>NC_081817.1:18555000-18888214 GCF_030704535.1 Vitis vinifera | reverse complement strand
GCAAAATCTCATTAACTATCTTCCTAAAAAACAGATTAAAAACAAGTAAACGCTTATCAAAGGTTAAATTCCAAATCCAAATGAGGAAGATGTAGGCCTATAAGAGTGCTTACAGATCACCCTTTAATGATATGTAAATTGTCTTTCTTTCAATTTGCAAGGGTTTATACTCTATGAATCAGGATATGCTACCAATAAAAATGCCTCCCTTCCTTGTTGTAAAAAAAAAATATCACCTGAAAAAATCTGCAGGTTTAGTAAAGGTCATTTTTATTGAATACTAAAATGCTCAAGATAAGAGAATACAAGTTGTTGTTTATATAGGTTATAGTCATCAGATAGAAATTTCAAACCATCACAACAACTGAGCAAAAGACTTGATGACAAACCAGTCCTAAAAAAAAAAACGAAAGAGTTGTGTGATTCTCAACTCTCTAAGTGATATGTGACTATTCAGTCTTATTGGCAGCTTCTTTAAGTTAAGCACAAAAAATAGGTTCATGTCTAAAGAAAACCTGACCAACGAAACATCAATCAAGTTTCAAAACAATTGAGCTCATATAGATCTTGCATAACTTGAAATCAAAGTGAATCTCATATTGTTTTGATAGGTTTAGAATAAAATCAATGACATCACTATGGCTTTGTCAATGACTTGGTTTTAAACTCTGGTGCAAAACATCTGATGCAATGGGATAATGGCCATAACCTCCAGTGATGACTTCGTTTTAGACTCTGCTTCAAAAGATCCACTACCATGAGATAATGGCCATAACATCTAGTGGACCTCGTTTTCCCAGACACATCGAGATGGATTAGGTAGGGGTAACTCTGACTAATAATTGAAGGTTGCATGCCCAAGGCACATCTCATTCCTAGGGACAAGTTTTTCATTCATGCTATGAAGGCTGACAGTTCAAAATTGTATATAGGGCTCCTTGTTGTTACTGATTGGAATGATTCACCAGTTGCAGCAGCTCTCTAGAATCCTTTCAGATTTCTAAATGTTACTCTCATGTCTTTCCAAGTGGTTAGCTTCCTGTAATCCTAATGAAGGTGGAGATCTGGAGTTGCTACAAATTTGGGGCCTAGACTAGATGCATGTTGTCAATGCAAAAGAAGAATACCATTTATCTTGAATACAGATATGTTGCTTGTCTCCACGTCACACATCATTGTCAATAGATGCATTACCTTGTGCTTAAACACCTCGGTATTTATGATTGTGAAAAATAGGTTTTGTCTTTTGAAGTTTTTGTGTCGTGTTCCACTTCCAATGTTGCCATTGGTTTGTGAACTAACTGTGGCAGCTGCCCACCTGGCCTTTCTCAATTCCTTGCATATTGGCAATATTTGAAAGCTTAATTCTCTTCCCAAAACACATGCTAGAACTGAAGTGAAAGCATTAGACATTGTCGGTTGCAAGGAAATCATCTATCTGTGTCAAGGAGATTGGAGACAGGATCACAACATGACTTCATTTCCCTTTGTTTTGCTCTTTTCCCAGTATCAGTGGAGGAAGACGAGCTGCCATAGAAACAAGTAGTAGCTTTGATTAAGTTGGTGTCTCAAGTATCCCAGAGAGCTCAGGATTGAGTTGGTGCGTGGGACTTGAGTTACTTCCCCAAGATAGGTATGTTATCCATGCTAAGTAGTTACACAAATCAAAATTATAGCACTTTGATTCCTTACTGATTGGAATAATTCATGACAGCAACACATGTCTGGAATTCTTGCATTTTTCTAAATATCCTGTCTTGTTTGTTGAATAGGCCAACTTCCTCCAATGTGTTAAAATGTGGAGATCACAAGTTGCTAAAAATCTGGGCTCTGTATCAGATGAAGATTGTTCGATGGGCAAGAACAGTTGCACATCCCTTGAATCATGTATGTTGCTCAATCTCCACTTCTCATGACAATATAAGAGATGCATGCATGACCTGCCATACATTTTAACTACATATTTGTGATTGAAAACCAGATTATGCTAGCAGAATTAGGGTTGATGCATGATCACACATCTCTTGAATATCTTAAGATACAACATTGCCCAAGCCCCAACACATCACTTAAGCCCTCATTGAGACATCACCTAAGCTCCAGTAGTATTTGACAAGTAAAGAGTTTCCTGCCATGCTTTTAGAACCATAAATTAGAGACAACTCCTAAATCCAATGATGAGAGATTGGCCCAAGATTGCCCACATCTCCTATGTAAAAATAGATGTAGATGACGAGATTCATCTTTGATCCATATTAGTTCACTGATGGAAGAAGCAGGGAGAGTTCACCATATCCTGTTTTCATACTATTGAAATGTCCTACAAGTGGAGCAATTAGGCAAATTTTGCACTGAAATTTATTGTTAAAAGACTTCACTAGGGAGCAGCTTTTGATAGCAGTTGCAAGCTCTATGGCTTTGCATTTGCTATTCAATGTTTGTTTCTCTTGTTGATCCTTCCCACAGTCCCATGTAAGCATCACTATATCCATCTCTCTCAATTTAATTTTTCAGGCAACCTTATCCTTTAATTGGATGAATTCATTTATATTAATAAGATTTCTTTTTTGGTGTATTCCTGCAGGATTAACTCTATGATGAGTTGTCTAACTTTGCTTTCAGCATGTCTCCTAGTTCATTTAGGGGTGGTGAAATTGGCAGTTGGAATCTGCAATTCATATGGTGCAATAAATGAGAAGCTACCAAGAGGGACTCACAGAACCGATCGCAAGTCACCCACTCAGTGCATTTTTTATGATCACAACCTTGAGCCTATTAGGGAGTTAATATTCCATGGTTGCATGCCTAGGACACCTCTATTTCCCAGGGGCAGATATGTATATATCTCTGGAGTTGTTACTGATTTGAGCAATTCAAAAGTTGCAATAGGTCTCTGAAATTCTTTTAGATTTTGAAATGCCCCCGTTTCATGTCTTTCCAAGAAGCCAGCTTCCTGCAATCCTAATGAAGGTGGAGATACTGAGTTGCCCAGATATTGAGTTTAGACTAAATGAATGTTGTCAAATTTTAAAAGAAGAACAGAATTTCTCTTGAATACAGGTATGTTGCTTGTTTCTACCTCTCACCTCATTGTCAAGAGATGCCTTACCTGCTGCTTAAACACCTTGGTATTTATGATTATGAAAATAATGTTTTGAATAATTCAGCACAACACATTTATTGTACCTCTTCTCATGATGCTTTTCACGATGATCAAAAGAAATAGAGAAGTCCAAACTAAGCAAGATACGGTTTTTCCTTAAGGTGGAAGAAGAGGGAGGAACCCAATACAAAGATGCATGAGATGTTGTTCTCTTGATGGGATGAAAAAGAAATGAAGAATCACCAAGCTGCTTGGCTTGACCGAGGAATGGAGAAACAAAGAAAATAGAGCTGAAGAAAAGAAAATGATGACATATGTGCAAGGATATTCCAAACATCAGACGTCCACAACTGATGCAAGCACACTATGTGAAGTCAAACAGGTTGCTCTATATAAAATTTTTCATATAATATACCCTTGACTGCTACATTTAAGTCATTTCCTTCAACTGTCATGCTTCCATCTCTGTGGACCAATGCACTATGATATTATCAAAGAAACAAACATTCAAAGCCATGACACTTTCTCCTGATCTACAAACCCAATGAATATGATTCAATCTAAATAATAAAATTATTACAACTGAATGAAGCTTTCCACTATTCTGGACGATTGGGAGCAGAGCAAATTAGAAGAAGCCTACTCCAAAATTGCAGGATTATCTAGATACTTGCAATACTCTGCAGAGGGGACTGCTCCACAAACCACCCTTGATCCCTTATAACATCAGCACTTCGTGCACAATCTTAAAACATGAAACATCCATATACAGGATCATAGCCCCTTGGGTACTATATCTTTAAATTTTGAATCAACATATTTTCTTTCTGAATCCTATCCAAAAAATCTTTTTTTATTACCATTTTTTCAATGCAAACTAACAGTAAGAAAATCATCATCTTCCCATTTAACAACTTTCTTGATCTTACTCAACATTTTTATCAATCAATGAACAGGAAATATGACTAATATTCCAGTTTCATTCTGTAGCTGAGCTTTAAGGTTCATCCAAACCTAGTGCACTGGAGAGATGAAACATGTCTGGAAAGAAAAGATATAATCAGACATGTTCGCATTCAAGTGTCCAGTATAACTTTAATATGGAATTTGAGAAAAAACATCAAAATGTGTTGATTGATATGCAGACACCATGTATGTAACAACCAGAGAATGCTTCCGTGCAGGCTTGCTAAAGGGTCTGCAAAAAATGGGCATGTTTTTAAGTGCTAAAACTTGGGCTTGAAATTAACCAACCACAACTATTCCAAACAAGCTAACTGTGTAGTCCTTTGTGATCACCTTATTTTCCATGTTACTGGTATATCACCTTATTCCCAAATGCCATACTTAAATACCTTCATATTTATGATTGTGAAAAGACTGTACATCACATAAATCCTGAACAAATCTCTCCCAACATCTCTTTGGATTGAATAATGGCACACAAAGATTCCAGATGCCTCTGCTCAGATGACACAGGCTTGCCTCTTCCTTCCTACATCTCTCTCATGTATGTCTGCACACAAAGATTCCAGTATCTAGAAGCCTTAACCTTCCAGGGTCACCAAGACCTCACTTCCCTCAAAGAGCTACTATCTATACTCTAATGGTGTTTGTTGGAAAACCGAAACTGATATGGAAATAAATAACTATGTAAAGCTGTAAATTATTTATTAGTTGTCAATCTTTGTATTTTTAGGAAAGTAATTGTTAGGAGTTATTCTTTCCTTTTAATCAGTGATTTAGTTTCCTAATTTGAAGGATTTGTATATGTTGTAAACTCTATAAAAGAATAATCTCAATGAAAGAAAATTATTCCCGTGAAACCCTATTCTTCAACTGTGTTTAGTCAAAGACTGTTTAGAACCTTACATTCAATAAGCTTCATCCATTCCTAGCGCAGATTTCTTACTTTTCCATTTATTGCAATTTTCTATATGTGGCTCTACCAGTGAATTTCATAATGGACTTTTTGTTGACAATTGACAAGGAAGCTGCTTTGGACAGCAACTACAGGCTTATGGATTTGCATTTTCTCTTCCATTTTTTTTTATCTTGTTTGTCTTTTCCTCAGTTCCATGTAAGCATCGGTAGTTCTACCTCTCCCAATTTAATTTTCAAACAATCCGATGCCTTGAAATGTTCATTTGTGTTCCTACTTCATTCAGGTGTAGTGGAAGTGGCAGTTGACATGGGATATGTAGTGCATAAGATGAAAATGGTAAGAGAAGATGTGTTGTTCCCTCAACAACTAGGTAAATTTTGCAGAAGTTACAGATTTCGGATTGCTAAAATTTAGAATTTAGGTTAGAACAATGTCATCAAATGCACTGGTACTTCCTTGGAATACAGGTATGTATGTTCCTTGTCTGCTACACCTGTCACATCATTGTCAAGAGGACGTGTTACCTGCATGTTTATACATCTTGGTATTTATGATTTTGATTCTTTGAGAAACAGGTTTAGGATTAGTAGATCTCACAATGTTGCATTTTGAAAATGATCGGAAGAAACAGAGAAAGACAGACTCTGTCCTTTGACTCAAAGAAACAGAGAAGCAATGGAGATACTTCAATTGTTCCTTTTGACATGAAGAATCCAAGACAGAGATGCATCAAAGTTTGTGTCTTGATTGTTTGAGGATAAAGAGATGGGAGTGATGGAGTTTGAGAATTTCTCAATAATGTATTACTGCTCTGTTTGAAAAATATTACACCATAACAAGAGATTGTATGAAAAAAAATAAATACAAGTTAACAAGGGTTATTCTAAGTAAGTTTCCTAGAATTAAGGTTATCGGTTACAAGGAAAATAAGGACTGTTACATCCTTGAATGAAAGCTAAAAATCTACAGTCATTTTTGTTGCTTGATTTGAGGATGCTTCCTTTATATGCCTCTGCAAGATGGAGCTGCCATTGGCTAAGCCAATCTTGTCCCTTGAAATTTCTGTCATTTGGCGTGAGAGGCCTTTTGTGAGAAGATCAGCCAGCTGGTCCTAGGTGTTAACATGATGAACATTTAGAACGCCACTTTGAACCATATCTCGGACAAAATGAAGGTTAATCTGAATGTGTTTCATTCGAGAGTGCTGGACAGGATTAAAACTGAGGTGAGTTGCACCCAAATTATCACAGAGCAACTTGGGTTGTCCAGATAAAGGCAAACCTAGTTCCTGGAATAATGAGAGAAGCCATGATGTCTCGGAGGCTGCATTGGTAAGGGCTCTATATTCTGCTTTAGTGGATGAATGTGCCATTGCCCTTTGCTTCTTTGAACTCCAGGAGATAGGATTGACACCAAGAAATGAGATATATGTGGAGGTGGAGGTCCGATCATCATAGTTGCCCGCCCAATCCGCATCAAAATATGTAATGAGTTCAAAGATGGATTTTTTTTTTTTTTTTTTATGTGAAGTCCATGAAATATAATGTGCTTTAAATAGCGAAGAAGTTGTTTTTCAGTTGTCCAATGTGTCACCGTAGGCTTATGCATAAACTGAGAAAGTTTATTTACAGAGAATGAGATATTCGGTCTAGTGAGAGACAGGTATTGAAGAGCACCAATGACACTTCAAAACTCTATACTGTTGGTAGATGAAGTACCATCAACCAATTTGAGGGACGTGGTGGTGGACAATGGGGTTGAGACATCTTTAGCACCAATCATATTGGTTTTGGACAATAGGTCTCGAATATATTTATGTTGAGAAAAAAAAAAAGCCCAGATTTTGTAGAAATAACCTCCATTCCCAAGAAAAAGTTGAGTTGTCCCATGTCCTTTAAGGAAAACAAATTTCCAAGTTGTGCAACAATCTTAGACACAAAGCACAAATTATTGCCAGTGATAACCAAATCATCCATATATACTAATAATATAGCATATGACAGAGTTTCAACAATAGATAAAAAGAGATGAGTCAGCTTTGGAATTTTGAAAACCAAGACCCATAATTGCCAGTTTAAGAGCTAAATACCAAGCTCTTGGGGCATGTTTAAGGCCATAGATAGCCTTACATAACCTGCACACATGATTTGGCTTGTTAACATCTTTGAATCCTAGTGGTTGTGTCATATACACAGTCTCAGTCAAGTCACCATGCAAAAAAGCGTTGTTAACATCTAACTGTCTTAATGACCACCCCTGCATTACAGCCACTGTCAAGACAGTCCTAATGTTGCATGTTTTACAACTTGGCTGAAGGTTTCTTTGTAATCTAACCCTTCTCGTTGATTAAATCCTTTAGCAACAAGCCTCGCTTTGAAGCGGTCAATTGAAATATCCGAGTTTCATTTCACACGGAATACCCATTTGCACCCAACAGGATTACAATCTTTGGGCGAGGAAGCAAGATCCCAAGTGCCATGACGCATGAGAGCAGTAAGTTCATCTGACATAGCATGTCTCCAGTGAGGTTCACAAAGTGCTTGGTCCACATATGTTGGTTCAATGGTTGGTGGGAGTGGGTGTTTGGTCTCGGAGTTGAACTATTTGGGCTTATGAATGTTATTCATTGACTGATTACTACTCAAAAAGTGCTATTTGATAGCTTGTAATTAACTCTTTTAAACACTTTTGAGTAGTAGTTATTACCTTTTAACCCAATTAACATATTAAAGACCTTTGCAATAATTTCTAATCACTTTGTGTAAGTTTTGGTGTTTTTGTTAGTAATTTGATCACCAAAGCAATTCAAGATTGAGGAGAGTTCTTTGGAATCGATGGCAAAGCAATGGAAAGCTCAGAAACATGAAGAACTGAAGCTTTCCGGAATTGAAAGGAGGGGAAGCAAAGAGAAATCTAACATGAAGCATTCTAGATGACAGTCGTGTCAGCCACTTTTGGAGCACTTCCTGGAGTTCAATTTATGCATGCTATATGTCGTTTCGAAGCTCAGGAAGTCAATAATCCAATTCTTCAAACGGTGCGTGATTCGAAGTTGAAATGAAGGAGTTACAGCCATTGGAAGCCGATCACTCCAAGTTGAAGAAAAATTTCGCATGGCTGCGAAATAAGCCTTGGGCTGCGAAATGTTGTCCTTTTTGCTGCGAAATTTAGCAGCCCTCTTGCACGCATAGTTGCGGTGTTCTCCTGAAGCCTCCCGATATTTGCGACCGACATTTTGAGATATTTTGCTTTAGATATTTGATGTCTAAATCCCCAAACTCTCCTTGTAACCCACCTATCATAGGATTCCTTAGTCTTTAAGTAAGAACAAAGGGTGAATAACCTCTTATATATAGTTTGTAATTTTCTTTACATATCATCATGTAATCCGACGAGAGGAAAAAATGTATTTTACAAAGCACTTGCTCTGTTTTTCCTTCATATTTTTGTTTTCTCGTTAGTTTTCTTTCTAGCCAATCAAACTCTGAGGATTTTTCCTCAGAGGATGAGAGGCTAGGCTCTTCGTCTCTTGGAGTGAAGAAAGTCGGGTAAGTTTTCTCATGCATAAATTGGAAGTTTTGTTATTTTAGTTTTTAATGAAGAGAAAGTGTGACCCATTAATGGTTTTTATCTTTTTAGTTAACTTAAAACGCCTTTAAATCACCTGGGCCAACACTTGGTAAGACAAGTGATCTCCGTCCATTGAGATGCACTAGTTTACCTCTTGCGAGCCTTTGGGAAGTGGTTTAAAGGTAGGATTTTCTAGAATAGCCAACACTTGGTAAGCTTTTAGACTCCAAGGAGACATCCATTAGTTATCTCTTGTGAGCTTTTGACGGGTAATCCAAGGTTAAGGATCACCTTGAATGGCAAATGCTAGGTGAGAGGCACGAGCCATTGCAAGATGCATCAGTGAGAGGGATTTAGTGTTTGAACCCATTAATGGGAAGCATATGTACCACACCGGTTAGAGAATTAACTATATGTTAATTTTCTAATGCGAGGAAAAGAAACAAGTGACCGGAACTCTCCTTTTTGTATAAGGAACATGAGTCTAGTGATCTGAAACTCCAAGAAATACTTTTCTTTGTAATTAAAATCAGTTACTATTTTTGATTAGCTTAAAACCAAGCCTTTTTCAACCAAAGTTTATGTTTTCTTTTAAAACTAACCTTGAAATGAAAAAGCACCAACTCATCTTTGAATTAATATCAATTGTGAAGTGAAAACCCATCCCAGTGAACGACCCTAAAGCCACTATGCTATGCTAGCTGAGGCTATCCTAGTACATGGTGTAATAGGTTATAAATTTTGTTGATTACTCCCTTCTGAGGACCACAATCAAGGGACACCAACTGGACACGAATCAAATGGTACCACTGTCAGGGACCATTGAGAGGACATGAATCAACTGAGACACCAATTGGGAACGTATCATTGACCGAGTGGTCATGGTGTGGATGTGGTGAGAAGGAGGCAGTGGAGGGTCATTGTGATGGTCATCATGGACAACCATGAGTTCTGAGAGTGGATTGGTGTGTGAATTTGAGTTAGAATGCAAGTGTTCATGTGATTGAGAGGAACTAGGGCATGAATTTAGGGATTGCATATCTCGAAAATGAGAAGAAGATGAGTCGAGGCAGTTACTTGGAGATAAGGCGAAAATGACGTTACCTCTCGTTGGTAGTGGCAGTGGTTGCGGCAAAAGTGTGAGCGACACAAGTGGCGCAGGCAAAATGGACATGGCTGGTACCTGTGTTTCGACTGAACGGAGGAGATGATGGGTTTAACTTTCGTCAAACATAACGTGCCTAGATAAATATAGTTTATGGGCTTGTGGATCAAGACATTTATTCGCATTCTGGGTTGGGGAATAGCCCACAAACAAACATGGTGTTGCCTTGGGCTGCAACTTATGTGTGTTATAGAGCTTGGTGAGAGGAAAACATAGATGCCCAATTTTTTTTAGTTTAAGATAGTTGGGGGGCTGATGAAATAATGCTTCAAAAGGGGGTTTGTTAGGTAGGAGAGGGGTTGGCTGTTTGTTGATGAGGTAAGTAGACGTTGAAAAGGCATAAGGCCAATATGAGAGAGGTAAAGAAGCATCATGTAAAAGGGTAAGACCTATTTCTACCAAATGACGATGACGACGCTCGGATACACCATTTTGTTGTGGTGTGTGAGGAGCTGTGGTGTAATGACTTATGCCATGTATAGAAAAAAAAATTTTAAGGCAACAAATTCACCACCATTATCCAAGTAGATACTTTTGATTTTTGATTGAAATTGATTTTCAACGAGATGTTT
This sequence comes from Vitis vinifera, assembly GCF_030704535.1. Lineage (NCBI taxonomy): Eukaryota > Viridiplantae > Streptophyta > Magnoliopsida > Vitales > Vitaceae > Vitis > Vitis vinifera. The sequence continues at coordinate 18,877,919 of NC_081817.1, read as the reverse complement.
AAATTGAGGAAATATCATGCTTAGTTGAGATTTGGTTTCCATTGGATAAAACCAAATATACTTTGTAAAATAATCAACCAAAATCAAATAATACCGTGATCCATCAAGACCAATTGTATTTGAGGGACCCCAAACATCAGTATAAATTAAATCAAGAGGTGTATGGCTTTGAAGGCTATTGGTCCGAAATGGTTGTTTGTGTGCTTTAGTAATAGAACAAGAGGTACAAAGATGAGAACTATGTTCTTTTTGTATTATTGGAAGAGAAAAATTCTTAACAAGGTGATGAACTATTTTTTGAGAGGGATGTCCAAGACGCTTGTGTCACCCATTGATTAAGGTCCGTTCATGCACATTGGCAACCATTTTTGGAGAATCTTGCACCAGTAAATCCGGGAGAGTGTAAACGCCATTTTCACATGCACCTTTGAGTAGAATCGCCCCCATGATCTTGTCCTTAACAAGGAAAAACAAGGGATGAAATTCAACAAAAACATTGTTTTGTGAGGTGAAGTGATGGACAGAAATGAGATTTTTGCGAATATTAGGAACACAAAGAGTATCATTTAAATGAAAAGTGTGTGTGGGTGATTTGAGAACCAATGAGCCAACGTGTGAGACATGCAACCTGAACCGTCACCTATGACAACTTCATCAGTGTCATCGTCCTCAGAGTGAATAGATAAATTGGCTAAATCACCAGGAATCCATTTTGGGTTTGTTGCAGGTGAAGTGGCAACATAATTGGCAGTGGGCTCAACAAAGCGCAGACGTGGACAATGTTTTGCAATGTGGCCCAGTTCATCATAGATTTGGCACTTTGGAGTGTATTTGTGTTGCCCATTGAAGTTAGCTTTAGAGTGTTGGCCATCGGATGAAGAAGCAGGATGCCGATTGGAGTATTTAGCTGATGCAACCAATTGTCGTGTGGTGGTTTCAAGGCGTCGGAGGTAGGCATCATGGCCTACGAGCAGATCATGCAATTCTTCAAACGCGAGTGGTTTTTCCCTTTCTCGTATAGGTGTCGCGATTTCTCGAAAATCACTGCCCAGTCCATTGAGAATGTACAAGGTGAGATCATCATCTGCAATGAGATGATCGATGAGGGAGATTTTGTCAACAAGAGCCTTGACAATGTGCAGGTATTCTTGAACTGTCTGATTCCCTTTCTTAATCATTGTGAGTTCCTCCTTCAATTGCATGGCCCGAGTACGAGATTTGCTCACATACATGGTATGCAATTTTTTCCATGCCTATTGTGATGTTTGTGTAGCGGAAATGAATGGGGTGATTGTGGAGGTGGTGGATGCCAAAATGGCACTGGGGATAAGTTTATCTTGTCTTATCCAGTGGGTTTTCTATGGATTGGTAGCGGAGGAATCACTCGGAGGAGGAGGAGGATTGTCACCTATGACATAATCAAGTAGATTGTAGCCAATTAGGAGGGATTCAAACTGGGCACGCCATTGAGGGAAGGTTGATGGTGTGAGTTTTTCATTTATTTGAGCAGAGATGTTGAGAGCAATGATAGGAATATTAGTTGGGGATGGTGGAGTGGAAATCGGGTGGTGGGTGTTTTCAGAATTGGGGATCGAGTTCTCGTGAGAGGAAGGCTGCTCTGATACCATGATGAAGTTTGAGAATTTCTCAATAATGTATTACTGCTCTGTTTGAAAAATATTACACCATAACAAGAGATTGTATGAGAAAAAATAAATACACGTTAACAAGAGCAATTCTAAGTAAGTTTCCTAGAATTAAGGCTATCGATTACAAGGAAAATAAGGACTATTACATCCTTGAATGAAGGCTAAAAATTTGCAGTCATTTTTGTTGCTTGATTTGAGGGATTTTCTTGATTTGAGGATGCTTCCGTTATAGGGAGAACCCAAAATGCAGTGGGGTGAAGAAGAAATGGAGAAACCGAATAGTTTGGCTTGACCAAGAGAGGAAGAAACTAAGGAAACAAAGGTACAAATAAAGAAAATGGCCTTAGCTCTTGGTCCCTTTCTCCTTTCCTATCATTTATACAAAGATTAAGAATGAGAGAGTAAAGAGAGGGAAGATACAAGGTGTTAATACCTATACAAGGTGACAAGGTGCTACTAAAGTGATGCAGCGTTGCAAACAATATATGTAAGGTGATTTCTATCATAATACCACAAGATGAGTTTTGTACATCTATTTTTGGTTCATTAAACTAGAATTATGAAATCCTATGTACATGATTTTCTAACACTTTGATTTAGATTTTATTTATTTATATCCAATTTTTATTTATTTGTACCTAAATATCATTTTTTTTTTGTATGCTTTAGTTTTATTTTTTTATACCCCATTTTATATATTTTTATTTTTATTTAATAATTTGGACTTGATTAAATATATTAATGATTATTTAGAGTTTGATATGATATATATTTTATATGATTGCATTTAAGTTTACATTTATAATATTAACTTTTAACTTTTGAATAGTTAGAATTAATTGTTTTTATTTGTTTTTGGAAGAGATTAAACAAGTAAGGAGGGGTTTGTTGAGAGAGAGAGAGAGAGAGAGAGGGGTAGAAAGCAAAGCAGTGTGTAAACAAATTAATGAAGCAGATAGAAGTGGAGGTGGAAAGACCTCCTACATAATTATTGCTGTGAGATGGCATGCAACAACTTTAAAGTTTAGCAATTATTGAATTTTGACGAATTATGTGAAAGGGGTCATATCCTCATCCCAAGTTCCCAACCCATCTTGATTACTTCAACAAATTTTTATTTCTACCCAAACCTGTACCAGAGTAGGATGGGGTCAAGGAATTTTTTTAGAAGTTATAGTCATCCTATCTTATTTAAATATATTTTCTGTTATTTTTATCATTTTTAAATTTAATTTTTATTAAATAAATATAATTTATGATTAAATAAATTATTTTTATAGATTTTATATTCTATCTTGATAAAAAGTAAATTTGTAACTTTATTTTAAATATGATTAAAGAGGGGGAATAGAAAAGGAAAGTAAATTATTTTTACTTAATTTTATATATAAATGAGGTGGAGTGAGATAATACTTAAAATTTTTTTGGTAGTGATTTTAAAAAACGTTTTTAATCTAAAAAATATTTAAAAAAAAACAAGTTCAAGAAAATATGGTCAAATTGATCCATATTTTCCTTTTGTTTTTAAAAACAGATGAAAACAACTTATACTTGTTCTCTAAAAATTGTTCTTTATTTCACTTTGTTTTTATAAATTGCTTCCAGATAACAATGGCCAAACAGTGTTGTAAATTTTTAAAAATAGTTTTCTATTTTTAAAAACAAAAAACTGTTTTTAAATCATACGATCAAACAGACTCTGTTTGTAAGAAAAATACCTCCAAGCATTATAAAATTTTTCAACCTCTCTTTATATTTGATGTTCCTCAACCTTTTTATATTTTGGTTTAATTTTTATATGGTCAAAATTAGAGATGACAATTATGGATGGATTTAGGACAAGTTTAAACAAATTAAAGATATATTTGAGATTTTTTATTTTATAAAATTAAATAAAAATAATTTAGTTTCCTTTTTGGTTTTCCCCATTTTGGAACATGTTTAAAATAAAATTGAAAATTTTATATTTATAAATACTAAATATTAAATTTACGAAATCTAATTTATTGACTCAGAAATAATATTTATTTGAATAAAATTTAAGTTTAAATATAATAAAAAAATAGTATAATACCTTAAATTTTTAAATGATTTTTAAAACTATTATTTTATTTTTAATATAATTCTCTAAGAATTCTTATATCCCTCCTTATTTTAAAAACAGAACAACAGAAAACAACAAGTTTATCCAAATGGACATGGAGTATATTCATGATTTGTGTGATGCTTGGGTGGATATTTTTATCAAATTAAAGTAAGATCTAGAATAATTATCACATGAATGGTTGGTTTTATCAAGTAGCTATATCAACTAAAGCTAATACAAATATTAAGGTTGGTTTAGAAATTATTTTGATAAAAACACTTCTAATATGTAGCATTTCTATTGTAAATGTTTTCATAGAAAAGTAGTTAGTGTTATATATATAGAGAGAGAGAGAAAAAAAAAATACTAAGATAGTGTAGTGATATTAACCGAAGTTAAGATTTTGACCATTGAATATATATGGTGAGATTTACATTGTTGAACAAAGGTATAAACAAATAGAGTGAAGGTACAAAGGCACAAATTATGAAATTTAAAAATATATACATGACACCACCTAATTGGTAGAACCTTTTTTATACCTACTTAAAAAGTATCGTTCACCCTATATATATGTATAACCAAAAGAAAAAAAAATTATGTGAGGCACTATCAATTACATAGAATGTGAACTTTAGTTTTTATAAAATGTCTAGTTTGTGTTATAAAAACATTTTCAAGCATTTGGAAACATTTCTAACTTTCCAAAATCATTGTGAAATGGTTCTAATCTTTTAAACTTAAAATATTCATCAAATTATTTTGTTATGAGGCTTTTTTTAGTTAGAAATTTAAGATATGTACTATCTCCATCAATTGTATTATCCAAAACAAATTTGTTTCAAATTAATTAATGAATTTTAAATCTAGTAGGAGTTTGAATTAGAAATTTTGAGATAACACATTTTGACTTGTTTCTTATTAAATATGTATCAAATAAATATTAAAAATTGAGAAGAACTTAGAGGATGTTGATAAGTTTAAGGCAGTATTTGTTTTTTAGTTGAATAGAAAAAATCAAATTGACTTTGTTTTATTAAGCTAAAAGTAACATTGATGTCAATCAACATAACTAAAGTAAACTTGTAATTAATATGTTCATCAATTTAGTTATGTCAGTTGTCATCAATAGATTATTTTTAATTAAATAAAAAAAATCACATATTCTGGTGTTTTTTATTCAACCAAAAACCAAATGCCACATAAATTTAAGTTGTTAAGTATATTAAGTATATTTGATAAAATAACTTAATATTATAATATAAAATATAAAATTATTTTGATAAATCAAGTTAATGATTTGATATGACTTAACCACTTAAACTTTATTTTATTTTAAAACTAATTTCATAATTTAAATTAATGGTTTTAAAAAATAAAAATGTTACAAAAATCATTTTTGTTTATTTTGAATTCCATTTAAATAGGATTTTTTAATCTGTACTAATAACAATAAAATTATGTTTATTAGGGCAAAATAGTAAAAATATATATTTCATTTAGTTTACTTATAATGAACAATTCAAACATGATTGATTTTAATTTTATTTCCTATGTGTTAATTTTTGTAGGGAAAGTATTAATGACATAGTTTGGTAAAAAAAAAAAAAAAACTATTGATAATCGTCTTAATGTCAAGCCTAAATTGTTTAAAAATCGTACAAACCTATTAAGAGTCTTGTACATTTGACACATTTCCCTTGTACAATTAGTATAATATCCTTGTATAGTGACGTAAATAAAGTACATATCTCTCTTAAGTTATGTGTCTATATAGGTATGTTAATCATGTTTTCAATGGTTTGATTGAGAAAATGGTGGATGACTTAGGGTCAAATTTTTTTTCCTAAACATCATTATTGCGAAAATATTGGAATTTTCATATGGGAGTTAAATAAATTGTCTGACATAGGTGTACAATCCTTATGTGACAAGGAAAATAAAAAAGTTGTTTAGAATTAATTGAAATATTTCACAAAGGGTAATCTTGTACACCCTTGTTCACTTAGTATATTTCTTTTGTACAGTTAATATAATACCCTTATACAATGACACAAATTTCATATCTCTACTAAGTTATATGTCCACGTAGATGTGTTTAACCATATTTTCAATGGTTTAGTTGAGAAAATAATGGATGACTTAGGGTCAAAAAATTTTCCCCAAACATCATTACTGGGGAAAGTATTGGAATTTTCATGTGGGAATTAAATAAAGTGCATGACATAAGGTGTACAATCCGTCGGTGATAAGGAAAATAAAGAAATAGTTCATAATCGATTGAAATCTTTCACAAAAGGTAGCCTTGTGCACTCTTGTACACTTAGTGCATTTCACTTGTGCAATTAATGTAATACCCTTGTATAGTGGCACAAATTTCATATCCCTCCTGAATCATGTGTCCACATAAGTGTATCAACCATGTTTTCAATAATTTACTTGAGAAAAGGGCAGATGATTCAGGATCAAATTTTTTTTCCCCAAACATCATTATTGGGGAAAGTATTGAAATTTTCATGTAGAAATTAAATAAAGTGCATGACATGAGTATGCAATCTCTGGGTGACAACGAAAATAAAAAGGTGGTTCAAAATCAATTGAAATCTTTCACAAAAGGTAGTCTTGTATACCCCTTGTACAGTTAGTGAATACCATTGTATAATTACACAAATTCCATATCATGTAGTGAATGTGTGTCTATAGGTGTATTAAACATGATTCTAGTAGTTTGGTTGAGAAAATTGTGAAAAACTTAAATCTGAATTTTTTTTTTGTGAATATATTATATTTTTGTGAAAAAATTACACAATTGGCCAATTCCTTTGTTTAATTTTGAACATATTATATATTTTTTATTTTATTATTAAAACAACTAATAGAAAAAATAAAAAAGAAGAATCAATAAATGAAATTTAATTCTTTTTATTATTTTCATATAAAACAATAGTACTAAATAAGGCTTTTAATTTTTATTTTTAAAAATAGTTTTCATTTTGTAATCAAACGTATTTTCAAAAAGAGACAATATAGAAAATAAAAATTAGTTTAAAAAATAAAAACTAGCTAGAAAAATATTTTTAAACCAAAGTCAAACATAACTATATAATTTTTAACTACTTATTTTCATATAAAATGAGTAAATATATCTTTCAACCATTTTATATAAGAAAATTTCAATTTCTACTTTGTATTGATATAATTCATTTCTAAAATTTGGTCATAGGAAAAAAATTTAATTGGATATTTAAAATAAAAACTCTTCATCCATCATCTTTCTTTCTTTTTCTTTTTCTTATTTTGATAAATTTTCAATTAATTCAAATCATTAAAAGAAAATCCTTAGCAACATTTTATATAACTTATTACTAAAAGTCATGTTCAAAAAGTTATTAAAATAAGGACGGAAGAAAATTAACAAAAAAAATTAAACCTTTTATTTTATAATAGTAAAAAAAATATTAAAATACTTTTTAGTATAAAAGAAAAGAAAATAGTGAATATATTTATTTTAAATAGTGTTTTAATCATTAAATTATTTACTTCTAAAATGTAAAAAATAATTTTTATTTATGAACATTTTTTTAGAAAGTATTTTCCAAAATAGTTTTTGAATTATTAATATAATTTTTTTATTTATAATTTAAAAATAGAAAATAATGTTGATTTTTTAATTACATTTTATCTACTTATTATGAGTATAAATTGATATTGAAGTAGAAAGATCAGCATAAAATAGAGATTCTCATCAATTGTTGAAGGGTACCTTTTAGTAGCTTCAGACTTCCTCCACACTTAGATTAAGAGTAGGCTGTAAGAGAGGACCAATCACCCACCTTGGATGTATTGTAACCATGTCAATCCCATTCACTTTTGCAAACTTCCAAGAAGCCTCCTCAGCTAACGTCTTTGCATATATCATAGTTAGTAGAAACCAATACATTTGAAAACAAATAATGAGAAGCATTTCTAGTAGATAATAGAACACATGCAATGAACTTGATGAAAATATCAATAATTACAAATATATCGGTACTTCAATTTTACGGATATATCAAATATATAGGAGATATATCAATGGATATTTTGACACAAAATATCGATCAAGCAAAAAATAATAAAATATTAAGACAAACTCTAAAAAATTATATAAGAAGTAAAAAATAGATATTTTATTTTTATTTTTTTAAAAAAATTGATATATATATATAGTTTGTCATATTTGTGAAACCAATATTTGGTTAATATCGATTTTGATGATAACAAAAGAAGGTTTAGAATTAATGATTACATTTCAAGTGTGATTAGGCAAAACGATTTCCAAAGTGGCAACCACAAAGATAAATCAAGTCAAAAAGAAATCATAAAGAAGAAGACCACCTCAAAGAGAAGTATTTTTCAAGACCCAAGCTTCATAGTATCTCTTTGTAAGGTTGTTGGTGCACTAGGATTTTCATGCATTACATTATTTATTTATGCATCAAAATCATCCAAGAGTTATTTTGCTTTAAATATTTTAAAATTGGATGATTTCATGTTTTCAACTAAAACCTTATGTCAAATGTTTTTCAAACTTGTTTAAAAGGTTTTAAGTTGAAAAAGTTGGTTGTTGAGCCAAAAACGGCTCAACCGGTTGAACCGGATGAGGAACCGGTCGACGGCCAGCTCAACCGGTCTAGGAGCAGGTTGACCCCCAGTTCAACTGGTCAAGGGTGTGAACAATAATCAGTCGACCGCTAGCTCAACCAATTGACGGGTGCAAAAAACCTTCTCTCACTTCTAGAATGGTTGTTCAATCGGATGAGGAACCAGTCGAACCACACCTCAACCGGTCGAGGTCCGGTCAAGGTCTGGTTGAGGTCTAACGGTCATGTGTCAAGCATTAAATGCTAACGACTAGTCAATCGGTCGACCCTCAGCTCAACCGGTCGAACCCCCAACGGCTAGTTTGACTTTTTTCCTCTATAAAAAGGCTTCAAATCTTCATTGTTCAGGAACTAAACCTTCCCAAACCTTTCTTGAATATATTTGAGCCTTGGAAGAGTGTTTTGAGTGCACCATTGTTCTAAAACTTGCATATCATTAGTGCACCTTTCAATCCTAGTTTTCTTGTATCATTTGACTTTAAAGTTTTTGTACTAGGATTTTGTGAGATCAATTATTTGTATATCTTTGAGAGGAAGATTCTCAAGTGTGGGGTATCACTTGAGAGGTTGTTCAAGAGTGGGGTATCTCTTAAAGATTATAAAGGGTGTTTGAAGCCAAAAGTCCAAGTTTATTAGAAATTATGTGCACATTTTATTTTTCCACAACTTTCATTTTCTATGAGACCCACCACTGAGATAAGGCATTACAAAGTTCAAATTTTGGAATCCAAAGTCATTTTCATAGAATAATTCATTTTCTTATGAAACCTAGCAATGAGAGATTATATCACGAGAACATAAGTGTGTAATGATGAAAAAATGTAGAAATGTAACTTATTGATTACACGTAATAGGTTTGTTAGTTTGCTTTAGAAATATGAATCACACAATTATGAAGATTATAGTATAAAAAAAGCAAATAAAAACTTGATAAATAGAATTTATGGAATTAATTCTCATAAATGTATTTTTAGCGTGTAATGCTTCCATTGATAGTGGTCAATGTTTAGAAACAAACCAAAAATGTAATTTGAAAATATTTGTAGTTATAAGATATATAATTAAAAAAAGAAGATGATTCTTGAAAGAAAAATGTTTATTTAATACTATAGTTTCCTTTTTTTTTTTTTTTATGGTATACGATAGATTTTTTATTTATTTATTTTTTTTTATAGTAAAAGTTAGAGTTGACAACTAGGGATGGGCTTATGAGAGGTTTAAAAAATATGAGGGAAGGATTGAAGTATTCTTTTTTAAACTCAGCTTGGTTTTGGTAGGAGGTTGAGTATTGTCCTGTTCCACCTCATTTATGTATAATGATGAGACATAATTATATAAAGCTGTTTCTTTAAAACAAATATCTGTTTAAAAAATTTTCTAACACCTCATTTGGTTGTTCTCTTGAAACAATTTTTAAAAATAAAATTAAATAAATAACAATTTTTAGAAAAACAAGTAGGTGTTGTTTTCACCGGTTTTTAAAAACAAAAGGAAAATATGAGCTCTTTGATCATATTTTCTGAAACTTGTTTTTAAAATTTATTTTTCAATTAAAGAATAAAAAACAATTTTTAAAAATAATTTTCAAAAATCATAATAAAAAGAGTCTTTAGCTTTTTTTTTTTTTCATTTCCCCTTTTTGAACATGTTTAAAATAAAATTACAAATTTACTTTTTATCAAATAAAAATGTAAAATTTATGAAAACCAATTTATTTAGTCATAAATTATATTTATTTTAATAAAATTAAGGTTTAGAATAATAAAAAGGAAATAGAAAATTTTAAATAGTATAGGATGGGTATAACTTAAGACTTAAGTAATCAAGATGGGTTGGATGGGGTTGACATGGTCCCATTAACATAGCTATCGAAAGTACAATAATTGCTAAATTTTAAAGTTGTAGTCGGCATGAAGATAACATGACCCCATTAGCATGGTTGTCCAAAATACAATAATTGCTACACTTTAAAGTTGGTGTATGTTATCTCACACTAATAATTTTTTCTAAAGTCTTATTTTCCACCTCTAGTACTTTTTATCTTTTTCATAGTTTTCTCATACGAGAAGTTCATCCATGAAAATTTTCATAATTTTCATTATATTTAATAATCAAATCAAATTAAATATTGTATGATATTATATAATTAACATTCTAACCTAACATGTTTATAACTCAATTATGACTTATCAAAAATCAAATTTTAGATGAGTTAAATAAGTTAAAAATATAATTTGATCAATCAATATAATTATTAAATAAGTCAATTTGAGTCGTATTATGCAAATTAACCAAAAAGACAATTCATTTATTAAATAAATTATATAGATCATCTCAAATTTGAATCAAACACAAATTATATTCAATTAAATCCATAAAATAAATAAATAAATAAATAAAACAACTAACAAATGGTATCACTTTACCCACCATACCTAAATAAAAGGCACTTATCATAAGGTTTCCTTATCGTTTTCCTTGAAAATTCTAAAATTATGTTAGGAGTCAAGACATAACTCTAGTGAAGATGCATTCATCCCACTATAATGTTTGTATCCAATCAGGGTCATAAACTTATTGAAAAAACAAGATATATTTATTACTTGTCTCTATGTAAAAACTTTTATATGGAATATAAAAACTCCTACAAAAAAAACTATAGATTTAGTTTATGCACTTAAAAATATTTTTTTTTTTAAATTTAAAATTTTGAGGTAGGAAACCTCAATTTGAAATTAGAGTGATTCTAAGGTGATTCTTTTCTTTTGTTATTATTTTTAATTAATTTTATCATATTTATTATTCAAATTATGATATAAAAGAAGTTAAACAAAAAAAATTATGAATAGGTTCAATCTAACTCAACCTTGCAAACCCTAATTCTGATCCATAGAGTCTAATCAATTCAATTGAACCAAAAGTATAACCTAGTCAATTTAAACCTAACTTCAGCTTATAAAAATGAGTTTGACTTGAGTTTAGGTTAAGTAATTCGGATTAGATTCAATTTAGCTACCAACTTGACTTAATTCACTTAATATTTAATATTAATTTTAGGGTTTTATTAGCTTGTCTTGGAATTTGAATTTGAAAATTTAAAAATTTTTAATTGAAAAGAAGAGAACATGTACAAAGTTTAGATATTGGAAAGTTTTGACGAAGTGGGAAAGATCGGGAAGAAAAATTACGAAAGGAAAGAAAAAACAAAAAATAAACTCTAGTTTCAATATATTTCACAAACTCATAAAAATTTATTTGTTTAATTTTAATCTTTTCTGTAAAGGACGAATATTAAAAAGAATATAGAACTCTAATCAATTTTCATTATATTTATTTATTTTTCATATTTTTTAAGATAATCAAATAAAATTTGAACTTTTTTTTTTATAGCAATTTCAACCATCTAAGCATAGCTTTAACCATACATTTAATGTTTCAAAATTTCTAATTCTTAATTATTGTTCACATTTTTAAAGGAACTTGAAACCTTACCGTCTGCAAACAATAAATAAATAAATTATAAAAACATTCTAACACCAACATAAATTTCTTTCCAACTTGATAATGATATTGTTTTAAAAGATGAGTGATATTTTGTTAATTATCTCTCCATCAAATTTAATGTTATTTTAAAATACAATAATATATCACTTTCAAGTAACTACTTGAAGGAAGTAAAAAATTCAGTCCACATTATACTCTGTAACTTTCATTTTCTATGAGATGCACTAATGAAGTAAGACATTAGAAATGTTCAAAAATTGGAATCCAAAGGTATATTAATAGTATAATTTCTTTTCTTATGAAACCTACTAACTACCACTAAGATATTGCCAGCTTTAACACTAAAAGAAAAAGGGGATATATTAAAAAATGCTAAATTAAATTGCTTTCCGACGTGACACAATAATAAGATCATAACATTATTTTAAAAATTAGGTGACATTTTTATTAGATATCTCTCCATTAAATTTAATATTACTTTCAATGCAATGACCTATTATTTTCAAGGTAATTACTTGACAATGTTGTAACATCACCTCATAAATCAAAACTTGAGTCAACATTATACTTATTCATAACTTTCATTTTCTATGAAACCTACCAATGAGCTATAGTATTAGAAAGTTCAAAAATTGGAATCCAAAGCTATATTCATCAAATAACTCTATTTCTTAGGAAACCTATCACTGAGACATCGGCTCAAACCATTCATATCTCCGACTAAACTTGAAACCGTAAATTATACAATTGCAGGCTTCAAAACTAAAAGAAAAATGGAATAAATTAAATAAAAAAAAACTTATGACACAACATAATTAAATTGCTTTTGAACGTAAAACAATAGCAAGATCATAATATTGTTTTAAAAATGGGTGATAATTTTATTTAATATATCTCCATTAAATTTAATATTATTTTCAATGTAATTACTTGAAGGTGTTGTAGCATCACCTTATAAGTCAAAATTGAGTCCACATTATACTTTTCCACAACTTTCATTTTCTATGGGACCCACTAATGAACTAAGACATTAGAAAGTTCAAAAATTGGAATTCATAGGTATATTCATAGAATAATTCCTTTTCTTATGAAACCTACTGGCTATCACTGAGACATTGACTTCGACTATTCATATTTTCGAATGAACTTGAAACCTTACAATTTGCAATTGTAAGCTTCAAAACAAAAAGAAAAATATAATGTATAAAAAAAATGCTAACACAAAATAACTAAATTGTTTTCTAGCATGACATAATAGTAAGATCATAATATTGTTTTAAAAATTAGGTGATATTTTTATTTAGATATCTCTCCATTAAATTTAATATTACTTTCAATGCGACGACATATCATTTTCAAGGTAATTACTTAATGGTGTTGTAACAACACCTCATAAATAAAAAATTGAGTCAATATTATACTTTTTCACAACTTTCATTTTCTATGAGACCTACTAAAGAGCTACAATATTAGAAAGTTAAAAAATTAGAATCCAAAGTTATATTCATAGAATAACTACATTTCTTATGAAACCTACCACTAAGACATCAACTCCAACTTTTTATATATCTGGATAAACTTGAAACCTTACAATGTATAATTGTAAGTTTCAAAACTAAAAGAAAAATGGAATAAATTAAAGAAAAAAACTTCTAACACAGATTAAATTGCTTTCAAATGTGACACAATAGTAAGATCATAATGTTCTTCTAAAAGATGGGTGATAATTTCATTTGATATCTCTCTATTAAATTTAATATTATTTTCAATGCAATGACTAATCATTTTCAAGGTATTTACTTGAGGGTGTTGTAACATCATCTCATAAGTCAAAAATTGAGTCCACATTATACTTTTTCACAACTTTGATTTTCTATGAGACCCACTAATGAGCTAAGGAATTAGAAAGTTCAAAAATTAGAATCCAAAAGTATATTCATAGAATAATTCCTTTTCTTATGAAACCTACTGACTACCACTAAGACATCGACGCCAACTTTTCATATCTTCATATGAATTTGAAACCTTACAATTTGCAATTATAGACTTCAAAACTAAAAGAAAAATATAACCTATTTAAAAAAATGTTAACACTAAATAATTAAATTGTTTTCCAACGTGACACAACAGTAAGATCATAACATTGTTTTAAAAATTAGGTGATATTTTTATTTGGATATCTTTTCATTAAATTTAATATTACTTTCAATGTAATGACCTATCATTTTCAAGGTAATTACTTATTGGTATTGTAACATCACCTCATAAATAAAAAATTGAGTCAATATTATACTTTTCCACAACTTTCATTTTCTATTATACCTACTAAAGAGCTACAATATTAGAAAGTTAAAAAATTGGAATCCAAAGTTATATTTATAGAATAACTCCATTTCTTATAAAACTACCACTAAGACATCAACTCCAACTTTTCATATCTCTGGAAACTTGAAATCTTACAATGCACAATTGCAAGTTTCAAAACTAATATAAAAGAAAAATGGAATAATTTTTTTTAAAAAAAACTTCTAACACATTAAATTGCTTTCAAACGTAACACAATAGTACGATCATAATGTTGTTTTAAAAAATGGGTGATAATTTTATTTGATATCTCTCCATCAAACTTAATATTATTTTCAATACAATGACCTATCATTTTCAAGGTAATTACTTGAAGGTGTTGTAACATTGTCTCATAAGTCAAAAATTGAGTCCACATTATACTTTTCCACATCTTTCATTTTCTATGAGACCCACTAATGAGCTAAAGCATTAGAAAGTTCAAAAATTGGAATCCAAAAGTATATTAATAGAATAATTCCTTTTCTTATGAAACCTATCGATTGCTACTAGGACATTGGCTCCAACTTCATATCTTCATATGAACTTGAAACCTTACAATTTGCAATTACAGACTTCAAAACTAAAAGAAAAATATAATCTATTAAAAAAAATGTTAACACAAAATAACTAAATTGTTTTCCAGCATGACACAATAGTAAGATCATAACATTGTTTTAAAAAGTATGTGATATTTTTATTTAGATATCTCTCCATTAAATTTAATATTACTTTCAATGCAATTACCTATCCTTTTCAAGATAATTACTTGAAGGTGTTGTAATATAATCTCATAAATAAAAAATTAAGTCAACATTATACTTTTCCACAACTTTCATTTTCTATGAAGCCCACTAATGAGCTACAACATTAGAAAATTTAACAATTAAAATCTAAAGTTATATTCATAGAATAACTCCATTTATTAGGAAACATATCACTGAGACATCAGCTCCAACTATTCATATCTCTAGATAAACTTGAAACCTTACAGTATACAATTGCAGGCTTCAAAACTAAAAGAAAAATAGAATAAATTAAAAGAAATTCTAACACAACATAATTAAATTTCTTTCGAATGTGACACAATAGCAAGATCATAATGTTGTTTTAAAAAATGGGTGATAATTTTATTTGATATCTCTCCATTAAATTTAATATTATTTTCAATGTAATTACTTGAAGGTGTTGTAACATTACCTCATAAGTCAAAATTGAGTCCACATTATACTTTTCCACAACTTTCATTTTCTATGAGACCCACTAATGAGCAAAGGCATTAGAAAGTTAAAATATTTGAATTCAAAGGTATATTCATAGAATAATTCCTTTTCTTATGAAGCCTATTGGCTACCATTGAGACATAGACTCCAATTATTTATATTTTCGAATGAACTTGAAACCTTACAATGTATAATTGCAAGTTTCAAAACTAAAAGAAAAATGGAATAAATTTAAAAAAAAAACCTTCTAACACAAGTTAAATTGCTTTCAAACGTGACACAATAGTATGATCGTAATGTTGTTTTAAAAAATGGGTGATAATTTTATTTGATATCTCTCCATTAAATTTAATATTATTTTCAATGCAATGATCTATCATTTCAAGGTAATTACTTAATGGTATTGTAATATCACCTCATAAATAAAAAAACGAGTCAATATTATACTTTTCCATAACTTTCATTTTCTATGAGACCTACTAAAGAGCTACAATATTAGAAAGTTAAAAAATTGGAATCCAAAGTTATATTCATAGAATAACTCCATTTCTTATGAAACCTACCACTAAGACATCAACTCCAACTTTTCATATCTCTAGATAAACTTGAAACCTTACATTATACAATTGCTGGCTTCAAAGCTAAAAGAAAAATGGAATAATTTTTTTTAAAACAATTCTAACACAACATGATTAAATTGCTTTTGAATGAGACACAATAGCAAAATCATAATGTTGTTTTAAAAAATTGGTGATAATTTTATTTGTTATCTCTTCATTAAATTTAATATTATTTTCAATGCAATGACCTATCATTTTCAAGGTAATTACTTGAAGGTGTTGTAACATCACCTCATAAGTCAAAATTGAGTACACATTATACTTTTCCACAACTTTCATTTTCTCAGACCCACTAATGAGAAAAGGCATTAGAAAGTTCAGAAATTGGAATTCAAAGGTGTACTAATAGAATAATTCCTTTTCTTATAAAACCTATTGGCTACCACTGAGATATTGACTCCAACTATTCATATTTTCAAATGAACTTGAAACCTTACAATTTGCAATTGCAGGCTTCAAAACTAAAAGAAAAATATAATCTATGAAAAAAATGCTAACACAAAATAACTAAATTGTTTTCTAGGGTGACACAATAGTAAGATCACAATATTGTTTTAAAAATTAGGTGATATTTTTATTTGGATATCTCTCTATTAAATTTAATATTACTTTCAATGCAATGAGATCATTTTCAAGGTAATTACTTAATGGTGTTGTAACATCACCTCATAAATCAAAAATTGAGTCAATATCATACTTTTCCACAACTTTCATTTTCCATGAGACCTACTAAAGAGCTACAATATTAGAAAGTTAAAAAATTGGAATCCAAAGTCATATTCATAGAATAACTCCATTTCTTATGAAACCTACCACTAAGACAACGACTCCAACTTTTCATATCTCTGGATAAACTTGAAATCTTATAATGTATAATTGCAGGTTTCAAAACTAAAAGAAATATGGAATAAATTTAAAAAAAAAAACTTCCAACACAAATTAAATTTCTTTCAAACTTGACACAATAGTAAGATCACAATGTTGTTTTAAAAAATGGGTGATAATTTTATTTTATATCTCTCCATTAAATTTAATATTATTTTCAATGCAATGACCTATCATTTTCAAGGTAATTACTCAAAGGTGTTGTAACATCTTCTCATAAGTTAAAAATTGAGTCCACATTATACTTTTCCACAACTTTCATTTTCTATGAGACCCACTAATGAGCCAAGGCATTAGAAAGTTCAAAAATTGGAATCCAAAAGTATATTCTTAGAATAATTCCTTTTCTTATGAAACCTACCGACTACTACTAGGACATTGGCTCGAACTATTCATATCTCCATAGGAACTTGAAACCTTACAATTTGCAATTACAAACTTCAAATCTAAAGAAAAATATAATCTATTAAAAAAATGCTAACACAAAATAACTAAATTGTTTTCTAACGTGACATAATAGTAAGATCATAATATTTTTTTAAAAATTAGGTGATATTTTTATTTATATATCTCTCCATTAAATTTAATATTACTTTCAATGCAATGACTTATCATTTTCATGATAATTACTTGAAGGTGTTGTAATATAATCTCATAAATAAAAAATTGAGTCAACATTATACTTTTCCATAACTTTCATTTTCTATGAGACCCACTAATGAGCTAAGGCATTAAAAAGTTCAAAATTTTGAATTCAAATGTATATTCATATAATAATTCCTTTTCTTATGAAACCTATTGGCTACCATTAAGACATTGACGCCAATTACTCATATTTTCGGATGAACTTGAAACCTTACAATGTATAATTGCAAGTTTCAAAACTAAAAGAAAAATAGAATAAATTAAAAAAAAATCTAACACAAATTAAATTGCTTTCAAATGTGACACCGTAGTAAGATCATAATCTTGTTTTAAAAAATTGGTGATAATTTTATTTGATATCTCTCCATCAAACTTAATATTATTTTTAATACAATGACCTATCATTTTCAAGGTAATTACTTGAAGGTGTTGTAACATCACCTCATAAGCCAAAATTTGAGTCCACATTATACTTTTCCACAACTTTCATTTTCTATGAGGCCCACTAATGAGCTAAGGTATTAGAAATTAAGTTCAAAAATTGGAATCCAAAGATATATTCATAAAATAATTCCTTTTCTTATGAAACCTACTAGCTACCACTAAGACATTAACTCCAACTATTCATATTTTTGGATGAACTTGAAACCTTACAATTTACAATTGTAGGCTTCAAAACTAAAAGAAAAATATAATTTATTAAAAAAATGTTAACACAAAATAACCAAAATGTTTTTCCAGTGTGACATTAGTAAGATCATAATATTGTTTTAAAAAAATGGTAATATTTTTATTAGATACCTCTCAATTAAATTTAATATCATTTTCAATATCATGACATATCATTTTCAAGATAATTATTTAAAGGTGTTGAAAAACACCTTATAAGTCAAAAATTGTGTCCACAATAAACTTTTCAACAACTTTTATTTTCTATGAGACCCACTAATAAGGTAAGGTATTAAAAACTTCAAAATTTGGTATCCAAAATCATATTCATTAGAAAAAGGATATTGATGGAAAATATTATTAGAATCAAAGTGATTTTCGCTATTTATCATATCATTTTTTCTTGTTATATTTTAAATTATTGTAAAACTCTTCATTGTCCACCTGTAGACCTTACATAATTCATTAAGGTTTGGATTAATAAAATTTTTTCCTTCAAATAGGGTTTCAGATGAACTTTCAAAAAAGTGATAGGTTAGTTGAAGAACTTTTACTTATAGGTTATGGACAGATGTTTTAAATAACTTTTAATTTTTGAATAGTTAAAATTAACTTTTTAAATTTGTTTTAGGAGGAAAATTGAAGCAAGGAGGCTTTTTTTTCCTTATCCAAGAGAAAGCCAATAGTCATAAAGACTTTTGGAAAACAAAAATGAGATTTTACATCCAAGGTATAAATATATTGAACAAGTTAATTGCATCATTTATGCATGGAGGTTCCTATTCAATAACCCTATCTTTTATTTTTTTATTTTTTAATCTTATTGTTCTATCAATGTGAACCCACTTATAATCTTGTACCATTTATTATACTGTAATTTCTTCAATATTATTTATTGATGCATTAATACAAAGATTTTTTTTTTTTAAAAAAAAAATCATCAATATAAGGCATATAAGGTTTTCAATGTGATTTGTTTAACCATGTTTACATCCATGGATATAAATAATCATTGGTACTGTACCATAAACAATATTACAAAGATTAAAAAGAAAAGAGATACAACTATTTAAGTTAAGACACCTCGTATTTTTTCGTTCTTTTTATCTATACTATAAATCATAGGTTCTTATTCCAAGAGATGTTTCAAACTCTTTCCCACATCACTATATTTTAGATATAAGCTTTACATAGTTATCTTAATTTTATTCTTTCAATGATCTAAAATATTTCTTGCTTGCATTTTTTTTTCTTAAGGAAATTTATTTTTACAAGAAAATATTAATATATATAAAAAAAAAGAGATATTTATTACTTATATCTCTTTTGAAAACAATTCCTACAAATAGGTGGTTAGATTTAATATTATGGTATTGTAACATCACCTCATAGGTCAAAAATAGTGTCCACATTTTTTATGTTCTTTGGACCCACCATCAGGGCATTGAAATTGGTTCAAAATTTAGAATCCAAGTCACATTGATAAAACAAATTCCTTTTCATTCATCAATTCTAAAAAAATTGTATTGATAGAAAAAGATTATTAAAATTAAAGTGGTATTTACTATTTATAATAGCAAATTTTTATCTCTAAAATTGTTTTTTGATGTTGTATAATCCATGCCAATAGAACATAGATATGAAATTTGGATTTGGACTTTTAAGCTTGAAATGCTATGATAAGAAATTTAATTAAAATCAATGACATGACATTCATATAGATACAAAGAAGACATGACTTTTATATGATCCAAATTATAACAACTTTTTTTTTACTAATATTTATTTAAAAGTAATAATTTTCAAAATTTGTCATGTTTTGTAAAAGGGTCCTTTAAAATAAAATTAAAAAATAATTTAGAAAAAAAAAGACTAAAAAGTATTTCACATCAAACTATCAAAGTACGCATTGAACAAGTTGATTGAGATCTTCTACTATTATCTCATCATCCTTTCTTTGTGAACTCACCTCTTATGACTTATCTTATCTCTCTTTATGCAAAAAAAAGTTGAATAAAACAAAAATGAATAGAAGGCTAATTGTATAAATTATATACCTTGGACAGTTAACAAATTAAGGGTAGATAACCCAAAATTTTTAAACATGGATTTATTAAAATTATATTTGATTATTTCTTAATCTCGGTATAAGAATTACAAGAACAAAAGTAAGTAATAATGATAAAATATTAAAAATTGAGAAGACCTTAGGGGAGGTTGATAAATCAAACTTAATGACTAAATTTAAGTTCTTAAGTATATTCAATATCTTTGATAAAATAACTTAATATTATAATATAAAATCAATAATAATTTTGATAAATCAAGTTAATAATTTGATATGACTTAATCACTTAAATATAATTTAATTTAAAATTAACTTAAGTTATTAAATATTAACTTTTATCAAAATTACTCTTCTAATATCTCAACATATTGGTGGATTGTGTTTGTGTCGTATCAAAGGTTAAATACTCAATTAAATATCTCAACCCAAACATGACATGAATAACAATCAAGATTAAAAACATAAACTCAAACACAATGTAATTATCAACCAGGTAATACATTATAACCTATTTAACCTATTTAATAATCAGATGTTGTTTAATAATCAAATCGGGTTAAATGTTGAATGACATAATATGTGGTTACTATTCTAATTGAATATGTTTATGACTCAATTATGATATATTTATTGAAAAAAAAATTAAATATGTAAAATATGAGTTAAAAAGTTAAAGTTATCATTAGGTTTATCGGTACCATTATTAAATAAGTCAGTTTGAATTAAATGTGTGTTATATACATTGACTTAAAACTAGATATGTAGTAGATTGATGCAAATTTGATTTAAAAATGATTATAATTAATTCAAATCCCTAAAAAAAAAAGTTGAATTCAAGTCATATTGAAAAATCATATCAAGTTGTATTTGCCTAAATCCAATAAAAAAACATTTATCATAAGTGTCCTTGGCATCATATTAGAAAATTCTAATAATATGTGTACAATATCTTTCAATTGAAAATGCATTCATCCCACTCTAAAGATTGTATTCACTAAGGACCATAAACTTTTTGAAAAAGTAAGATATATTTAATACTTATCTTTATGTAAAGGAATTCCTATGGTCACCTAATGAGATTTAATATCAATTTTCAATGCAATGTCATCTCCCATCCAAGGTAATTGCTTCAAACCTCAAAATTTTGTTTCCATACTCCACTTTGACTTCCACTTCTTTTCTTTTTCTTTTAGACCCACTACACATTGGCTCCAACTTTGGACGATCACTATTTATTTATCATATGATCATATTTCAATCTTATCTCTACCTTTCTCACCTAAAGCAAAGCTAATTAGCTCTCCATCAATATAATTATAATTTTATTTATTAAAAACTATTTAAAGCATCTAATGAAAGGATGTAATAATAAAGTACAAGAAGTTAATTTTTTTATCCTTGTATTTGTTTTATTCATTTATTTCTATCTTAAATGTAAATCTCTCTTCATTCCATTTTAATGAGAAGAAATTAATATGATTATATTAAGAGTGACTTTACAATGATTTTTAGAAGTGTTTTTAATTTTTTCAATATATAAAATTTTTATTTTTCAAATATTAAAACGACTAGAATTTTTTTTTTAAATCACTAAAAAAACACTCTAAAGTACTTCTTATTTTCTGTTTTTAAAAACAAAAATTGGTAAAAACTTCCATGTAACAAAATAGAAATTCTTAACAAAAAATATAGATTTAGTTCATGCCCGTAAAAATTATTTTTAAAAAATTTTAAAATTTAAGATAGTATATCTCAATTTGAAATTAGGGTGATTCTATGGTGTTGAAAGTAATTTTTCTATGGAATATGAAAATAATTGGTGGTCCACTAAAAACAACCACATAATATTAATCTAAATTTAATTTATATGTATTTATTTATACTTAAATATCATTTATTTGTGTCATGGTTTTATACTACTAAAAATATTAATGATATTTAAAGATTTCACCCTAGAAAATTTTAAAAATATTTCTTAAAAGACCATTCTTTTTTTCTTCCTTCACAACTTTTGCTTTTTTAGTAAAATTTTCATTTTTATAACAAAATTATATATTAAAAAAAAAATGAGACTAAGACATAAATAAATGAAATTAAGTTACAAGACAACCGAATTTAAATTTAAAGGTGTATACCTTTTCTATTTCAAAAATGTCAAAATTTATAATAGAAATTATTAAATTCTTTAAAATAATTTTAGAGGTTTTTGTTATAAAATAATTAAAATTATTGAAAATTTCTAATGATTTTTTTTTCCTTTTAAAAAATATAATTATAACAATGGTCATGACTCATGTTTCACGTGCGTGCACCTTCCAATAATTTAATAAATTGCCTTCTCTCAGTTAGACTAAATCTATTAAAATATGTGACAGCTGTCTGCAAAATAATATAGTGGAGATTTTGATTTGTTTATTTTGTGTGGTGCACATGGCTTACTAATCCTGCTCTCAGGCTTCCATTTTCATCTTCCTCTTCCCCTTTCTCTCTCTCTCTGCAAACTGATCACCATGGAAGTTGTTGGAGAGGTTGTTCTTTCTGTGTCCCTTGAACTCTTGTTCAGCAAACTGGCCTCCTCTGATTTGTGGAAGTACGCACGCCAAGAGCAAGTCCACACCGAGCTCAAGAAATGGAAGACAAGACTGTTGGAGATTCGGGAAGTGCTCGACGATGCTGAGGACAAGCAGATCACTAAGCAGCACGTGAAAGAATGGCTCGCACATCTCAGGGATTTGGCTTATGATGTGGAGGACGTCTTGGACGAGTTTGGCTACCAAGTGATGAGAAGAAAGTTGGTGGCGGAGGGTGATGCGGCCAGCACAAGCAAGGTACGCAAATTCATCCCTACTTGTTGTACTACTTTCACTCCAATTCAGGCTATGCGGAATGTTAAGCTGGGGTCCAAGATAGAGGACATCACTCGCCGATTAGAAGAAATTTCAGCTCAGAAGGCTGAGCTCGGTTTGGAAAAGCTCAAAGTGCAGATCGAAGGCGCCAGAGCAGCTACTCAAAGCCCAACCCCTCCACCACCTTTGGTATTCAAACCTGGGGTATACGGCAGGGATGAAGATAAAACCAAGATACTAGCCATGCTTAATGATGAATCCCTCGGTGGCAATCTGTCTGTAGTCTCGATCGTGGCCATGGGTGGGATGGGAAAAACTACGCTGGCAGGTCTAGTGTACGATGATGAGGAGACATCCAAACATTTTGCTTTAAAAGTTTGGGTTTGTGTGTCTGATCAATTTCATGTGGAGACCATAACCAGGGCAGTTTTACGGGACATTGCTGCAGGCAACAATGATTCGCTGGACTTTCATCAAATTCAACGCAAACTGAGGGACGAAACCAAGGGAAAAAGATTTTTGATTGTTCTTGACGATTTGTGGAATGAGAAATATGATCAATGGGACAGCCTACGCTCCCCTCTCTTGGAGGGAGCACCGGGAAGCAAGATCCTCGTCACCACTCGTAATAAAAATGTTGCAACTATGATGGGAGGAGATAAAAACTTTTATGAGCTAAAACATTTGTCTGACAATGATTGTTGGGAGTTGTTTAAAAAACATGCTTTTGAAAACAGAAATACCAATGAGCATCCGGACTTGGCATTGATAGGAAGGGAAATTGTAAAGAAGTGTGGAGGCCTGCCCTTGGCAGCAAAAGCACTTGGTGGTCTTCTGCGCCATGAACACAGAGAAGATAAGTGGAATATTATACTAGCTAGCAAAATATGGAATTTACCTGGTGATAAGTGTGGTATTCTTCCAGCGTTGAGATTGAGCTACAATCATCTCCCTTCACATTTAAAAAGGTGTTTCGCTTATTGCGCACTATTTCCCCAAGATTATGAGTTTAAGAAGGAAGAGCTAATCCTCTTGTGGATGGCGGAGGGGTTAATTCAACAATCAAATGAGGATGAGAAAATGGAAGATCTTGGTGATGATTATTTTTGTGAACTATTGTCAAGGTCATTTTTCCAATCGTCCAATAGCAATAAATCACGATTCGTTATGCATGACCTTATCAATGATCTAGCTAAATCTATTGCTGGAGACACATGCTTGCATTTGGATGATGGGTTGTGGAATGATTTGCAACGCTCCGTTCCTGAAAGTACTCGTCATTCATCATTCATCCGTCATGACTATGATATCTTTAAAAAATTTGAAAGGTTTGATAAGAAAGAGTGCTTGCACACGTTCATAGCTTTGCCGATTGATGAACCTCATTCCTTCATAAGTAATAAGGTGCTTGAAGAATTGATACCAAGGTTAGGGCACTTAAGGGTGCTCTCATTGGCTCATTACATGATAAGTGAGATACCGGATTCATTTGGTAAGTTGAAACATTTGAGATACCTTGATTTGTCCTACACCAGTATAAAATGGTTACCCGATTCAATTGGTAATCTTTTTTACCTTCAGACATTGAAATTATCATGCTGTGAAGAGCTTATCAGGTTGCCTATTAGCATCGGTAACCTAATCAATCTTCGACATCTTGATGTTGCTGGTGCAATAAGATTACAAGAAATGCCTGTACAAATTGGCAAACTAAAAGATTTGCGGATATTGTCTAATTTCATTGTGGACAAAAACAACGGTTTGACAATCAAGGAGTTGACGGGCATGTCACATCTGCGAAGACAACTTTGCATTTCGAAATTGGAAAATGTGGTGAATATTCAAGATGCAAGGGATGCCGATTTAAAATTGAAGCGTAACCTTGAAAGCTTGATAATGCAGTGGAGTTCTGAGCTGGATGGTTCAGGGAATGAAAGGAATCAAATGGATGTCCTTGACTCTCTACAACCTTGTTTGAATCTGAACAAACTCTGCATTCAGTTGTATGGTGGTCCAGAATTCCCACGTTGGATAGGGGATGCCTTGTTCTCTAAGATGGTGGATCTAAGTCTCATAGATTGCAGAAAGTGCACGTCTTTACCATGCTTGGGGCAGTTGCCATCGCTCAAACAGTTGAGGATCCAAGGAATGGTTGGAGTAAAAAAAGTGGGTGCAGAGTTTTATGGAGAGACTCGTGTTTCTGCAGGTAAGTTTTTCCCATCACTAGAGTCTCTACATTTTAATAGCATGTCAGAATGGGAGCACTGGGAGGATTGGTCTTCCTCAACAGAGTCATTATTCCCTTGTCTCCATGAGCTTACAATTGAGGATTGCCCCAAATTGATTATGAAACTACCCACTTACCTACCTTCTCTTACAGAGCTCTCTGTTCACTTTTGTCCAAAATTGGAGTCTCCACTTTCAAGACTTCCACTGCTGAAGGAATTACATGTAGGAGAATTTAATGAGGCGGTCTTGAGCAGTGGAAATGACCTCACCTCACTCACCAAGTTAACAATTTCTAGGATTTCAGGGCTTATCAAATTGCATGAAGGATTTATGCAATTTTTGCAAGGGCTTCGGGTTTTGGAAGTATGGGAATGTGAAGAACTCGAATATTTGTGGGAGGATGGTTTTGGATCGGAAAACTCTCTTTCTCTTGAGATTAGAGATTGTGATCAACTTGTATCCTTGGGATGCAATCTTCAGTCTTTGGCAATAAGTGGATGTGCTAAACTAGAGAGGCTTCCAAATGGATGGCAGAGTCTAACATGCCTTGAAGAATTGACAATCAGGGATTGTCCAAAGCTAGCGTCATTTCCAGATGTAGGTTTCCCACCAAAGCTGAGAAGTCTTACTGTTGGAAATTGTAAAGGTATAAAGAGTCTACCTGATGGCATGATGTTGAAGATGAGGAACGACACTACTGACAGCAACAACTCATGCGTCCTTGAATCCTTGGAAATAGAGCAGTGTCCATCTCTCATTTGCTTTCCAAAAGGGCAATTACCCACCACCCTTAAGAGTCTACGCATATTGGCTTGTGAAAATCTCAAGTCACTTCCAGAAGAAATGATGGGCATGTGTGCCCTTGAAGACTTTTTGATAGTTCGGTGTCATTCTCTTATTGGATTACCGAAAGGTGGGTTACCCGCCACTCTCAAGAGACTCACAATAAGTGATTGTAGAAGGCTAGAGTCTCTACCAGAGGGAATAATGCACCACCATTCCACCAATGCTGCTGCTCTCAAGGAGCTTGAAATAAGTGTTTGTCCATCTCTCACATCCTTCCCAAGAGGCAAGTTTCCATCCACCCTTGAGCGACTTCACATTGAGAATTGTGAACACCTCGAGTCAATTTCAGAGGAGATGTTTCACTCTACTAATAATTCACTTCAATTTTTAACCCTCAGGAGGTATCCTAATCTCAAAACCCTACCAGATAAAAAAGCTGGTATTGTAGATTTTGAAAATCTGGAATTGTTGCTTCCTCAGATAAAAAAGCTCACCCGTCTTACAGCGCTTGTCATTCGTAATTGTGAGAATATCAAGACCCCCCTATCCCAATGGGGCCTTTCCAGACTCACCTCTCTTAAAGACCTCTGGATTGGTGGCATGTTTCCAGATGCAACTTCCTTTTCGGATGACCCCCACTCGATTCTTTTTCCTACAACTCTCACCTCCCTTTACCTTTCAGATTTCCAGAATCTGGAATCCCTAGCCTCCCTGTCTCTCCAAACCCTCACCTCTCTTGAAATTCTAGCAATCTACAGTTGCCCTAAGCTCCGGTCGATTTTGCCAAGGGAAGGACTATTGCCTGACACCCTTTCACGACTGTATGTGTGGTGTTGCCCACATCTAAAACAACGGTACTCGAAGTGGGAAGGAGATGATTGGCCCAAGATTGCCCACATCCCCCGTGTGGTGATAAATGACTAATCCATCTCTGAGTAATAAATAAGGTATTACATTTCATTCTCAACACATCATTCCTCCTCTTTCTCTTCTCAACACCATTTTTGCTAAAACTTTTAACAAGAAAACAGCTCTTGACATGGCTCCTGGCTTGGTATTTTCCCAGTGTCTAATTTTCTCTATAATCTGTCACAATAAAAAATGAGTATTACTACTTCTGCCTTGCCAGGTGCAATAAATGACCTTTAAATTTCTTTTACACAGAGGCTATACTAGAGGAAGTTCTAGTTTATTGACTTGGTTTGGTTTACTAATTAGATGACATTATCACTTCACTTATTGTAGTTCTAATGAGGTCATTTACTGGAAAAACGGTGTCAATTTGAGAAAGGGGAAGAATGACGTTATATAGATCTCATTCCTAAAATAGTGATCAATGAAGTGCTATTTTAATCAAAGTGCCACTCCGCCAATACACAGTCAGGTAATTCCTTTGCGCTTAAACTTTTCTTTCAAGTTCCAATTTATTCGCTAGTCATGTTTATTAGCAAGTCATTCAAATTGCTTTGTTTTTTTCTTGCTTCAATATACCAAATTTTATGGACAACTTTAATGACTTGAATTTCAATGCTTTTAAATAATTTTATTCACAATTTCATGTGTTTGATTAAACTCATTTAATTGGAATTAAACACGTTTAAATTATCGATTTAACAACATCTAAAACATTTTTGGTTCCTCAAAAGTGTTAAATAAATTTCTCATAGATTTTTGTTTTTCCCTCAATTTTCCGATAAATAATCAAACAAGAGAAAAAGTTTATAATTTTTTCCCTACTTTCCCATAAATTTTTTGAGAACCAAAATAGTTTTGTAATTACTAATTTTAAAAAATTATTAAATTCATATATATATATTTACTCTTTCCTTTCTCATGCAAGAAAAAGGAAATTATGTGTGCTAAATTTATCAAACCAAACTAATCATCATTTTTTGTATTTTTTTCCTTTTCATTTCAGTGTTCATTATAAGTAATCAAGATGAGCATAGAAGATTTCTTATGATAAACAAAGTTTCGATTATGACCATGGAAGAAACATGTAAGGTAAACAACAATAATTTTATGCCAATGTTTTTTAGATATGAGATCATTTAGAATTCATATGAAGTATTTTATGATACTTGAGTTCGTCAAATTTTTTAGATGTTTGAACTCTCCTTTGGTTCAGCAGCTTGCAGTGATTGGGCGTCCATGTAAAATGTGCTCTAACCAAGTGGACTTCTTCAAAAGGTAAGCAGTAGGCATAAATCTCTTCTTGAGATAGTTGATGCACTTATTTTTGTCTCAATTTTGATGATATTTTCTTCATGTTTTGACTTTTGCAAGGAAGTGGAATATGAAGAAAGGATAGATTGTTCAGACTTTGCCTGTGGAGGAAGGGAGATTCCTGGGTGCTCAACACTTGATGCTCATTGCTCTGTTTAAGAAGAATAAGAAACTCAGAGATACAAGGTTCATCTCCCCATAATTATCTCAAATTTTTTTGAATAATTCATTTATACATTAATCAATTGAAGAGATTTTGGATCCTCTTCTGTTAAATATCTACTTGTGTATGTGATTTTTGATTCCAAGATCAGTTTCAGCCATGTCAAAAGCTGAATATACTAGTATTATAAAGTTATATCAATTCATTTTCAATAATGGAAGTCAGTTAAATCCTACATTTTATAATTTGAGCAACATAAAATGGTTTCCAAAGGAGTTAGTAGTGATTTTTTTTTTGGCCGATAGAATGGAATTTGGGTTTTATGTTGAAGGCTCAAAACATGCAATGAATGGAGTTAGTGCTTGATGATTGCAATCCAAATAAATTATAACAGGAAACAACAACTTGTATCTGTCTTAATTCCTGAAAATCTCTAGATGTCCAAGTCTCATAAGCTTTTCCACTAGATAAAGTACATACCATATTTAAGCATCTACGTATTCATGATTGTTCAATTTTGTGGTCTATAGCTAGTTGAATGATGTATGATGGCAACAATAGCCATAGGAATTATCCTCTTGAATCACTAGAGATCGAGGGATTTCCACCTCTCACATTCTTTCAGAGATATGAGCCACCCACTTCCTTTAAAGCAAATTAATAATATTTTGGTACAAGCAAATGGGGCCAATTAGGAACATAAATTACTGGAAAAAAAAAAGTCATTTGAAGTCTTTCGTAGTTGGTTAATTCTTTAATGATTGATGCTTATTTGGATTTAATATTTCTTAGCTCAGCTGATTTTAACTCATTTACTAGAATTATTTTATTGTCTAACCATCAAATCCTTGTGGAATTTTTAATGATGCAAATTAGGTACTTGTGGTGATGATATTCTTAAAACTTTTGGCGTCATTCCCTTTATGCTAAAATCAATCATGCTCATTCACTATATATAAATCTTATCTTCTTAGACATTAACTTCATATTTTTGTTTTAGTAAAAGTTTTTTGTTTTAATGAAATTTTTTGTTGTACGTGTAGTATGCCCAAATAGGTTGCACATCCTGTTGGACATCCTGTTGGAGCAGCAATGTCAAAGAAGATGTACGTTATACAAATATTTGAAGAGAAGTATCTAAATCTAGAAAGTACTAGTGTGTCTACAACCTCATAATTCCTCACTTCAGAAAATGCGGATCTCAAGTCCTACCTCATCAGATTTAGAGTCTCACATCTCTTTAATAGCTTTGTGTTGCACATTGTCCAGGTTCAGGTTTCCTTTGAGGAAACAATTTCAAGAATACACTTGCAAGGGTATTAAAAACCCTTATCTTTGTGGAGCCTCCAAATATTCACCTCTTTAAAAACTCAGTTCATTCATTTTATATTGCACATTGTTAAATGCAATTTCCTTTTGACAGGATTTCTTGCTACAACTCTCATTGATCTTTCAATGAAAATAATGTCAAATCTGGAATCCTAGCCCCTTCCATTGGTCTTCAAAACTTCATTTCTTTAACTTGTAGAGATTGAGGTATGCCTTGTTCTAGTCCTCTTTGCCAAGTGAAAGGTTGTCTTCTAAGTTTTATCAAACTTTGAAATCAAAGATGTTTCAGGGAGAATGATAGAGATTGACCCCAGATTGCCCGCTTCCTCTAAAATGAGGATACATCATAAACTCATTTTTGAACCATAATAAATTCAAATTGCAAAAATGGGTGCAGAGCCAATTCAACCCTATTCTATCCTTACATTCATTAAGGTAACTCTTATTCTCAAAACACATTTCTTACTCTTTTATCTGCATAGTACCTTGTAAATTTCTCATATTGATGTTGTGTTTTACCAGTGGCTCAACAATTTGTGGAAGTCTCCATGGAGTTATGTTGAAAGTTTGACTAGGAAGCAAGTTTTGAGTAAAATAGTTACAAACTTATGGGTGAGTATTTGTTTCTTATCGATCTCTCCCATGGTCAATGTAAGCATCTTAAGTTTTACCTGTAATGAAATCTTCGTAATTTTCTTTTAGGTGCTCTTTGAGCAGTCTTAGTTAGAGATTTGACATGCAAGCATGGGACATAAAATGACAAGGGAGGGTGTTATTTGACAATAGTTACAAATTGGCATGGATGCCTTCATTTCAATTAAGCATCTTTTATGATACCCTTCTAACCAGATTTAAATACAATTTTCTAATTCAATATATAATACACAAATTTTACCTTAATAAGTGCACTTTATGTTAAAATATCAATCTTTTGTAATCAAGGAAATGATAAATTTTCCTTTTAGAATGAATGATGAAAATTTTCTTTACCATATAGTTATTTATGATCTCAAGTCATTCCTTTAAGGTTTTCAAATTGTCAAAATGAAGGATTCAATTTGCTATATGTTTAATGCTCTTATTCTGTTGACAAAATGAGATTTGGATTTCATATTGGAGACAACAAGTTTGGCCTAAATGTAACACCTCTTTATTTATTTCACACATGATTAAAAAAACTAAGTAGCAAGTGCATAACTTCCATTTATTTATTGTACAGTTTCTACAACACACCATGTTCTTATGTGTCTTGGAAAGTTAAGAACCTTGTTTAAAATATGGTGTGCCTTCCATGCAAAGAAGTCTCGTATTTCGTGATTGTGGTGGCTTGAATAGAAACTTGCATCTGTTTTGATACGTGGAGAACTCAAGACAACATCTGGTTTTTAGTGCCTTTCAAATTAGTGGATTTCATATTAATTTCTCAATCAATATGCAATGTGTTTTTCATGGAACATTGCTAAAAAAAATTTGTAATTTTTTTTGTTTATAAATCATTACTAAATTTTGATTGCAAATAATTGTTAGGATTCATTAGTAGGAATTTTATCCAACTTATAAGCTTTTAGGTGAGTGATGTACACTGAAATTTTTTCTATTTTGTTTGGTTTGAAATGCTCTTCAATTTTAAACCAACATACTATTATTTGTTTGCAACATGTTATATTTGTAGAAAATTATCTTATCTAGATTTATACTATGGATTTGAATAATGTTTGAGGTGAAGGAGTCTTTTTGGCATGTCTTGCTGTCTTGAGTTGTGCAAGTCAAAGGCTCGAAGAGCACAAACTCTTATAACTAGAGGAAAGACAATTGAATTCTCATTCTATGGTGAGCTGTGAGGATTTTGTTGTGAGTTGTATGGTATTATTTGAATTGCAAATAACCTTATTTGTCTTTCAAATACTTAATGCAATTGTGCATGACCATGAATTGAACTCATACTTGACAAAATTGTGAGTTGTATGGTATGCTTTCTTATTTTCTTTTTATTTTATGCATGGGTAAAAAAAACACTCTTAGTAACTTGATGAACATTTGGTTATTGCAATACCTAATGTTTTTTGGAAGCTGATTACAATATTCATGGGTGAAAAAATCTTTGTTTTTATAATTTATTTTTTGAAAGTAGATTCATGGCCTTTATCAATTCCTTGCATATTCCTAATATTATAAAGCTTACTTGTTTTCCAAAATTGCTTATCGTATGATAGAAGTGAATGCATTAAAGATTGTTAATTGAAAGAAATAATTTGTTTTTAGCTAGAGATTGGAGATGACATTACAACATGATCTCATGTCCTTGGTAATTTGTAGATTGAGGGTTTTCAAAAGGTTTTACTCCAATACCAGTAAAAGAACTGCCACGGAAACAGCTAACATTAGTACCTTGTATCTCAAGTTTCATAGAGAGTTGATCATTGAATTGGTGCCCAATCTTTTTTCCAAGATAGGTGTGTTATCCATGCCAAGGGGATGCCCTATTAAATTATAGGGCTTTGGATTCCTTAATGATTAGAATGAACTCCGAAATTTTTGCATATTTCTAAATGTCATGTCACATCTTTCCAACAAGGTAACTTCCTTCAATGCTCTCAATTATGGAGATCATGAGTTGCTAAAATTTATGGTCTGCATTAGAGAAGGATTGTTTGATGCTCTCACTACTGGCTACATCTCTTGTCCTTGCAACTACATATCTTTTAATCCCCTTCAATGAGAAAAGAATAAAGAACATAAACAAGTTGTCCATGATGACTCACATTCCTAATGTTCTAGTTGATGGTATACCTTCTTGAGATTGAAGAAGGAGAAATGTCAAAGACATCCCTTATCAGAGAGAGGCCTTCACAGACTCACCACTCTCAAACAACTCAAGATTGATAGTATATTTAAGATTTGTTTCTTCTCAGATGACTAAGGCTTGCTCTTTCTTCCAATGTATCACTCATGTATATTTCCATGTAAAGATTCCAGAATCCATGAATTTCCTACATTACCAAGACCTCACCTAAGCTCCAATTGTATTTAATAGATGGATAAATCCAACTTTGATCCATAATAGTTTGGATTCAAAAAATGAAAGCAAAGAGGGTTCGCCCTATCCTATCCATATATTTAGTAAGTTTCATCTATTCCCAACACATAATTCTTACATTTTACCTTCTTGTTACAAGTATAAATTATCATACTGTTAAAATTTTCTACAAGTTCAACTACTAGAGAATCCCTACACTAAACCTTTTTGTTGAAAACTTGACTAGGGAGTAGCATTTAACAACAATTACAAGCTTTATGGCTTCACATTTTCTATTCAAATTATGTTCCTCTTGTTGGTCATCCCATAGTCCCATGTAAGCATTAGTATTTTTATTTCTCCCAATTTAAATTTTAACACAATAATTTAGTTGAGTGAATTTATTTATGTTAACAAGAAGTTCTGCTTGGTGTATTCTTGTTGTAGGATTCTTTTTGTGAAAGTTGTCTAACTTCCTATTCACCATGTTTTCTACTTCATTCAGGTGTAGTGACGTGTCAATTGGATATCTGGAAGTTATATGATGTAATGAATTAGAAGCTACCAAAAGGGTGCACAACTTTAAGCCTCTTCAAGAGCTAATAATTGATGGTTGTATGCCTAAGACACTTTTTTCCTAGGGATAGGTTTTTCATTCAATGTAAGAAGGTTGACAGTTCAAAATTGTATATAGGCCTTTAGGGTTGTTATTGATTGGAATGATTCACAATTCAAGCAACAACAAGTCTCTGGAATTCTTTCAAATTTCTAAATGTCCTCTCACGTGTTTCCAAGAGGCTAGCTTCCTGCAATCCTAATGAAGGTGGAGATCCTGAGTTGCTAAAATTTGGGGTGTAGAGTAGATGAATGTTGTCGAATGCAAAAGAAGAATACTACTTCTCTTGAATACTGGTATGTCGCTTGTCTCTATCTTTCACATCATTGCCAATAGATGCCTTACCTGATCCTGAAACACCTTGGTATTTATGATTGGAATGATTCACAATTCAAGCAACAACAAGTCTCTGGAATTCTTTCAGATTTCTAAATGTCCTCTCATGTGTTTTCAAAAGGCCAGCATCATGCAATCCTAATGAAGATGGAGATTTTGAGTTGCTAAAATTTGGGGTGTAAAGTAGATGAATGTTGTTGAATGCAAAAGAAGAATACTACTTCTCTTGAATGTTGGTATGTTGCTTGTCTCTATCTCTCACATATTGCTAAGAAATGTCTTACTTGATCTTGAAACACCTTGGTATTTATGATTGGAATGATTCACAATTCAAGCAATAGCAAGTCTCTGGAATTCTTTTAGATTTCTAAATATCCTCTCATGTGTTTCCAAAAAGTCAGCTTCCTACAATCCTAATGAAAGTGGAGATCCTAAGTTGCTAAAATTTGGGGTGTAGAGTAGATGATTGTTGTCAAATGCAAAAGAAGAATACTACTTCTCTTGAATATTGGTATGTTTCTTGTCTTTATCTCTCACATCATTATCAAGAGATGTCTTACCTGATCTTAGAACACTTTGGTATTTATGATTGGAATGATTCACAATTCAAGCAATAGAAAGTCTCTGGAATTCTTTCAGATTTCTAAATGTCCTCTCATGTGTTTTCAAGAGGCTAGCTTCATGCAATCCTAATGAAGGTGGAGATCTTAAGTTGCTAAAATTTGGGATGTAGAATATATGAATGTTGTCGAATGAAAAAAAAGAATACTACTTCTCTTGAATACTGGTATGTTGTTTGTCTCTCTCTCACATCATTGTCAAAAGATGTCTTACCTCATGCTTAAACACCTTGGTATTTATGATTGTGGGAAACATGTTTTGTTTTTGAAGTTTATGTGTCATGTTCCACTTCCAATGCTGTCATTTGTTTGTGAACTAGCTATGGTGGTTGCCTACTTGGCCTCTCTCAATTCGTTGCATATTGGAAATATTTCAAAGCTTAATTCTCATCCCAAATCACATGCTAGAATAGAAGTGATAGAATTAGAAATTGTTGGTTGCATATTGGCAATATTTCGAAGCTTAATTCTCTTTCAAAGCTTAATTCTCTTCCCAAATCACATAATCTCATTTCCCTTTGTAATTAGCAAATGAATGGTTTTCAAAAGCATTTCCCCTAGTATCAGTGGAAGAAGACAATCTACCTCAGAAACAACTAGCATCTTTGATTGAATTGGTGTCTCAAGTCTCCTAAAGAACTCAGAATTGAGTTGGTGCTCAAGATAGTTTACTTCCACAAGATGGAATTTGGGTTTGTTCCCTAAGACAATTCAAAATTATAGCACTTCGATTCCTTACTGTCTATGGAATGATTGAATTTGGAATGATTCATGATAGCACAAAACATGTCTATGGAATTCTTGCATTTTTCTAAATGTGTTATCATCAGCTAAGCTCCATTTGTATTTTGCAAGCGAAACCATATATGAGAAATAGAACTCCTAAATCCAATATTGAGATATGCGCCAAAGATAGCCCACATCTCCTATGTGAAAACTGATGGTGAGATTCATTTTTGATCCATAATGGTTCACTGCAATAGCAGAAGCAAGTTCACCATATCCCCTAGTTTCACACCATTGAAATTTTCTACAAGTGGAGCTATTAGGTGAATTTTGCACTTACTTTTATTGTGAAAAAACTTCACTAGGGAGCAACTTTTGACAATAGTTACAAGCTTTATGGCTTTACATTTACTATTCAATGTTTGTTCCGCTTGTTGATCTCTTCCACAGTCCTATGAAAGCATCAATATTTCTATCTCTCCCAATTCAATTTTTCAGGCAACTTTATCCTTTAACTAGATGAATTCATTTATGTTAATAAGATTTTCATTTTGGTATATTCCTACAAGATTCTTTCGATGATGGGTTGTCAACTTCACTTTCAGCATAACTCCTAGTTCATTCAGGTGTAGTGATATTGGTAGTTGAATATCTTTAACTCATATGGTGCAATATATAAGAAACTACCATGAGGGTGCACAACCCTGAGTCTATTAGAGAGATGGTTGCATATGCACATGACACATCTCTTTCCCAAGGACAAATTTGTATATATCTTTTAGAGTTGTTAT
The DNA here is from genome assembly GCF_030704535.1 of Vitis vinifera. Taxonomy (NCBI): domain Eukaryota; kingdom Viridiplantae; phylum Streptophyta; class Magnoliopsida; order Vitales; family Vitaceae; genus Vitis; species Vitis vinifera. The sequence continues at coordinate 18,841,900 of NC_081817.1, read as the reverse complement.
TAATTGGAATGATTCAAAAATAGTAACAAGCCTCTGGAATTCTTTCGGATTTCTAGATGCCCCATTTCCATGTCTTTCCAAGAAGCCAGCTTCCTGCAATCCTAATGAAGGTGGAGATTCTGAGTTGCCCAAATGTGGAGTTTAGACTAAATGAATGTTGTCAAATGCAAAAGAAGAACATCACGTCTTTTGAATACTGGTATGTTGCTTGTCTCTATCTCTCACATCATTGTCAACAAATGCCTTACCTGATGTTTAAAACACCTTGGTCCTTATGATCGTGTAAAATAGATTTTAGGTGGTAGAGGAGGGGATAATGCACCACGACACGTTTCTTGTTCATCTTACAATGATGCTCTCTCACAATGATCGAAAGAAACATAGTCAAAACTAAGTAATGATGCGATTTTGCCTCAAGGAGGAAGGAAAGGGAGAGAAGAGGAAGCAACCCAATGCAAAGATGCATTAGATTGTTATGTCTTGACAAGGGGATGAAGAGAAGGAGAACACAAGATGCTGCTTATTGGTAACATGAAGTCCTTATGAAGACAAATTGTTTGTCTTAACCAAGAGAGGAAGAAACAGAAAAAAGAACCCAAGGTTCATCAAAGGATATTGGTGTGACAATTCACCCATGTAAATTTAAACAAGTAGCTCCATTGAAAACGGTTCACATGACATACCCATGAGTGCTACACTTCTGTAATTTCATTAAACTGTCATGCCACAAACTGTGTGGATCAATATATTGTGCTATCATAGTATTTTATAATTGTTTCCCAACTTTACATGATCAAAGAGAAAAATATTCATAGGCACGACACCATTTTTGTGATTTGCAAACCTAATGAATACAATTAAATCCTAATAATAAAATCATTATAGCTTAATAAAGAAAAACATTTTAGAACTGTTCTTGGCAAAATGCAACAGAGCAAATCAAAGGTCCAAAATTGTAGGATTATTTGGAATTGTTTCTAATTACAGTGATTCACAAGTTGCAACAAGTCTCTAGGCTTCTTTCATATTTCTAAATGTACTTCTCTTATGTCTTTCCAAGAGCTCAGATTCTAGCAATCCACCTTCAAGTTTAGACTAAATGAATGTTGTCTAATGCAAATGAAGAAACAACACTTCTCTTGAAGACAAGTATGTTTCTTGTTTCTACCTCTTACTGATAAAATATCTTCATGCAATAGGTCATTTGACCAAGTCTTTAATAAATTGTTTTATGTTGAGTCTTATATCTGTTATGTTGTCCTGGTCTATAGGAAATTGTTTATTGAGTCTCTTTAATATCTCCTGATTTTTGGTGATGGTGGCAGCAGATTTATTGAAACATGGTTTCATGGTCCTATTTTTATGCCTTTATTGTTATGGCTTTGTCAAGCCAGTTGATTGTATTGCCTATTTATTGGTTGTCTCAACACAAATAAAGAGTGGAATTGTTTCTCTATTCTGTTTTTACTTTTGCTCAGTTTATTTATCAGTGGTATCAGAGCCTGGTTAACATTAGAAAAGTGGGTTAAAACCAGAAAGTGAGAATTGAGAGTGCCAAAACAGAGAGAGAGAGTTTGTGAGACAGAGAGTCATATAGCAACTGATTACTACTCAAAAAGTGCTATTTTGTAGCTTGTAATTAACTCTTTTAAACACTTTTGAGTAGTAGTTATTGCCTTTTAACCGAATTAACATGTTAAGGACCCTTGCAATCAATTCTAATCAAATTGTATTAAGTTTTGGTGTTTTGATAGCTTTTTTATCACCAAAGCAATCCGAGATTGAGGAGAGTTATTTGGAATCCATGGCAAAGCAATGGAAAGCTCAGAAACATGAAGAACCAAATCTTTGAAGTCCTTTGCCATAAGCAAATCCGGAATGCAAGGAGAGGAAGCAAAGAGAAATCTGCCATGAAGCAATTTTTGATGACAGTCATGTCAGCCACTTTTGGAGCACTTTCTGGAGTCCAAATTATGCATGCTATATTTCGTTTCGAAGCTCAGGAAGTCAAAAATCCAATGCTTCAAACGGTGCGCAATTCGGAGTTGAAATGAAGGAGTTACAGCCATTGCAAGCCGATCACTCCAAGCTGAAGGAAGAATTTTGCACAGCGCTGCGAAATCACCCTTTTGTTGCGAAATGATTTCGTAGCCTTTTTATACAGTGCTGTGGATTTCCCCCTGAAGTTTCCCATCATGTTGGAAGCCGAACACCGCAAGCTCAAAGACCACTTCGCAGCGATGCGAAATCAGCCGTTTGCTGCGAAGTGATTTCGCAGTCTTTTTTGTGCATCTGCGAAATCTCGCAGACCTCATTTTCACTTGCGAAATGGTCCTTAGTGCTTCCCGATATTTGTGACCGACACTTTTGGATATTTTGCTTCAGATTTTTGATGTCTAAATCCCCATTTTCTCCTTGTAACCCACCAATTATAGGATTCCTTAGTTATTAAGTTTGGAAAAGGGGTGAATAACCTCAGATATTTTGTTTTGTAATTTTCTTTATATATAGCTCTCGGGAGCTTGTTCTCAGAGAATCATGTAATCCAACGAGATATAGAAGTATGTAATATAGATATATAAATATATAGAATATACAGAGCCTTGCTCTGTTTTTTCCTTCTTTTTCATTTTCATTTTCTTGCTAACCAAACTCTGAGGATTTTTCCTCAGAGGATGAGAGGCTAGGCTTTTCGTCTCTTGGAGTGAGGAAATCCGGGTAAGTTTCCACATGCATAATTTGGAAGTTTTGTTGTTTTAGTTTTTAATGAAGAGAAAGTGTGACCCGTTAATGGTTTTTATCTTTTTAGTTAACTTAAAACACCTTTAAATCACCTAGGCCAACACTTGGTAAGGCAAGTGATCTCCGTCCATGGAGATTCACTAGTTTATCTCTTGCGAGCCTTTGGGAGGTGGTTTGAAGGTAGGATTTTCTAGAATAGCCAACACTTGGTAAGCTTTTGGACTCCAAGGAGACATCCATTAGTTATCTCTTGCAAGCTTTTGACGGGTAATCCAAGGTTAAAGATCACCTTGAATGGCAAGTGCTAGGTGAGAGGTATGAGCCATTGCAAGGTGCATCAGTGAGAGGGATTTAGTGTTTGAACCCATTAATGGGAAGCATCTGTACAGCACCGGTTAGAGAATTAACTATATGTTAATTCTCTAATGCGAGAAAAAGAAACAAGTGACCGGAACTCTTCTTTTTGTATGAGGAACCTGAGCCTAGTGGTCTGAACTCCAAGAAACATTTTTCTTTGTAAGTAAAATCAGTTACTATTTTTGGTTAGTTTAAAACCAAACCTTTTTTTCATTCAAACATCTTTATGTTTTCTTTTAAAGCTAACCTTGAAATGAAAAGGCACCAATTCAACTTTGAATTAATATCATTTGTGAAGTGAAAACCCATCCCAGTGAACGATCCTAGAGCCACTATGCTATAGTAGCTTTGTCTTTGCTATCCTAGTATATGGTGTAATAGGTTATAAATTTTGTTGATTACTCCCTCAATCAAGGAGCACCAGCTGGACACGAATCAGCTGAGACACCAATTGGGCATGAATCAGCAGCAACTTTGTTTATTTTCTTTCAGCAGCAGAAAAAAAACAATGGCCTCTGAAAATTTTGTGCAACCTGCAATTCCACGTTTTGATGGTCACTATGACTATTGGAGCATGTTGATGGAGAATTTCTTACGATCTAAAGAGTACTGGCAAGTAGTCTCTGGAGGGATAGCAGAACCAGCAACGAACTCACCAATGACGGATGCACAGAAAACAGAGATTGAAGGACAGAGATTAAAAGATCTAAAGACAAAGAATTATTTGTTCCAAGCTATTGATCGCTCAATCTTGGAAACTATTCTGTGCAAGGACACCTCCCAGCAGATTTGGGACTCCATGAAGAAGAAGTACCAGGGATCAACGAGGACCAAGAGGCAGCAGCTTCAAGCACTTCGATCTGAGTTCGAAACGCTTCGAATGAAGCCGGGAGAGTCAATTTCTGATTACTTCTCAATAACAATGGCAATCATCAACAAAATGCAAATTCATGGCGAGAAGATGGAGGACGTGACTGTTATTGAGAAAATTCTTCGGTCAATGACGCCAAAATTTAACTATGTTGTTTGTTCTATTGAGGAATCGAAAGACCTTGATGAACTATCAATTGACGAGTTGCAAGGATCTTTGTTAGTTCATGAGCAGAAAATCATCCAGGAGGACAAAGAGGAGCAAGCTTTAAAAGCTTCAACTAACAACAATGCTTTGACAATGAATAGATTAGTAGATCGAGGTAGAGGCAAAGGAAGAGGAGTTCGAGGAGTTAAAGATGGAGGTAGAGGAAGAGGTGGACGAGACAATTTTAGAGTTGATGAAGATCAACCAGATTTCCAAAATAGAGGCAGAGGTCGAAATCAACAATTTGACAAATCCAAGGTAGAGTGTTTTAGATGTCATAAATTTGGCCATTACCGTTCTGAATGTTATACTAAATTACCTAACGACAAAGAAAAAGGAGAGAAATCTAATTATGCAGAAAAGAAAGAAGTTGAAACCTTGTTGATGGCTGCTCAAGTCAATGAACAACCTCAGGCAGAAGTGTGGTATGTGGACATAGGCTGTAGCAACCACATGTGTGGTAGTAAGTCTTCTTTTTGTTTTCTAAATGAAGGTTTTCGTTCTACAATGAGCTTTGGTGATTGTTCTACTGTGAATGTAATGGGAAAGGGTGATATTAATATTAGAACCAAGAATGGTTTTGTAGAAACAATTTCCAATGTTTTTTATGTACCAGACTTGAAAAGTAATTTGTTAAGTGCTGGTCAATTGCAAGAAAAGGGTTACATAATAACAATTCAGAAGGGTGCTTGCGAGATATATGATCCTTCGAGAGGTGCTATTGCTGTTGTTCAAAGGGCTTCAAACAGGTTGTTTCCATTGAAGATTGATAGTGTCCAGTCTTTCTTAATGGCTAAAGTGAAATATCTTTCATGGCTTTGGCATTTACGCTATGGCCATTTGAATTTTGGTGGATTAAAAACTCTCCAACAGAAACATATGGTGACAGGTCTTCCTCAAATTTCCATTCCTTCTCAAGTTTGTGAAGAATGTGTTGTTGGCAAACAACATCGTTCTCAATTCCCTCAAGGAAAGTCGCGAAGAGCAAAGAATGTCTTGGAACTGGTTCACTCTGACATTTGCGGTCCAATTAATCCAAATTCTAATGGAGGTAAAAAATATCTAATTATCTTTATTGATGATTATAGTCGAAAAACGTGGGTTTCTTTTTTGCAGGAAAAATTAGAAGCTTTTAGTGCATTTAAAAGCTTCAAGGCACGCGTTGAAAAAGAAACAGAGAGATCCATCAAAATTCTCCGTACTGATCGTGGTGGAGAATATTGTTCAAATGAATTTGAACATTTTTGTGATGATCAAGGCATACGAAGAGAACTCACAGCTGCTTATACACCGCAACAGAATGGTGTATCAGAGAGAAAAAATAGAACCATCCTCAACATGGTGAGGAGCTTGCTTGCAAGGGGAAAAATTCCAAAGAGTTTTTGGCCGAAGGCAGTGAATTGAAGTATCCATGTGTTGAACAGAAGTCCTACATTTTCTGTTCAAAACATGACACCGGAGGAGGCTTGGAGTGGACGGAAACCAGCTGTAGATCACTTCAAAATTTTCGGTTGCATCGCCTATGCACATGTCCCAGACGAGAAAAGGAAGAAACTTGATGACAAAGGTGAAAACTGTGTTTTTCTTGGCGTAAGTGAAGCATCCAAAGCATATAAATTGTTCAATCCACTCACGAAGAAGATTGTGACCAGTAGAGATGTTATTTTTGATGAGGAGAGCACCTAGAATTGGAATGGGCAGCAGCCTACTCAAGTCATTTTTGACAATGATGTTGAAGAAGAAAGGCAGTAGCTTCTACAACAACAAATTCCTACGGTTTCTATACCTGAAAGTCCACCAAATGATGCTCCAATAGCCGCTGAAACTTTATCAACAGCAGCAGAGAGTAATGTAGTTGCTGAATCACGACTTCGCCGTGTTCGAAAAAGGCCCGCATGGATGCAAGATTTTGAGGTAACTGAAGTTCAATCTGATAATTATGATACAATTGCCCATTATGCTTTGTTATCAGATTGTGATCCCATTACATTCCAAGAAGCTATCAAGGATTTAAAGTGGCATAAGGCTATGAATGAGGAGATCGGGTCTATAGAGGAAAATAATAGTTGGGAGCTAGTTGAACTTCCAAAAGGGCAGAAATCCATTGGTGTTAAATGGGTTTATAAAACGAAGTTGAACAAAGATGGTGGAGTTGATAAGTACAAAGCTCAGCTTGTTGCAAAGGGGTACAAGCAAGAATTCGGAGTGGATTACAAAGAGGTGTTTGCTCTAGTAGCAAAGCTTGACACTATTCGCTTGGTGTTATCCATGGCTGCCCAAAACTCATGGTCTATCCATCAGTTAGATGTGAAGTCAGCATTTTTGCATGGAGAGTTGGAAGAAGAAGTCTATATTGATCAACCCCCTGGGTATGTGAAGCAAGGTTATGAGAATCAGGTATATAAGTTAAAGAAAGCACTATACGGACTGAAACAAGCACCAAGAGCTTGGTACAGTCGTATAGATGCTTATTTTACTGAGGAAGGTTTTATTAAATGTCCATATGAGCACACTCTTTACACTAAATATGGTGTTGATAAGAAGATTTTAATTGTGTGTTTATATGTTGATGATCTCATTTATACTAGTAATAATAAAACCATGCTTGCTGATTTTAAGAAGTCTATGATGAAAGAATTTGATATGACTGATATGGGATTAATGCACTATTTTCTTGGCATTGAGGTAGTGCAATCATCTGCTAGTGTTTTCATTTCTCAAAAGAAATATGCTCTAGAGATTTTGGACAAGTTTATGTTGAAGGATTGTAATTCAGTCATCACCCCAAGTGAAGTTGGTCTGAAACTCTCAAAGAGTGGAGCAGGAAAGAGGGTGGATAGTACTCTTTACAAGCAGATCGTTGGAAGTCTTATGTATCTGACATCTACAAGACCAGACATTATGCACGCAGTCAATTTAATCAGTAGATACATGGAGAATCCAACTGAAGTTCATCTTTTGGCTGCAAAAAGAATTTTTCGCTATTTGAAAGGTACTGTAGACTTTGGGATTCTATACAAAAAGGGTGAAAGATCAAGTTTGATTGGTTTTTCAGATAGTGATTATGCTGGAGATCTTGATGATAGAAAGAGCACTTCTGGAGCAGTGTTTATGTTGAATTCTGGAGCTATTACTTGGTCATCAAAGAAGCAACAGATTGTGACTTTGTCAACTATGGAAGGTGAGTTTGTTGCTGCAGCATCAAGCTCATGTCAAGCTATTTGGCTGAGAAGGTTACTTGAAGTTTTGTACAACCAACAGCAAGGTCCAACAGTGATTTACTGTGATAACCTCTCTGCAATAAAACTCTCAAAGAATCTAGTCTTACGTGGGAGAAGCAAACACATTGATGTGAGGTACCACTTCTTGCGTGATTTATGTAAAGATGGAGTTATTGATTTGGTGTTTTGCAAAAGTGAAGATCAAATTGCAGATATCTTGACTAAGCCCCTCAAGCCTGCTGTTTTTATGAAACTTCGAAGTATGCTTGGATTTTGTTCTTCAAAGGAGGTTGTGGCTGCTTCAGGAAAGGCTTTGCAAATTGATTCCTAAACTGATTTCTGCAGATATCAGTTTAAGGGAGGGTGATAAAATATCTTCGTGCAATGGGTCATTTGACCAAGTCTTTAATAAATTGTTTTATGTTGAGTCTTATATCTGTTATGTTGTCCTGGTCTATAGGAAATTGTTTATTGAGTCTCTTTATTATCTCCTGATTTTTGGTGATGGTGGCAGCAGATTTATTGAAACATGGTTTCATGGTCCTATTTTTATGCCTTTGTTGTTATGGCTTTGTCAAGCCAATTGATTGTATTGCCTATTTATTGGTTGTCTCAGTACAAATAAAGAGTGGAATTGTTTCGCTATTCTGGTTTTACTTTTGCTCAGTTTATTTATCACTCACCTCATTGTCAAGAGATGCCTCACCGGCTGCTTAAACATGTTGATATTTGATTGTGAAAGAACATGTTTTGGTTAGTAGAGAAGGGGATAATTTAGCACAACACATTTATTGTAGACAAAACCATTGAAGATTTCTAATATTTTGTTAGTTTGGATGGAATATGAATTATAAAACTTTTAAAAGTTATAATTAACTTTAATCATGCATTTAAGTTTTTTTTTTTTTAAATATCTTCTCAATTTTCTTAATTGTAAGAAACAAATCACTTATTAGTAGAAATGAGGATGACAATTTATGTTAGTGGGTTGTGTTTGTGTTATATCAAAGGTTAGATCCTCCACTAAATAACTCAACCCAAACATGACATGAATAATAATCAAAATTTAAAACATAAACTCAAACACAATATAATTATTATCTAGGTGATACATTATAATCGGTTTAACCGATTTAATAATAAGATGTTATTTCATAATCAAGTCAAGTTAAATGTTGAATGAAATAATATGGTTAATATTCTAATATGACATGTTTATGACCCAATTATGACATACTTATTGAAGAAAAAAAATTTACATGAGTCAAATATGAGTTCAATAAGTTAAAGTTATTATTAGGTAAATCAATACCATTATTAAATAAGTTAATTTGAGTCAAATGTGAGTTATCCAGATTGACCTAAAAATAATCTATTTATTAAACGGGTTATATAGATTCATAAGATTAATTTAATTTAAATATGATTTTACTTGATTCAAATCCCTAAAACATAAGTTGGGTTTGAATTATGTTGGCGAATTGCACCAAATTGGACCTACCTTAACTAGAAAGAAAGCACTCATCATAGAGTTTTCCTCGACATCCTACTAGAAAATTCTAAAAATATATCTAGGACATGACTCACGTGAAATGCATTCATCCTACTCTAAAAGTTTTATTCACCATTTTATTCACTTAGGGCTATAAACTTTTTGAAAAAGCAGGATATATTTATTACTTGTCTTTATGTAAAACAATTCTTATAGTTACCCAATGAGATTTAATATCAATTTTCAATGCAATAACATCCCACATTCTTAGGCAATTACTTGGAAACGGTTGTCACATCACTTCAAACCTCAAAAATTTGTTTCAAGATTCCACTATAATTTCCACATCTTTCATTTTTCTTTTATACCCATTGGGCATTGGATTGGCTCCAACTTTGAAAAATTACTATTTATCATATGATCAAATTTTCTCACTTTATAACTTTTCTCATTCCATGCCAATAATGTATATAAATAAGTGGGTTGGATTTGGATTTGAATTTTTGGGCTCAAATAAATGATTTCATTTTAGTGAAATTGAATTAAAATCAAGTCAAAAGATGTAGCAATTATGCAAGTGGGGCCTTGAATAGGACTAGTGTCATCACTTTATACTATTGGGCTTTGCTTTTACTATTTGGAAGAAGGCATAAGCTTTGGTCAATTCATCTCATACTTTTTTTAGTTGTGAACCCACCTCAACCTGATCTTCATCTTTACTTTTTATTTCATTTTTGTTTTAGATGTGGACCCACTTCAATGTTATCTCTATCTTTCTCACCTAAAGCAAAGTTAATTAGCCCTCCATCAATATAATTATAATTTTATTTCATAAAAATTATTTAAAGCATCTAATGAAAAAAGTGTGTAATGATAAAGTACAAGAAGTTAAAAGTTTTTTTAAAAAATAATTTTTTATCCTTGTGTTGTTTTATTTATTTATTTTTATCTTAAATGTAAATCTCTCTCTTCGAAGAAATTAATATCATTACATACTAAAAGTGCATTATTCAATTGTTTCAATAAATAAAATTTTTTATTCTTCAAGTATTTAAAATATTAGAAACACTTCTTAAAATTATTGTCAAATGCACTCTAAGTACTTATTTTTTGTTTTTAAAAATAAAAATTGATAAAAACTTCCATATAAAAAATAGAAATTCTTAACAAAAAATATAGATTTAGTTCATGCCCTTAAAAATTATTTTTAAAAAATTTAAAATTTAAGATAGTAAATCTCAATTTGAAATTAGGGTGATTCTATGGTATTGGAAAGTAATTTTTCTATGGAATATAAAAAAAATAAAAAAAAATAAAAATAAAAATTGGTGATCCATTAAAAACAACCACATAATAAAAATAATTTCATTTATAATTAATCTAAATTTTATTTATATGTATCCGATTCCTATTTATTAACACTTAAATATCATTTCTTTATGTCATGGTTTTATTTTATTTCTCATAGATATGTTTTAGGACTCATTGGAATTGATTCTCATAGACTTGCTTATAGTCTATTACACTTCCATCAATAATCTCATAAAGACAAAATGTCTACTTCATACCATTCATTTTTTTTTCTTTTGTATTGATCAACTTTTTTTTGGTTTTTAATTTTCAATAAAAATTGGTCACCCAAATTGACTCTTTTTTTTTTTGGTTTTCTTTTCTTTAATTATAATTAACTAATGATGATGTTAAGATTAATAAAAATTATTTGGTGAAAGAAGTTCAAGACCAGCCTAACCAATAAAAAAATGTGTATATTTCACTTTCTATATTATTAGATTAATCAAAATTAACTAATTATATGGAGGTGTTTGATAAAACTTAATACTAATTACTTAATTATTTAAGTTGACTTTTAGTTAAATTATATTTAAATTATTGACTTAAAACTTATTACTTAATTTTTATTTTAAGTATGAAGATTGTTTTACAAAACTAACTTATGATTAATTCTAAATGATCAAATTGACATATTTATCCTCATAAATTATAACTAGAGTAAAAGAGGTCGTGTAAAAGTAAAGGTCGTGGAATAGTAAAGGAGATTGTGAAGGTAATTATGGAAAATTGGGATAAAAAGGTAAAATAAAAATATGAATTTAAGAATAAGTTAATTATTTTTATTTATTTTAAATCATACCATTATGTTATTTTACTAAACATACTTAATTTATTTAATGATTTAAATGAAGTTATTAATTTAATTTAATAAAGTATCCCATAAAAGACCTTTTGTTTTCATTTTATATGAACATTCTTGATTATAAGTCAAAAATAGAAAAATAATAGATAATCTTTTATTTTGATAGTGAATTTTTATTTTAGATAGTGGGCTTTTTATTTAAATTTTTTTAATTATTTATTTTTTTATAATTTTTTTTTTTAGGATTGTAAAAATTAACCAACTAATTAACTTTTTTTTTTTCTCTTTTCAATTGTGGAAAGATTTTGATTGAACTCAAGATTAATATAAATGATGTAGAAAGTTTTGAGCTCATTTGATAACATTTGTGAAAATAATTCTTCAAAACAATTTTTGAAAATAGCTATTACCCGTTTCGATTTATTCTTTCCAAAGGAATTGTACACTTAAATACGATACAAAATTTTCCAAAATATACATTATCTATCTCTTCAATTTTTATTTAAATTATTGTGAAAAAATTATAAAAAAAAAAGTCAATTTTTTTTTTCTGAAAAATAACTTATTTGAAGAATAAATTCTAAAAATAAATTGTTTTATATCAAAAGTTTGTCAAATGTATATTTCTAAGTGAAGAAACCCCATTTTTCATGTTGTTTTCAATAATGGTTTTCGAACAAGACTTTTATTTTATGTTTTTGTATCTTCAAATAAAAATTAATTGATTATTAAATCTAAAATTATATAAAGTTTATTTCATATAAATCTTCATAGTTGCATTAAATTACTTCATACAAGAAAAACCATCTAAGTACAAATATGATGTGAAAACACATTAATTGTCATATTTATCTTTCTATTTGATGGCTAATATTATCTATATTCTACTTTTTATTAACTAACAAAATTATACAAAAATTATAGAAAAATAATTATTTTCATTTCCCAAATTGTAGAACACAAGTTTCTAATGAAATTGGAAATGGGCATAATTGATTACATGACAAAATCCATCTTAGGAACAAAAGAAAAATGGAAACCTCAATTCAAAAAGATTAAAGGAAGAACACATGAATAAAGAAAACCACATATAAAGGTTAGACAACTACTAAGGCCCAAACATCTCACTTTTCCTGCTCTTTGTATCTCTATCATAAACCAAGAATCATTTTGCTCCACTAAGTGTTTCTCATTCTTTTTCACATCTACACCCTTCCCTAGTGAACCCTCTTGTTCTACCAATATCTCTTGCTCTTGATCACATCTCTTTTTCATATATTCCATAATTTTTTCTCTTCAGGTCCTAAAATATTTATAAATATATTTGTACTAGCTTGAATTTAATTACAATCACATATAAACTTTGGAAATATTCTATGTAATATTTGTTTCACAAAAAAATGGTATATTCTAATTTGGAATTTAAGACACCTCTTAACAATTTTTTATATCTTATAGTTAATAAAATTAACTAATTAAATATCAAATCGACTTTTGTTTTGGCTCTTCTTATGATTATGGTCTGTATGATTCTTATTGATCTTAAGATTAAATTAAAAAGGATAGGTAAGAGATCAACCTACTTTTAATTTATTAAACCTAAGTTAATAAAATTAGCCAATTAAATTAGTTTGTCGTCTTTCTCTTTTTATAATTATATTGCAAAGTTATCAAGATTAATCTAAAGGTTAGGTAAGAGAAATTGTGATTTATTAAATTTTAGTTAATAAAAGTAATCATAGTTTGTCGTCTTCTTATTTTTATAATTATGGCCGATTTGGTTCTTATCAATATGAAGATTAAATTAAAAGATTAGGTAAAGGGCACCCACTTGCAATTTATTAATCTCAATTTAGTAAAATCAGCTTGACTTATATTCACCTTGTTAAATATTCCAGTATATATGAAGTTAGGGTATTCACCTTGTTAAATATTCCAGTATATATGAAATTAGGGTATTCATCTTGGTTGAGTTATAACAAGGATCTTGGTTGAGTTATAACAAGTGGTATCAAAATACATTGATATCAAGTTCCTAGTTGTAAAAGAAAAAGTACAGAGTGGACAGATATCCATAGAGCATATTGGAACAAACTCCATGATAGCGGATCCGCTTACAAAGGGATTACCACCCAAGGTCTTTCATGAGCACACTGCTCATATGGGTGTTGTCTCATTTGAGGATATCCAAATTTAGTGGGAGTTTGTATTATTCATTGTATATTGCTCTATGTTATGTTTAGACTTTATCTATACATTTGGATTGTGTTCTGCATAAATAAAGTATTCATTTTATTGCACTCTGTTAAATTATGCTAAAGATTTGATCTCAATAAAGTTAAGTTGGACCAGTTGGAAATAGGCATGAATAGATCACATTGCATGTAATTTCCATGCTATGCACTCATGATTGATCTATGTCATTTAGCTGTGCAGATATATGTGATCATTGATTGGTCTAGTAACGATTGATGTAACAAAGGCCACCTTGATCCTATGTCAGTATAGTTAATGGACGAGATTGTTCGGATATACCCTAAGGACATGATAGCAAATTTTGAGCTCATAAGGTTAAGCACATTTATTTGAGGATGTTGAGTTTGGGGGGAGAAATCAGGCTAGGAATATTGTCTTTGAGGAGGAAGAGGGATCTACTATTGCTTTTGATAATGTACAGGTTTCACTACCTATCATTGATCAAGAAGTAAATTTGGATCCTCAACCAACAGACAATATTGTTCAACCCTTAATTGCAAATGAGGACATTGCTCCTGAAGAACAAACTCAATATTTCATAAATCTTAATCCATTGACATAGATTAAAATAATAACTCAAAGAATTAATCAAGGAGTAGGCTCTGATACCACTTGATTAATTCTTTGAGTTATTATTTTAATATATGTCAATGGATTAAGATTTATGAAATATTGAGTTTGTTCTTCAGGAGCAATGTCCTCATTTGCAATTAAGGGTTGAACAATATTGTCTGTTGGTTGAGGATCCAAATTTACTTCTTGATCAATGATAGGTAGTGAAACCTGTACATTATCAAAAGCAATAGTAGATCCCTCTTCCTCCTCAAAGACAATATTCCTAGCCTGATTTCTCCCCCCAAACTCAACATCCTCAAATAAATGTGCTTAACCTTATGAGCTCAAAATTTGCTATCATGTCCTTAGGGTATATCCGAACAATCTCGTCCATTAACTATACTGACATAGGATCAAGGTGGCCTTTGTTACATCAATCGTTACTAGACCAATCAATGATCACATATATCTGCACAGCTAAATGACATAGATCAATCATGAGTGCATAGCATGGAAATTACATGCAATGTGATCTATTCATGCCTATTTCCAACTGGTCCAACTTAACTTTATTGAGATCAAATCTTTAGCATAATTTAACAGAGTGCAATAAAATGAATACTTTATTTCTGCAGAACACAATCCAAATGTATAGATAAAGTCTAAACATAACATAGAGCAATATACAATGAATAATACAAACTCCCACTAAATTTGGATATCCTCAAATGAGACAACACCCATATGAGCAGTGTGCTCATGAAAGACCTTGGGTGGTAATCCCTTTGTAAGCGGATCCGCTATCATGGAGTTTGTTCCAATATGCTCTATGGATATCTGTCCACTCTGTACTTTTTCTTTTACAACTAGGAACTTGATATCAATGTATTTTGATTTTGTAGAACTCCTGTTGTTATTGAAATATAAAACTGCTGATTTATTGCCACAAAATATCTTCAGTGGTCTTTCAATACCATCCAGAACACGCAGCCCAGTGGGAGATTGTTAGATTAATTTTTGTAATTAATCTATAATTTGGGCCACACATGTAAATAATTAAAATGTGTGTGCTATCATTTAATTAAGCCTAAATATAGTGATCTAATTAATAATTGATTAATTGGCTTAAGGGTATAATTGTCATGAGATTATTGTGTAGATACCATTAGATAATTATTATTTCTATGAGGGGCAGAAATATAATTGTGATAAAATTAAAACTGCCCTAGCAGTTTATAAATAGGGTTATGGTCCCCATTCTCCGACTCCGACTTTGCTGAATGCCAAGACAGCAGAAGATCCACATCAGGCTATATTTATCTGTTGGCTGGTGGAGCAATTTCATGGAGGTCTGCCAAACAGACACTCGTAACTTCATCCACCATGGAAGCAGAGTTTGTAGCATGTTATGAGGCATCCAATCAAGGAATATGGCTACGAAATTTTGTCACTGATAAAAATCTCTTGGTGTCGTGCAATATGCTAATATCATTTGTGGCTAGTAATATGTCATCGACATATAAAACCAGGAAAATATACTTACTCCCACTGAATTTGTGATACACACATTCATCCATAAGATTTGCCTCAAAACCATATGAGACAATAATTTGATGAAACTTGAAGTACCACTGACGAGAAGCTTGCTTGAGCCCATAAATGGATTTAGTTAATTTACAAACCATATTCTTTGAGTCTTCAGACACAAAATTTTCTTTTTATAATTATGGTTGTCAAAGTGCTTGTGAACATCAAGATTAATTTAAAAGATTAGGTAAGGGCACCCACTTGCAATCTAGTAAATCAACTCGATTTATTTGTCTTTTTATAATTATAGTTGGCAAATTGCTTGTCAACATCAAGATTAATTTAAAAGATTAGGTGGGGGAACTATTTGTAACTTGTTAAATTCTACTAATTTATAAGGTTAGTCAAGCAAATCTACTAGTAAAATTTGAAATCAAAATCCACTTCAAAATAAGAACGATAAGCTATTTTTTTTCTTGTTGCATTGAACTTATTGTTAATTAGATTTAAACATAAATAAATCTAATTATTTAACTATTAATTAAATTATTAAAAACTAATTAAAATTTAAATATCACTAATTAAATATTATAATATAAAATGTAATTAATTATTTTATATGTAAAATGTAAAATAAAATGTAATTATCTAATTAAAATTATTAAATACTTAAGCATCACCATACCTAAGATTTAAAATATTTTTTTTATTTTTTATAGGTACAAAAAAAATACCAAAGGACATTTCAATTTAAATAAATAAATAATTTCATGGAAAATATAGAAGTGAAAATAATATTTATACATTGTAATATTATATTGTAACCTTTTATAATTTATCAATTGAATTTAAATTGATTTTTGAGAAGTCAAAAACTTAAAAGTTAAAGAAAAAGTTCTATGCTTATTTGAGTAGATGTGGAAGC
Source organism: Vitis vinifera (assembly GCF_030704535.1). Lineage (NCBI taxonomy): Eukaryota > Viridiplantae > Streptophyta > Magnoliopsida > Vitales > Vitaceae > Vitis > Vitis vinifera. Next base: position 18,825,592 of record NC_081817.1, on the reverse strand, counting down.
CAAAAAAAAATTTCATCTTATAGAAATTCTACTTTTACTTGTACAAGTTCTTTCATTATTAAACAAAGTTGTGATTAAGGTTTGTTAGTGGTAAAATTGGGATGCATATAACTTGAGATAGATACGAGATTCCTTCTTTGTGAAATTTGAATATTTGAAGTTCATAAAATAATAAGTTCATCGTCCAACACATGTTAAGATTATATTTGGTTACTAGAAAATTTGAGGGAGTTAGAGAAAAAGAAAACAAAGAGAAAATTAGAAAGAAAGAAAAAATAAAGAAAAATAAAAAATAGATTTCAAGTTAATAAATTATTTTGTGTTACTTCAAATTCATTACACTTTAATATTTTTATGTAAAGATTAAATAATTTTAAAAAGCATAAATTAATCTCTAATTAAGTTTAACTATATCCAATTTTCTTTCTTACTTTTTATGGTAAACCCAAATATAAAAAAAAAATATTTTTTAAAATATTTTTCTTTCCTTGATATTTTCAAGGAAGTAAGCATAACTTAAATATTTCTTTCATACTTTAAGTTGTGCTACCAGAAGCTTTCATATAAACATTCTTAATGATTTAAATCAATTATGTTATTTTACTAAACATACTTAATTTATTTAATAATTTAAATTAAGTTATTAATTTAATTTAATAAAGTATCCCATAAAAGACCTTTTGTTTTCCTTTCTTAACAAATTCATCAACTTTCAAGAAAAATATTTTATTTTCTCATTTTCCTTGATTAATAAAATTTTCACTGATTGATAACAAAATTAAGTATTAAAAAAGGAAGAAAATAAATTGGTATGACCTTCATCAATAATTTAAATGTAATACTATTTCATTGAAATACATTTGAAGTGGATTGAAATCTTCTTAATTTTCATTTCTTTTTATGAATTTTATTGTTAATCATTTTCTTTTCCCATTTTAATCTCTTTCTACTTTAGTATGTTATTGTTATTGTAAAAGAAATTATAAGAACATTCTTGATTATAGAGTCAAAAATAGAAAAATATTATATAATCTTTTATTTTGATAGTGAATATTTATTTTAGCTGGTGAGATTTTTATTTTAAAACTTTTGAATTATTATTTTATTATTATTTATTTTTTTAGGATTGTAAAAATTAACCAACTAATTAACATTTTTTTTTCTCTTTTCAATTGGGGCGAGATTTTGATTGAATTCAAGATTAATATAATGTTGTAGAAAGTTTTGAGCTTATTTGACAACATTTGTGAAAATAATTCTTCAAAAAAAATTCTTGAAAATAGCTATTATTCGTTTCGATTTATTCTTTACAAAGGAATTGTACACTTAAATATGATACAAAATTTTCCAAAATATATATTATCTATATCTTCAATTTTTATTTAAATTGTTGTAAAAAAATAAAAACATTTCAATTTTGTTCTAAAAAATAACTTATTTTAAGAATAAATTCTAAAAAAAAATTGTTTTATATTAGAAGTTTGTCAAATGTATATTTCTAAGTGAAAAAACCCCATTTTTCATGTTGTTTTCAATAATAGTTTTCGAACAAGACTTTAATTTTATGTTTTTATATCTTCAAATAAAAATTAATCAATTATTAAATCTAAAATCATATAAAGTTTACTACATATAAATCTTCATAGTTGCATTAAATTACTTCGTATAAGCAAAACCGTCTAAGTACAAATTTGATGTGAAAACACATTAATTGTCATATTTATCTTTCTATTTGATGGCTAATATTATCTATATTCTACTTTTTATTAACTAACAAAATAAAAAAATTATAGAAAAATAATTATTTTCATTTGCCAAATCGTAGAACACAAGTTTCTAATGAAATTGGAAATGGGCATAATTGATTACATGACAAAATCCATCTTAGGACCAAAAGGAAAACAAAAACCTTAATTTAAACATATTAAAGGAAGAACGCATTAATAAAGCAAACCACATACAAAGGTTAGACAACTACAAAGGCCCAAATATCCCACTTTTCATGCTCTTTGTATCTCTATCATTAACCATGAATCATTTTGCTCCACTAAGTGTTTCTCATTCTTCTTCACATCTACACCCTTCCCCAGTGAACCCTCTTATTCTATCATTGTCTCTCGCTCTTGATCACATCTCTTTTTCATATCTTTCGTAACTTTTTCTCTTCATGTCTTAAAATATTTATAAATATATTTATACCAGCTTCAATTTAATTACAATCACATATAAACTTTGGAAATATTCTATGTAATATTCTTTTCACAGAAGAAAAAAGTATATTCTAATTTGGAATTTAAGACACCTCCTAACAAATTTTATATCTTATATAGTTAATAAAATTAACTAATTAAACATCAAACCGACTTTTGTTTTGGCACTTCTTATGATTATGGTCTGTATGATTCTTATTGATCTTAAGATTAATTTAAAAAGGATTGGTAGGAGATCAACCTACTTTTAATTTATTAAACCTAAGTTAATAAATGTCACACCCCTGTTTTTTTTTTTTTTTTTTTTTTCAAACATAACAATTGATACTCAATCACAACATAAGTGCTCTTAAACAAAATATGGGGATAGAAAAATTTAAATGCTGAGTTCCAGCTTGATTTTGCACAAAAAGAGAATATGCAAAACCTGTTATAAAAAGTACATCTTGTATTAAACTTTGTAACTAGTAGTTAACAAAATATGATTTGTTTCACAAAAGAAACTTATACTATGTTAATTTACATATACCAAAACCCCATGGTTCACTATGGGTAGCCCATACTACAAGTGTACATAACAAATATACATTACATCATTACTTCAAAAAGATTTAGTCTTTAATACAAAGGCAAAGCCTCAAAACACTTTCAATGCAAGCAAACAACATCCAATCAACATAAAAGCAATGCTCAAACATTGTTTCTAGCATAGGTCTTCTAACTTGCATCTAAAGATGGAAGGGATAGGATGATTTCACAACTCAGTAGGAAAGTTTATAACCATCCTAAGCATACCCTTAAAAACCTTGAATTAAACGTATAATAACATGCATGATAAACATTTTATAACCATTAACAAATATGTAATCATGTCAAACATGTATGCATGTGTTTGTTGGTTTCATCTTTGTTTTTCCTTATCCATCCTTTCACAATTGATAAATTGTTAACCCCCATCAATCTACACATCAGATATCAATGCTCCATAAAATACTCAATCAATATAACAATGACTATTTTAAGATATCACCCAAAGGTAAGTCATAACTCGTGTTTTCTGAGACTCATGCCCAAGGGCAGGATCAACCCCATGTCTTTAAGGACTAAAACAAAGGGGCAAGACCAACCCCATGTCTTTAGGGACTAAAACCTAGTGGCAGGACCAACCCCATACACCCACATCAAAGTGTCTTCCTCAAGGGCTTTAGGGATGTTCACCTAAGGACCCATGGTCTCACATAAACAATATATCAAAGGATAATGTCTGTAGCATCACATAAACACTTCCCACCAATCAATTCTCTGAATATCATCTGTGATTATTCTATATCCTTCTTGCAATGCAACCACACTATGAACCATTTCCACAACACAGAACCATGAATCTTCATACCAATATACGTTCCAATATTGTTGTAACATTTCAATACAATAAACCGAGATGCAATGACACATTAAAACATTTTATGAAATCATAAAAATGACATGAAATTCCAATAAATGTTTCAAGGAAAGAAATCAGATACACCATGGAACAACATAAAATTACTTACCTTACACTGACTTTCCCTTTATGATTCTTCTATGTAGGCGATCTTTACCTATTACAAGGAACTAAAATAAAACAACATAATTTACGTTTCTTAACCATGAAAATTTATTCAATTAAAACTAATGCAATTTTCCTTTCTTACTAATTTTTAACAACTTACTGTTGTTAATTTTTAATCCTCATATTCTCCAATTAATTACCAAACACTAATTGTTTTGATTTTTTTCCTAAAGTCTAACCCATTAACAAGCCCCAGTGTCCAAATAACCTAATTAATAACATGTTTACTAATCTATTTTTCAATCAAACCAAACTAAACTTAGATTTATGTTGATCTCTCCATTAATAAAATACTTAAGGTAAAACACTTTAATCCTTAATTAATTGTGATTTTTAACTAAAACATGTTTATAGATAATTACACTCAACTTTTACACAAATTTTACTGTTAATTTGTTTCACCATACTATTAGGAACCAAAATAAACCAAAATTACTAAATTAAACCATTTCCTTACCTCAAATCTTCACTTTCTCTCTCTAGATCCTCTCTCTAACCCAAGCTGCTATAGGTGAAATACTGCAAAACAAGTTGCAGGCCCTTATAAAAGGGTCTCCATGCAACCAAGTAGGAGGTGGCAAGCCACATGGCTGCCATCAACCCCAACTTTCCAATTTTGCACTTCAGTCCTCCAAATTAACCAATATTAAACCTACAATTGCCCATTAGTCCTTTAGGTTTTCATAACTCTAATCAGCCCCTAAGAACCTAATAAGAATGCTTAAGTCATTAATTAATCCCACTTAACCTTAATCAAAGTTTAATTCATAATTAAATAAGATTAGCATTAAACTAGTTTTAACATCTAATTAAGCACGTTTAAAGTTAAGTACTAAGATAATCATTATTGCCTATTTAATTCATTAGTACTAGGTATTACATCCTCTCCCCCTAACAAAAATTTTGTCCTCGAAATTTAAAGAAGCAAACCTGTAAAGAGTTTTAGGTACTTGTTTCTCATATCTGATTCCAACTCCCATGTAGCTCATTCCATTCCATGATGATCCCATAACACTTTCACTATAGGTATGGTTTTGGTTTGTAGTACCTACTATTTCTTATCTAAAATCTCTTTCGGCCCTTCCTCATAGGTTACATCTTCTTGCAAATTCAAATCGTGTTAATCTAGTAAATGTGTGGTATCAAGCTCATACTTTCGCAACATGGAGACATGAAACATATCATGTATACTTGATAGTTGTGGTGGTAAGGCTAATTTGTATGCTACCTCTCCAACATTTTGAAGGATTTCAAAGGGCCCAATATATCTTGGAGCAAGCTTTCCCCTTTTACCAAATCGAAATATGCGTCTCCGAGGTGTTACACATAAAAACACGTGATCTCCTATATGGAACTCTAGGGGTCTCCTTCTGTGATCAACATAACATTTTTTACAAAAAAAAAAAAAAAACCTTTATTAATTAGGAATTTGGTATACATTCCAACATTATATATATATATTCATCTATTTTGAAACTAAGTTGTAGAGGTGAAACTAATTGAGTATCATAAGCTAGGATGCTTTTAAGTTCAAGCTATTATAAATAACAATCATTGTCATTGACAACTTTGCCTAATAGTGTAATATGCATATAAGATTAGAATAAATAAGAAAAAAAAATGTTACAAATCATAAATTAGAAAATATCACATTTTATTTAGCTTTCTTAAAATGAAATGAAACATATTGATGCAACAAAAACAATATATTTTATGAATTTTAATAAAAATTTCCCCATAGTTTTGATTGGTATGAAAGAAATATCATGCAAATAAAAATAATAATAAAAGAGGGATATATATATAGGTACATTAAAAAAAATTATTATATTTAAAGTACACAAATAATATATATATATATATATATATATGATTGCCATCAACTTGTATCCTTAGGATGCAACTAACATGCCTCGAAGAGTTGGAAATCAAGAATTGTCCAAAACTAGTGTCATTTCCAGAGGTAGGTTTCCCATCAAAGCTGAGACATCTTACTCTTGGAAATTGTGAAGGTCTAGAGTGTCTACATGATGGGATGATGCGAAATAGTAACGACAGTAGCAACTCATGCGTCCTTGAATCCTTGAAAACAAAGAAGTGTTCATCTCTCATTTTTTTGGTTTGAAATGCTCTTCAATTTTAAACTAACATATTGTTATTTGTTTGCAACATGTTATATTTGTAGAAAATTTTCTTATCAAGATTATATTGCAGATTTTAATAATGTTTAAGGTGAAGGAGACTTTTTGGCATGTCCTGCTATCTTGAGTTGTGCAAGTTAGAGGCTCAAAGAGCACAAACTCTTATGACTGGAAGAAAGACAATTGAGTTCTCATTCTATGATAAGTTGTGAGCATTGTATGGTATTCTTTGAATTGCACATAACCTTATTTAGCTTTCAAATACTTAATGCAATTGTGCATGAACATAAACTGAACTCATACTTGACACAATTGTGAGTTATATGGTATGCGTTCTTATTTTCTTTTTATTTTATGCATGGGTCAAAAAATGCACTCTTGGTAACTTTGAACTTTAACTTTAATACCTAAGGAACATTTGGTTATTGCAATACCTAATGCTTTTTGGAAGTTGGTTACGGTATTCATGGGTGAAAAAATATTTTTTTTATTTTTTATTTTTTGATTTCAAGTAGATTCATGACCTTCATCAATTCCTTGCATATTCTTGATATTATAAATCTTACTTGTTTTCCCAAATTGCATATCCTATGATAGAAGTGAAAGCATTAAAGATTGTTAATTGAAAGAAATAATCTATTTGCAGCTGGAGATTGGAGATAAGATTACAACATGATCTTATGTCCTTGGTAATTTGTAGATTGAGGGTTTTCGCAAGGCTTTACCCCCAATACAGTAAAAGAAGAAGAACTACCAGGTAATTTGTACTAACATTAGTACCTTGTATCTCCAGTTTCATAGAGAGTTGATAATTGAATTGGTGCTCAACATGTGGTCTTTGTCCCAAGATAGGTGCGTTATCCATGCCAAGTAGATGCCCTATTCAAATTATAAGGCTTTGGATTCCTTAATGATTGGAATGATCTCTAGAATTCTTGCCTATTTCTAAATGTCATGTCACATCTTTCCAACAGACCAGCTTCCTTATGCTCTAAATTTTGGAGATCACGAGTTACTAAAGTTTGTGGTTTGCATTAGAGAAGGATTGTTTGATGCTCTCATTATTGGCTACATCTTTTACCCTTGAAACTACATATCTTTCAATCCCCTCTAGTGAGAAAAGAATAAAGAACATAAACAAGTTGTCCCATGATGACTCATATTCCTAAGGTTTTAGTTAATGATGTACCTTCCTGAGATTGAAGAGTGAGAAATGTCAAAGACATCCCTTATCTAAGTGAGGCCTTCAAAGACTCCTCACTCTCAAACAACTCATGATTGATGGTATACTTTAAGATGTGTTTCTTCTCCAATGGCCTATCCTTTCTTCCAATATATCTCATGTATATTTTCATGTAAAGATTCCAGAATCCATGACTTCTCCACATCACCAAGGCCTCACCTAGGCTCCAGTGGTATTTGTCAACTGAAGGAGAACTCTGCCATGGTTTCAGAGCAATACATCAGTTCTAAATCCAATGATGAGACATCAATTCAAGATTTCCCATAGGTCTTATTTATAAATAGATGGAGAGATTCATCTTTGATCCATAATAGTTTAGATTCCAAAAATGGAAGCTGGTGGAGTTCACCCTATTCTATCCATATATTCAGTAAGTTTCATCTATTCCCAACACATAATTCTTACATTTTATCTTCTTTTTATGAGTATAAATTGTCATATTGTTGAAATTTTCTACAAGTTGAGCTACTAGAGAATCCCTAAATTGAACATTTTTGTTGAAAACTTGATTAGGGGGCAACTTCTAACAACAATTACAAGCTTTAAGGCTTCACATTTTCTATTTGAAGTTTGTTTCCCTTGTTGGCCCCTCCCACAGTCCCATGTAAGCATCAATGTTTTTCTCTCTCCCAATTTAGATTTTCACACAATTGTTTAACTGAATTAGCAAGATGTTCTAATTGGTGTATTATTGTAGGATCCTTTTTGTGACAGGTTGTCTAACTTCCTATTCACTATGTTTCCTACTATGTTCAATTATAGTGACATGCCAATTGGATATCTAGAATTTATATGTTGTAATGAATGATAAGCTACCAAGAGGGTGCACAAATTCAAGCCTCTTAGAGAGCTAATAATTGATAGGTTGCATGGCCCGAGACACGCCTCTTTTCTAGGGATAGATTTTTCATCCAATGTAAGAAGGTTGATAATTCAAAATTGTGCATAGAGGCTCTACGGTTGTTACTAATTGGAATGATTCACAATTCAAGCAATAGCAAGTCTCTAGAATTCTTTTAGATTTCTAAATGTCCTCTCATGTATTTCCAAGAGGCCAACTTCCTGTAATATTCCTAATGAAGGTGGAGATCCTAAGTTACCAAAATTGGGGTGTAAAGTGGATGAATGTTGTTAAATGCAAACGAAGAATACCACTTCTCTTGAATAACGGTATGCTACTCATCTCTATCTTTCATATTATTGTCAAGAGATGCCTTACCTGATGCTTAAACACCTTGGTATTTATGAATATGGCAAACATGTTTTGTTTTTGTGTCATGTTCCACTCCCAATGCTTCCATTTGTTTGTGAACTAGTTGTGGTAGCTGCCCACTTGGTCTTTCTCAATTCCTTGTTTATTGGCAATCTTCCAAAGCTTAATTCTCCTCCCAAATCACAAGCTAGAGTACAAGTGATAGAATTAGCCATTGTTTGTTACCAGGAAATCATCCGTTTGTGTCAAGGAGAATGGAGATCAATACCAACATAATCTAATTTCCCTTTGTGATTTGAAGATTAAGGGTTTTCAAAAGCATTTTCTCTAATATCAGTGGATGAAGACAAGCTTCCACAGAAACAACTAGCAGCTTTGATTGAGTTGGTGTCCAAGTCTCCCAAAGAACTTGCAATTGAGTTGGTGCTCAAGACAGTTTACTTCCCCAAGATAGGTATGTTATTGCATAGTTTAAAATTATAGCTCTTTGATTCCTTACTGATTGGAATGCATGATAGCACAACATGTATCTGGAATTCTTGCATTTTTCTAATTGTGTTATGTTTGTTGAATAGGCTAGCTTCCTCAAGTGCTCTAAAATGTGGAGATTACAAGTTGCTAAAATTTGTGCTTCTATATATATTAGATGAAGATTGGGTGATTCACAAGAACAACTACACATCCCTTGAATCATGTATGTTGCTCGGTCTCCACATCATGGAGACATTTGCTAAGCTCCATTTGTAGTTGGCAAGTGAAACTACATATGAGAGACATACCTCCTAAATCAAATGATGAGAGATGACCCACAAATAGCCCACATCTCCTATGTGAAAACAGATGGCGAGATTCATCTTTGATCTATAATGGCTCATAATAATAGCAAAAGCAAAGAGAGTTCACCATATCCTAGTTTCATACCATTGAAATTTTCTTCAAGTGGAGTTATTTGGTGAATTTTGCAGTTACCTTTATTGTTAAAAAACTTCACTACAGACTAGCATTTCACAGCTGTTACAAGCTTTACGACTTTACATTTACTATTTAGTGTTTGTTCCTCTTGTTGATCCTTTCCACAGTCCCACGTAAGCATCAATATTTGTATCTCTCCCAATTCAATTTTTCACACAACTTTATCCTTTCACTAAATGAGTTCATTTATGTTAATAAGATTTTCTTTTTGGTGTATTCCTACAGGATTCTTTCTACAATGGGTTGTTTAACTTCACTTTTAGCATAGCTTCTAGTTCATCAGGTGTAGTGAAATTGGCAATTGGATATCTACAAATCATATGGTGCAATATATAAGAAACCACTAGGAGGGTGTAGAACCCTAAGTCTATTAAGAGAGATGGTTGCATGCCCAAGAAACATCGATCTCTTTCCTAGGGACAAATTTGTATATATATCTTTGGAGTTGTTATTGATTGGAATGATTCAAAAGTAACAACAGGTCACTGTGATTCTTTTAGATTTCTAAATGCCCCATTTCCACATTTTTCCAAGAAGCCAACTTTCTACAATCCTAATGAAGGTGGAGATTCTGAGTTGCCCAAATTTGGAGTTCAGACTAAATGCATGTTGTCAAATGCAAATGTAGAACATCACTTCTCTTGAATACCGGTATGTTTCTTGTCTCTTATTTCTCGCATAATTGTCAAGAGATGCCTTACTTGATGCTTAAATATCTTGGTATTAATGATCATGGAAAACAAATTTCGGGTGGTAGAGAAGGGGATAATGCACCACAACATATTTCTTATACATCTTGCAAGGATGCTCTACCATAATGATAAAAAGAAACAAAGTATCCAAAACTAAGCAATGAGATGAGGAGGAAGGAAAGGAGAAGGAGAGGAAACAACCCAATGCAAAGATGCATCAAATTGTTGTGTTTTGACAAGGGGATGAAGAGATGGAGAACACAAGATGCTGCTTTTTGGTAATAGGAGGAAGTCATGAAGATAAATTGTTTAGCTTGACCAAGAGAGGAAGAAATGGGGAAAAAAGAATCCAAGGTTCATTAGAGGATATTGGTGCAACATTACACCCATGTAAATATCAACTAACTGTCAATGCCACATTAAATAAGGTTCACATGATATGCCCATAAGTTACACATGGTAGACTATCAACTATAGGCAAAAGCTGAGTGTCTGCCAAGTCCATCATGTTGTGGAAGAATCATGTCAATCTTCATTTCATACATCTCCTCCTCCTTTAGCCATCAACCCATCCATAAATTGAGTACTCTGTCCCTACCACCGAAGGCTACCTTCTCACCATCTGGACTCTAATCAACAGCAAAAACCTTTCCAGAATACGAAAAGAAGGAAAACATTAATTAAAACAAGTACAATGTCAAAAGAAGAATATTAACTAGTACTTAAGAGGAGGAAAATACCTCATCTTCATAGCCTCGAAGATCTTGTTTTAACTTTTGTGTCCGGATATCTCAAGCCTATACGATAAACAATATTAAATCGAGTTCATTGCTATGTTGTTGATGTTAGCATGAATAAGGAAAGCCACCTTGGCAAAACAAAAGCACTCACATTCCATACTGCAACCATAATTTCCCACCTACTCTAAAAATTCTAGCTCGAAATCAGTAGACATGACCGTTCTTAATATTAGTAATTGGTTTCTAACATATTTGCAACAATGTAGAACAACTACAAGGCTTGGTGTGATGGGAGTGTCTGTGGTGGTCAGGAGTGCAAGGGAAGATTCATAAGAAATATCCAAAGTAGAATGCATTCATAGGATTTTTCATTTTAGTATATTTTCATAATACACTCTCCCGAATTACTGTTTAAACTTGGAAGGAAAAATGTCTATGTGATTATATCTATCTATAATTTACCAAAATAAGACTTCATAAGGAAATAGTATACCTGAAATCAGGACGAAATATTTTTCCTAGTTCGACCTTTGTTTTTTTACTTTTTAGTGCCTTGAAAAGCTATAACGAAGCAATAGAATCATTCAACTATATGATAATCCCATCTATACCACAAAAAGACATAGTTCCCACAATTTACCTTCAGTACAGAGTCCTTGCTTCCACTCAAAAGAAGCCTACCATCAGCAGACCAACTATAAGGCAAACATGAAACAAGATGATTGACTATGTAAAGAAAAAAAAAAGGAAAAAAAAAAAGGATTATCTTAAACAAGAATAATAGAAGCGATTCAAACCTTATCTGATGGACAGGCTCGACATGGCCACAAAAAGCAACAACAAATTAATGGCATTAGTATTGAAAAGTAGCATCAATTCATTTTTCTTTCAATCCTCAAAGTCAGCTGCCATTATGTCTTCTCATTTGTATGAACATAAAATGCTTTGGGCTTTAATAGATCAAAATATTGCATATTTAAAATTATACTTCTTTCTTGTAAGTTTTTAGGTTGCTATAGGATGGAGTTTATTTTCTTATCAATATGTGTACATATAAATGCCCTTATCTGCATTACTGATTTTTAATGTTTTGAAGTTTGTGTCCTGGTCCGATTCCATTGCTCTAATTGATTTGTCAACTAACATTTTGAAGCTTCCTCATCTTCTCTAACAGCATGCATCAAAGAAGACATCTATACATAGAGAATGGAGATTAGGATTATAGGATTTTCCTCAATACTAGAAGAAGAAGAGCTTCCACAAAAGCAATTAGCATTGCCATCTTATGCACTAATTGGGAAGCTACTAAAAAAGCCTCAATGTTTCCCAAAGATTTGGTAATTGAATTGGTCCTCAAGACTTGGTTTCTTTCTACAAAATAGACTTGCTAAGTAGATGCTTCATTCAAAATTAATGGGCTTTAAATTTTCTCATGGATTCTGAATAATTCATAACAGCAACTCATCTATCGAATTCTTGCATGTTTTTATCTGTCTCCTCTTGTCTTTCCAATAGGTCTGCTTCCTCCCATGCTCTAAATTGTGGATCACTAGTTGCCAAAATTTGTGGTTTATACTAAATGAGGGTTGTTTGATGCACAAGACTAAGTGTAAATCCCTTATATACATCTATGTTGTTGTTAGTCTCCACCTTCCACATCAATTTCTGAGGGGTATATTACCTCCCATAATTAAATACCTCCATATTTGTGATTGTGAAATACTTTATATGACTAACGGGAATTCACATCTGCCTACCTCCTTGACTAATAGTTACCTCACCTAAGTTCTATACAAACCTCTTGCATCTCAAAGAAACAGAGAAAAACAGTATTCTGTCATTTGGCTCAAAGAAACTGTTGGAAAATCAAAATTGATATGGAAATAAATAACTTTGTAAAGCTGTAAATTATTTATTAGTTGTCAATCTTTGTATTTTTAGGAAAGTAATTATTAGGAGTTATTTATTAGTTGTCAATCTTTGTATTTTTAGGAAAGTAATTGTTAGGAGTTATTCTTTCCTTTTAATCAGTGATTTAGTTTCCTAATTTGAAGGATTTGTATATGTTGTAAACTCTATAAAAGAATAATCTCAATGAAAGAAAATTATTCCCGTGAAACCCTATTCTTCAACTTGGTATCAGAGCTAGCAATTTGCTTGCCGAAATCCTCCTTCTTCCTCTCTTTCAATCTCTATTCTCTGAAACCATGTCGGATATTTCAAACGAGTTCACTATTGTTCCTCAACCTTCTTTGAACAATCCCATCATCACTGATTCTTCAAAAATCAGTCCTACCACCTCAGAATCTCACTCTATCCAAATCACCACGATTCGCTTGAATGGTGACAACTTTCTGAGATGGTCTCAATCAGTTCGGATGTACATTAGAGGACGTGGAAAGATGGGCTACCTGACAGGTGAAAAAAAGGCTCCTGTAGTAGATGATCTGAACTATGCTATATAGGATGCTGAAAATTCCATGGTGATGACATGGCTTGTGAATTCTATGGAAGAAGACATTAGCTCTAATTACATGTGCTATCCAACAACATAAGAGCTTTGGGAGAATGTAAATCAAATGTACTCTGATTTAGGGAATCAATCACAGATCTTTGAATTAACCCTCAAACTTGGTGAGATACGACAAGGAGAGGATAACGTCACAAAGTACTTCAACTCCTTGAAGCGAGTCTGGCAAGACCTCTTGATATCTGGTACTTCTAGTGTTTCTTTGGCGCACACACAGGTAATGAATTATATGCTCTATCTTTTCGTTTTAAATCTACTCCATGGATAATCGATTCTGGAGCATCCGACCACATGACCAATTCCTCAAACATGTTTGAATCCTATTCACCGTGTCCTAGAAATAAAAAGGTTTGGATAGCTGATGGTAATTTCTCACCTATTACAGGAAAAGGTCTAATAAAAATCTCTGAGGGAATAGATCTTAAATTTGTTCTCCATGTTCCTAAACTTACTTGTAATCTCTTGTCTGTTAGCAAATTATCTAGAGATTCTAATTGTTGTGTTATCTTCTATGAATCCCATTGTATTTTTCAAGACTAGAGCTTGAGGAAGACGATTGGCAGTGCTAGGATGATCGATGGTCTCTATTATTTCGAGGATAATTTACCTAGTAATAAAATTGCTCAAGGACTAAGTAGTATTAGTTCTCTTTCTGTTTGTGATCAAATAATGGTTTGGCATTGTAGATTAGGCCATCTTAGTTTCTCTTATTTAAAACATTTATTTCCAGTGTTATTTCAAAAGTTTGATCCTTTATCATTTCAATGTGAAAGTTGTTTATTGGCAAAGAGCCAACAAAAAACTTACATTCCAAAACCCTACTATGCATCAAATGATGTTTAGGGACCTTCAAAAGTAACCACAATTTCAGGAAAAAAATGGTTTGTGACCTTTATAGACGACCATACACATCTTTGTTGGGTATATTTAATGAGGAAAAAATATGAAGTTGAAAGGATTTTTAAAGAATTTTACAGAATGATTGAAAACCAATTTCAAACAAAAATCAGTATTTTGAGATCTGATAATGGGACTGAGTACTTTAATAAAGTTTTGGAAACCTTTTCAAACGAGAAAGGAATTTTACATCAATCCTCGTGTTCTGATACCCCTGAACAGAATGGAATAGCTTAACGTAAAAATAAACACTTGTTAGAAGTAGCACACGCTATGAAGTTTTACATGAATATTCCAAAATACTTATGGGGGGATGCCATACTAACTGCTTCATATCTAATCAACAGGATGCCTACAAAAATTTTGTAGTATACCACTCATTTGGAGTGCTTGAAAAAGGTATTTCTAGAATCTCGAATTAATTATGAATTACCCTTGAAAATATTTGATTGCACTGCATATGTACACATTCCAAAAAGGTCAAGATCTAAGTTAGACCCAAGAGCAGAAAAATGTGTTTTTGTAGGATATACTCCTAATAAAAAGGATTACAAATTTTTTAATCCCCTTAAAAAACATTTTTACACAACTATGGATTTTCCTTTATGGAAAATGTCCCATATTTTATCAAAAATTTACTTCAGGGGGAGAAATTAGTGGAACCAAAATTTTGGGAAATTGTTGAACCTTTGCCTAGTGTAATTCGTGATATCTTTCTTGAAAAAGAAAATAAGGAAACTAAGTCTACTGAATCCAAATCTGAAATTGGTCTGTCAGAAGAAGAAATACTACGAATGAAAAAAAATAGAAACAATCTTGAGCCTATGTTTTATTCAAGGAAAAAAGTCTCTAGAAGAAGTAAAGACTAGCCGATCATCCCAGCACATGGTCAACCAAAAGCCCTAGGCAATGGCTCTCTGAATGTCTCAGGTAACCTTCCTTTTATTCTTACTCATATACATGCTTCTTCTTCTTTTGTTACTGATCTAAGTTTACCATCACACTTTGGTCCAAGTCCAGAAATATCTACACCCGAACTCGGTTTAGGATTAGTCCTAATTGTTCCTACATAGGACCTTGACCTTGATCTCCCTATTACTCTTAGAAAGGGAACCCGAGCCTGCACTAAACATCTCATTGCCAAATATATCTCCTATAATAACCTTTCTAACAACTATAGAGCATTCACTACAAATATTTCAAAACTTGTGGTACCTAGAAATATTCAAGAAACACTAGATGAACCGAGTTGGAAATTGGCAGTGTTTGAGGAAATGAATGCCTTAAAAAAGATTGGCACTTGGGAAGTTGTAGATTTACCAAGGGAAAAAAAAGTTGTAGGGTGCAAATGGGTGTTTACAATAAAGAGTAAAGCATATGGAAGTGTTGAGAGATACAAAGCCAGAATTGTGGCAAAGGGTTTTACTCAAACCTATGGGATAGACAACCAAGAGACTTTCGCCTCCATAGCTAAAATAAACTCGATTAGAGTTTTGTTGTCCCTTGCAGTAAATTCCAATTGGCCCTTACACCAATTGGATGTTAAAAATGCCTTTCTTAATGGAGACCTAGAGGAGGAAGTGTTCATGAGTCCTCCACCAGGTTTTGAAGAAAGTTTTAGAGTTGGAAAAGTGTGCAAATTGAAGAAGTCCTTATATGGACTTAAGTAGTCGCCTAGAGCTTGGTTTGAGCACTTTGGCAAATTAATAAAGCATTATGGATATACTCAAAGTCAAGCTGATCACACGATGTTCTACAAACATTCAAATAAAGGTAAAGTAGCCATCTTAATTGTGTATGTTGATGATATTGTGTTAACTGGGGATGATTGCAATGAACTAAAGAAGCTGAATGGGAAACTTGTTGAGGAATTTGAGATTAAGGACCTGGGGGCATTAAAATACTTTCTTGGGATGGAGTTTGCTAGGTCCAAAGAAGGTATCTTTGTAAATCAACGAAAGTATGTTCTGGATCTTCTTGATGAGACAGGTATGTTAAGATGTAAGCTTGCTGAAACACCTATAGAGCTGAATGTAAAACTGCAACTTACAAAAGCCAAGAATGTGAAGGACTGGGATCGTTATCAAAGGCTTGTTAGGAAATTGATTTACCTATCCCATACACGCCCTAACATAGCATTCTCAGTGAGTATGGTTAGTCAATTTATGCATGCACCTGGACCAGACTGGACCAGAGCATTTTGAAGCTGTTTACATAATTCTAAGGTATCTAAAGGGGACACCAGGTAGAGGTCTTCTGTTCAAGCACGAGGACACCTACAAATTGAAACCTACACTGATGCAGACTGGGCTGGAAGCATAGTGGATCGAAGGTCCACCTCTAGGTATTGTTCATTTGTAGGTTGCAACTTGGTTATGTGGCGAAGTAAAAAACAGAACGTGGTTGCTAGAAGTAGTGCTGAGGCTGAGTTTAGAGTTGTAGCTCATGGTATTTGTGAGATTATGTGGATAAGAAGATTACTGGAAGAGTTAAAGATGACATGTTCATCTCCTATGAAGTTATATTGTGACAACAAGGCAGCAATTTCAGTAGCTCATAATCCGGTTCTCCATGACAGCACCAAACATGTGGAAGTGGACAAGCATTTCATTAAAGAGAAGATAGATAACGGATTGGTCTATATGACCTATATCCCTACTGAGGAACAAGTGGCCGATGTCTTCACCAAAGGACTACACAAGAGGCAATTCAATTTTCTAGTTGGCAAGCTGGCTATGGAAGATATCTTTAAGCCAGCTTGAGGGGGAGTGTTGGAAAACCAAAACTGTTATGGAAAGAAATAACTTTGTAAAGCTGTAAATTATTTATTAGTTGTCAATCTTTGTATTTTTAGGAAAGCAATTATTAGGAGTTATTTATTGGTTGTCAATCTTTATATTTTTAGGAAAGTAATTGTTAGGAGTTATTCTTTCCTTTTAATCAGTGATTTAGTTTCCTAATTTGAAGGATTTGTATATGCTGTAAAGTCTATAAAAGAATAATCTCAATGAAAGAAAATTATTCCCGTGAAACCATATTCTTCAACTGAAACAAAAAAGCAATGGAGATATTTCAAGCTTCCTTTTAACTAGGAGGAATCTAAGACAGCAATGCATTAAATTATGTGTCTTGACAAGGGGATAAAAAGATGGGATAACCTAACACACTGGTTTTTGATGTGGGATGAAGAAAAAATGGACAAACCACAAACTGTTTGGCTTGACCAAGAAAGGAAGGAGCAAACAAAACAGAGTACAATGAAAGGAAATGGTCTTAGCTCTCAATTTCTTGTATTTTTTTTTTATTGAGAAGGGTTGTTTCATTTGAAGATGAAGAAAAGAGAAAACCAACTTATACTTTGTTGCAATGCAGAGTAGAGGAACTGGACCAACATAATACTCTGTAGCATATGTTGATCAGAATCTTGTAACATAAAGCTACTAGGATCCCAAAACATTGTTTCTTTCCTTTGTGGTGGGTGGGGGGGAGAGGTTTGGGGGTTAATTAGTGATTTTGTTAAACTTATCTAATGCTAAATCTGTAAATACGTTTCAATTGTTCCACCAGTCAAACAGAAATCAAGTACCTGGCTTCCATGTTTAGAATTAGTTTCCTCCTCAATTGATTGGAAATGAACTAGTGTTTTACTGAAAAAGAGAAAGGAGAGCACTTGTTCCCTTGTTCAGATTATTACTTTCCATCATTGGAAGCTAACATGAACTTAATTTTTTGTGGGTACCTAAATGTAGAAACATGAAAGTTTTGTTGTCGACATTAAAAGTTTCAAAATGACATTTCTTTCGGGAAAGGACACACAACTGCAACTGTGGCCATAGTCAACACAAGGGCATTGAACAACTTGACAACATGGTTGGTGGTAGATCAGGAACATCCCCTGCTATATTCATCTTAATCTTGTGAATGAGCCCCAACATGAACCTGACGCCTAATGTGAGATTTTGGCCATAACATCTAGTTATTCTAAAGAAATGGAGATGGGTTAGGTAGAGATAATTCTGAATCTCTTGCACTAGATCTACCCTGTATGAAGCCCCTAAGGTCCTTGGAAGGTTAGCCATAAATCAACTTTACAATTCCAGATGCTTGAGGAGAGGCTGGGTGGTCTTGAAAATCAAGAGGTGCAACAACTGTATAGTCTTTGCATACACCAAAACCTGTTTCTCCACAAGAATAAATAGAAGGCGATTAATCATGGTAGGTAATGCAACTCCAGGCAATAGAGTAAGAGTTGAAGAAAGAACATACATGTTTATGAGAGAAGTGTTGTAGTTCTTGTCCATCTGAATACCAGCTATTCAAGTGTTGTAGTTTTTTACCTTTATCCCTAAATTATAAAAGGAAATGACCAACTATTCAAGTTGCTCTTCTTCTGCTACCAATGGACCTAGTTGTTTGAGAGACATGAAGATGGAAGAGGTATGGGTGACTCTGAAACACTGCTACAATAATAAAAATGTGCTTAATTATGGCAGGTAATGCAAATCCAGGCAATAGAGATGTTTCTAATACAAGTGTTGTAGTTCTTGTCCATCTAGTACATATGGACTGCAAATTTTAGCAACATGGTATCACCCCCTCTTTCAACACTAAAGAAAGTTGGCCAGGATGATGACATTTACAAAAGAATTATGGGAATGTATTGATGACTTGAACCATTCCATTTAGAAACCTGAAAGAATTCCAGAAATTTGGTGATGCCAAAGTCCCACAAAAATGAAGTGCGAGCCTTCTTGACATGGATGACAAACCTATCTCTTGGAAGTAGAATCTTGGCCTACTGATTAGTAGTTTGTTTAGTGCATTTTTGTGTATTTTTGCCACATGAATACCAACTATTCAAGTCCATAAGGTTCCAATACATTTTGTTCCTGTTCTTTGGCTGCTCTTCTTCTTATATTACCAAGAACAGGTTTTTGATCTTTACAATGTCTAAATCATGAAGGGGAATGAGACTATGTTGCAGTCTGTTCTCCTGCCACCATAAAAAGATTTCTTGTAAGACTATGAAACTGCAATGACTAATTATTGGTTTCCAATATTCTTCAAGCATATGCAAGAGAGCTTGAGGGTAAGAGGGCTAACAAACCTCTGTTTTTGGTTGGCAAAATCTCATTAACTGGCTTCCTAAAAAACAGATTAAAAACGAGTAAACGCTTATCAGAGGTTAAATTCCAAATCCAAATGAAGAAGATGTAGGCCTATAAGAGTGCTTACAAATTACCCTTTAATGATATGTAAATTGTCTTTCTTTCAATTTGCAAGGGTTTATACTTTGTGAATCAGGATATGCTGCCAAGAAAAATGCTTCCCTTCCTTGGAAAAAAAAAATATATCACCTGATATTTTTATTTTTATTATATATATATATATATATATATATATATATATATATATATATGTTTGTGCCAAAAATATAAAAGTAAAATATAAAGGTTTGTTTGACTATTGTTTTCTATAACAGTTTTCTATTCTTTAGAATAAACACGTTTCAATAAAAAAAATTATTTTTATTTTCAACTCTTAAAAATAAAAAATATGATATTTTCATAAAATATATTTTAATTATTTTTTAAGAATTTAAAAAAAAATTACAAACATATATAATGATTAAAAATAAAATATTAGATACATAAATTGTTTTTTAAACATATTTTAAAATATTAAAAACATGTTAAAAATATTTTAGATTTTCAAACAGACTTTTATTTTTCAAAATATCGATAAACATTTTTAAAAAATTATTCTTTAAAGCTATTTTTCAAAACTGTCTTTGAAAATAGTTACCTAACAAAACCTAACTAATAATCAAAATAAGTTTCTTTGAAATTACTAGCATCTAAATCTTCCCAAAATTGTGTACTTATAATTTAGAATTAGCAAATTTGCTTGGGTTAGACTTGAATTTTCTTATATTCGTAGTCATATGAAACCGGATTTTTATGTATATCATTCTTACTTCTAAATAATTTGAATAACTAAAAAATTCAAGTATGATGAAAAATCTATTTTTTGGGTTTAAACAACAAAACTACCTATTCAATCTCCCTCTAGACAATTTTACAAATGAAAAACATCATAGCTTCAAAATGATAGTTCAAAAACTCAGGATTTATCTCTTTTAGCAGTGATCAAGGGAAAATTGGAATTCCACCTTTGGCTTAAGAATATTAATAAGGAGCTACCAAAACGTAGAAAGAAAAAAAATATTAAAGAAAATAAATTTTTTTTTCATATTTGATTTTACTATAAAAAAATGTGAAAATATAATTAAAATTATTAAGATCAAATTTTGTAAAGAACATATGGTCATGTCCCCTACAAACTCTCATTAGAAAGAGTCTACAAAATTGTTGTCAAACTGGTGCTGGTGCTCTGTTCTAATTACTTGAATTCCCATGCAAATTAGTTTTTGAATTTGTGTTGGATTTTATATCACAAGCTTGGAGGTTTGAATATTTCTACAAACATAAAACTCATCTTTGTTTATTGGAAATTATTCAAAAAAGAGTTTGAAGTCATGTCTTTTTCCAATAGATGCCTTACTATAACGCTGATCGGTATTCTTCCCAAGCAGTCTCCTTCTAGCACCTATCAGCCCTATCCTAGCCAAAAATTTATTTCATAACAATGACAGTATTTTGGGTACACTAATAATTAGTGATTTGTTTCAATGACAGCCAAATAATTGACTCATAAGCTGATGAGCTGGTTCTCCTTCAAGCTTTCTACAGTATACTTTAGGCACCTCCAGCGGAGTGAAGTGAATACCCAAGCTTTTTGGATTTCTCCTGGGACACCTGGAAGGCTGGCACATAAGGTTTGTCATCTGCACACCTGCCATGAGTGACAAACACATGTGGGTTCATCTCAAAACTCAATAAGAACAAAGAAATAGCTCAGCCAGTCTTTTGATTATAAATTAAGAATGGAGAAAAACTGTTGTGTCAATCTTAAGAAGCTCAACCAGTATTTTTTTTTTTTCCTTTTTTTTTTATAGACAACAAGAACATACATTAAAAAGTGCCAAAAGAGGAGGGGGCGCACCCTACGAATACAAAGAGAAGCTCAACCAGTATCAATGAAAGGTTTAAATAGCTCAGCCACAAATTTTGAATATGTGCATCCTCTTTGTTCTCTTCCCACAAAGATATTCCTTCGATTTAGTGAAACAGTCCTAGTTTTCTTTATGCCATTCTACTGTTGTTCCTATGAGAGGTAGTTTGCTTGTATCAGCTGTGAGCTTTGTTGGTGAAGTCACACCCAGTGTCCTTGGATGATCGGAATATGCTTCCTTATACCCACTTCTGTGGCAACATGTCCAGTGGAATAATGGGGTTGATGCTCAAGGACACAAGCCTTTTGTTTCCTGTGTCTTTTAATTATTAATATGAAGCAATTTTCGGTTTGTGTCTTACAGTAGTATATAAATTTTGTTCAACGTATTCTACCACTTCCATCAACTGATTCCATTCTTGGACCCTCATAATCCACTTGGACTAATTCCCTCTTCCTAAGTGTGATTGAGTTTCACCTTATTCTAACACAAATAGGAAATTTGAACTGGGAAACTTATAGTTGATACAGATACCAATTTCTAGCATAAGAAATGCTTACAATAAAATATTACAAGATAAAAGCCCCAAAACCCAACAAATCATAGGTGCAATGAGGTTCATAACAATAAATTAGCAGGAAAGCACCATAGTTTATGATTTATTTGCAAGTCTAGCAGTAAATACCATGAGTCAGAAACTGACAAAGTTCTTCTCCTTCAAGCTTTCAACTGTATCCTTCAGGCTCACCTCTAGACGAGTGAAGTGAATGCCTAAACTCTTTGCTTTCTCTTGGGATACCCGGGAGGATGGTGCATAAGGTTTGTCATCTGCGCATCTGCAACAAACACATGTGGATCCCATCTAAGAATTTTTTGCATGATACCAAGGCATAAATATTTAAGGGGAAACAAGATGGCAGGTACTCTTCAATGTATCCAATGGAATAATAAGAAGTAATATCGTGTTGATCTCACTTGCTTCTAATGATGGCACTAACGAGCACTAGCAATAACAAATAGAAACTTACCTTTCAGGTAGAGGTAATCCAGGGTAGAGCTTGCGCAAAATCTTCAGTATCTCAGAATTGTGTAAATCCCTTCTACTAAGCAGTATCTTCCACTAGCTTCTGGGATCTCATATGCTTGAATGTGTGCATTGGCAACATCTCTAACATCAACCCACCAGGATGATATATTCGGAAATGTTTGAGCTCCTGCAACAAACAAATTCCAAATGCTTGCATTTGAAGAATTCAGTATCTTGATATAAAGTCTGCAATGTGCTTGTGGATATTTTGATGTTTTGTCATTCATTTTCTTGGATATTGTCAAGTGATTAAACTAATCACATTGGTTATGCAGTTTAAACCCGTCCAAACAAGGAGTACTGTTAGTCAGCGCAAGAAGAAACAGAACATGTACTTATATTCAAGTAGAGAAACAAGAAACAAAACTTAGAACACATTTTGCTGAAGAGTACCATTTATGAGGTTCAAAACTTGCTCTGCACTTAGATTAAGAGTGGGCTGTAAGAGAGGACCAATCACCCATCCTGGATTTATCGTGACCATGTCAATCCCATTCTCCTTTGAAAAGTTCCAAGCAGCCTCCTCAGCTAAGGTCTTTGAAAGCACATACCATTGCTATCAAAAACTCAAATAATGACATTTGGTTAGAAATGGTTTCAGTACTACTACTTCTAGTACTACTACCAGTGCAAAAACCAGTAAAATATTTCATAAAACATGCAAAAAAGATGGTATGTGATAAGAAATAAGCTCAGATGCAAACCTTTGATTCCTTGCATAAAACTGGATCTGAAAACCAACTCTCATCAATTAGCACCTCAGGAGTCAGAGGTTCTCCAGTGAATAAAACTGAAGCCAAAGACGATGTTACAACCACTCTTTTGACAGACGGAACTTTTGAACAGGACCTTAGGACATTGATGGTTCCCTTCAATGCAAGGTCAATCAATTCTGTCTGAACACGAAAAAATGAAAAGAGAAATAGAAGTTAGCTCAATGTAAGTATAGAAATGGAAGTGGTGTAGGTTGAACCTGGGGGTTAATGGCTTCCAATGCAACAGGGGATGCAGTATGAAAAACACCATCACATCCATCAACTACAGAATCAAAAGACCCTTCTTCCAATAAGTCTGCTTTGAACAAATGAAGCCTTTCCTGAGCTCCATCGAGTGAAAGCAAGTGCTGTGTCTTCTTTGGATCATCTGTGGCATATATACATATAAATGTAAGCACAACCAGTGAGTTAAATGGAAGCATATATAAGTGAAAATGCCCTCGGAGGTTGAGATAGAGAACTGACTTGGATCTCGAACGGTTGCTTGAGAGTGTAACGGTGTTGGAGCAGGAGCTTCACCAGCCATGAAGCAATAAACCCAGAAGCTCCGGTCACGGACACCACCTTTCCTTCTCCACTCATCTCCCTTGAAGTCTTACGAAACCTTTAAATCTATGTTACCCACTTGTACACTTCGTGTATATAGAGATAATTTTGTTTGAAAATTTTGGTTTGGTTGATAATTTTGTTTCTACATTTGCGGTTTGAAAACTACTTCACTACCATCGAGTCTTATATCAGCATTATTCAAGCTTAAGGCACAAAATTTGAAACTTACGCATTTCTGCATAATTTTCTACGGGGGTTTATTAGTGAGAATTATTTTTTATAAAACATATTTATATTCAACAGTAATTAACAAAATTTTAGGGTTTCAATCTTATTGTCTCCAATCATTTCAGTACTCTTAAGAAACAAAATGAGCAGAGATAGTAAAACTTCAGTAAGCTTAATTTTCCCTTGCTTTGGAATGGTTGAGCAGCCAATCACAGAATGAAGTTAATGGACCATGCCACCTCACTGCCTACATTTCCAAAGGCAGAGCTCACTGTGTCCTTTCATATGGTATAATCAAGAACATTGCCCTTACATAGTTTGTTAGCTACCAACCTCGGTATAAGTTAATGACAAGTGAAAATCTTCCTCAGTTACTTCCCAAACAAAAAATCTAGTTTGGCAGGGGCCTAAGGTCTACGAATCTCCTTGGTGCCTATTTAGGATAGTTGATAGCTTTTGTTGTTGAGCAGAAGCAGAAATAGAAGTTGCCGCTTTTTATATGCTGTTGGTTTTCTTTTGGAGAACTTGTAGCATGTCTTGGGAATTGCTTACCATGAACATGTTAGAAGATATATGACTCCAACACACTTGACAATGAAGTTACCAAGAAGACACCATTTTTTGTTTATGATTCATTTGCATGGCTATACCACGTGTCAGAAACTGACAAAATTCTTCTCCCTCAAGCTTTCCACCGTGTCCTTCATGCTCACCTCCAGAGGAGTGAAGTCGATGCCCAAACTTTTAGTTTTCTCCTGGGACACCATATAGGTTGGTTCATAAGGCTTGTCGTCTGCACATCTGCCACAAATGAAACAGAAACACATTTTCTTAATCAATCAGTGAAACGACTGGTACTGAAGAAAAGAAAACTCTCAGGACATGGACCTGAAGCTTAATCCTATATGCAATGAAAAGTTAAAGAGCATAAAACACATCTCTTTGGGTAATTGAGACGATCCCCAAGCAATGGGGATTAGTTCTTTTGTACTAGAAGAATGAAATATGGGTTTAACTAGACCTAAATGGCAAAAAGTATTCAGTGAATCTGAAGAAACTCCACCAAGGTCAATATTGATGATAGAAGTTTGAAACAAGGAAAGTTTTTCATAGCTCACCAACAACTTCACTCAACAGGAAAACACATTTGTGGATATGATCAGCCAAAACAGAATAAATAATGTAAATCAGAAAATTCCTGAGCCCCGATCACTGAAGCACTTTTAGACCCTTAGCACTTCGATAACATATTAAGAATTGGATGCAATTCATAAGAAGGCAATATGTAGAAATAGCATAGACATGCCATTATGACCACCATGAATGGAGAAAGGCTATACATACATGTGAAATATTTCAAACATACAATAGTATTTAAAGTAAGACACAGTGGTCCAGCCATGGCCCAAGTAAATGCAAGCTACAACCTACTGGATTCACAGGCACATCATAGAGGATAACACAGACCGACAAGGTAGGCGAATTTGCAGCTTCCCAGCTCATTCAGATGGAGAGGATTCACCTCTCCAAAGTTTGGTTCTCAAGGCAATGCCTTTTGTGAAAATCTCAATAATTTGTTGATGGTGTTGTTTCAGTCTTATTAGAACAACTGCTTCTTAGTTTAGTCTATTGTCAATTGGTGTTGTCTGTGCAACCAAATGATGGAATCAATGTATCACATATTCATCCAATGCAGGTTACTTGTTTTATTGTGTCTGTTGCCTTCCTGATGTAGTTGTTTCCTTTCGTTTTTAATTTTTACATTTTAGTGCTACTTTCATACTACTACTTGCACCGGAGTTGTGCCCCTTTTTCTACGTACTTCTTTACAGAATATGTATATATTAACCTATCAAAAAATAAAAGAAAAAACCCAAAATAAACAAAAAGAAGTAGCATTGCCTAAGCTGCAATATTGATTTCAAAGGGCACTAATGCAAACTAGAAATAACGCCCTGCAAATAATAAATCCTTACTTCTCAGGTAGGTTTAAAGCAGGGTAGAGCTTGCGCAAAATCTTCATTGTCTCAGAACAGTGTAAAATGCTCCCTACTAAACAGTATCTGCCTCTAGCTGTTGGAAGCTCATATGCTTGAATATGTGCCATGGCAACATCTCTAACATCAACCCATCGATGTGTTTTATTGGGAAATGTATCTCCTGCAGCAAACAAATCTCAGAAGCTTACATCACAAGTATTACATAAGTGTACTGAAAGTATCAGTTTCTTTTGCCTATTTAAGTTTAGCGTGCAATCTGCTCAATGATAATATGATGTTTTTCCATTTATTTATTTATAGTCATTGTCAACTGATTCACAGAAGGAGAATGACAATTAGCTTTTGGCACAATCTCAAAAGTATTACAGCTAGAAATTTTTGAAGCACACATTTTCGTCTTAGACTGTTTGTCTCAAATGGAAATGCTTAGAAAATGATGCAATCACACTTAGCAAATACACTTATATTTATCACTTTATGTAATGTTGGAAATTACAAGTGAAAACATTATTTTGTAGAAAATACCTCTCTTATTTCATACGAAAGATCGAACAGTTCTAAAGCAGCACGACAAATTACTTTGGTTATTGCAAGCATAGAACTAAAGCAACTACCAACAAGTCTAATCCCAATTACTACGGTCTGGATCCATGAATCAGAGTACAACCATCAAGGCACAGGTTTATCATATGTCCAATGCTCAACCTAATGGCAACACCCTCATAATTGAAGCAAGATACGGGGGAGGTTAGTTGGAGGCAGAAGAGGTTGGCTAGTAACGAAACAAACCATATTGGCTATACGGTTAAGGTAGTACTGATTATTGTAAGAGTTGTCAATAAAGTAACATGATATTGCCCTATAAAGACACCAGAAATGATTCTAAATGTTTAAAGAATGTTAAGATCTGTAAAATAGTCCAAAAAAGTTAGTAGAAGTTTTTAAAAATACTGATCAAGTGTGTTGCACATGAACAACTCATTTGCAATGGAGTTGGATGCGGGGAACCCCCACTTTATGCTAATTATGTTGAGCTGCAGTAATATTTAGATGGGGTAGATCAAAAGGATTAATGGGTTATTTAAGAAGTTCTAGCCCTTGGCTTGAACTTGCATGCAAATATACCTCAAGTTCAGGATAGTAATTGCATATGCATGCTTTCAGTCCTTTCACAGTCCAGGGGTCCTTCCAAACCAGTCTGTCTTAGGAGGCCAAGACGAAACATATCTTCATCTAATCTCATATGCAAATCTCCCAAATGAGTATCTTGGTGATACAACTATAATGACCAGAGGAGAGAACAATTTTTTAATGTTAGAAGATTAGTCAGCATATATCAAAATGCATATGTAGTCCTTTTATGTGGAACTGTGGAAGTCTTGTGACGGTTTATTGATAAGTTTTGATTTAAACTTCTGAGTTTCCATTTGCAGGGCTGTTGGATAGAGTTGACTCAATATTGAAGTGAAGCATGTATTGCTACTGGAGTAGAAAGATAAACATAAAAAAGAGATTCTCATCAATTGTAGAAGAGTACCTTTTAGTAGCTTCAGAACTTCCTCCACACTGAGATTAAGAGTAGGCTGTAAGAGAGGGCCAATCACCCACCCTGGATTTATTGTAACCATGTCAATCCCATTCTCTTTTGCAAACTTCCAAGCAGCCTCCTCAGCTAATGTCTTTGAAAGCATATACCATAGCTAGTAGAAACCAACATGTTTGAAAATATATAGTGAGAAGCATTTCTAGTAGATAATGGAACATAGAGAACAAGCAATGAACTTATGAACCCAAGCAAAATCAATAGGAGGCTGTGTAGGCATACACTCTCACATTAAAACTAATAAGATATGTCACAACTGTTTTGTCAACCCATGTTTCTGAGCCCATCATGTTTAATGGACAGTAAGACAATCAGAGATTAACAACCATTTCATTCATATAATATCCAAATTAGAGTTCTCATTTAATTTCTTGTTTGAGGAATGCGACTTTATGGATCAGACAGCTACCAACACCGTATTAGTGAAATATTAGACATACATGGAAGGATTATTTAATCTAATGGCAGGCTTAGCAAAATAAAGGGATAATCCTCTCATTCCCATTGTGTTATTTAACCCTAAGCTGGCTAGCAGAAGTGTAAAAACAAGAGGGCATGACAAATTGGCAGCTACTTCTGCAGGGTAAAAGAAGTGAAGAGCCATGAAAAGAAAACCTTTTGTAAAGCCACAAACAAGAACATGCAAAAGAGATAGCATGTGATGGGAAATCATCTCATTTAAGCAACCTTTGATTTCTCACAGAAAACTGGATCTGAAAACCAACTCTCATCAACTAGCACATCAGGAGCTAGATGTTTCCCATTGAATGCAACTGAAGCCATAGATGATGTTACAACTACTCTTTTGACAGATGGAACTTTTGCACAAGATCCTAGAACGTTCATTGTTCCTTTTAGTGCTGGGTCAATTAGTTGTGCCTGAAACACGGAGAAACAGATAAAACAAATCTCCACATAAGTAGTCCAATGAAGATAAGCTAATTAAAAGCTAATAATTATGTATAGAAGAAAACATAAGATCACATTATGGATCCTAAAGAAATTCTCAACTTGTCTATGATCTATGTTTTTGTGTGATAATATTATGCAAACAGTTATTTACAAGGATGAGAAATCCTTCAAACAAGTAGATGTACAAGAACATGATTCAATAAGGGGAAAAAAATAAAGGGAAAAAAATGAAGAGACAATGAACCCTCCAGCCTTAAAGATTAACCCCAGGTAGAAGTATATGATATGGCTCACTCAAACAAAGTTGGCATAGGACATGACTTCTCTCTTAATCAGCCTCTCATCTTCTTGATTTCTCGATCTAGACTTTCAAGAAATGATCAACCAATGTCTCTAAAAAGATCCACTATCCTCCACAAGTGGTGGTTTTATCTCCCTTACCCTTTTTGACCCAATGACATGCAAGAGAGAACCATTGCTCAATTCTCCTTCCCCATAAGATCATAAACACCCAACTCTTTCACCAGATTTACATCCCTTCCAATAGTTTCAGGACCTCTGCATCACATCAATAGCAAACCCCGTCACAAATGACATTAAAAAGCCCTAATAATTACACATCTATGGAACTGTAAAAGGCTGGAAATTTCCATCTGTCTCGAGTTTGCTAGGTAACATCAACCAAACTTGAGCTTTAGGCTACCATGAGGCTAAAGAGCCCACTACATTTTTGACATCTAAGTAGACTATCTAGTGGAAGACTTAGTTCACCTTTTGACACTAACTTATCATGTATCATTTGCTTCTATTTCTTCTAGATAAGTTTGAATATCCGTACATATGTATTTTCTATCTAGCATCAGTCTATCTCAGGCCTTAGGGTCCTCTATTTTCAACTAGTTGAAATATCTTATCACTTTTTCTTTTTCAATAAAGGCATAGAAGGTCCACAATAAAGTAGCATTCTTGAACGGGTCATAGGAGAAAGGAGCCACTGAAAAACTGAAAGGAGATTCTGAGTCTTCCAAAGAGGTACAAGCCTAATCCCTCATGGAAAGAACAGAGACATGGTAAAATGAATTTTTGCTCTGTTTCTCTTCTCATTTTCATATTTTCATTCATAACTTGATCCTTGATTTGGCACAAACACACACCTATAAAGTTTTGTCTATTGAAGGGCCATCCACAATTGCTCTGATGGCCAAAAAGTCACAAACAACAGTATGCCACATTCTGAAATGAAAAGATGCTGCCTGACTTCACCAGAAAAGCAAGGCAGGTGAATAACTAAAAACTGGTGCCCACACTGTGATTATTGGCATGCTGCTAATTCCAATGATTGAGGTGGAGCTGAATTCGATCACATAGAAGCTGGTATGTTAATTGTATAATGTTGTGTCCGGAAACTGAAAAAAGTGCAGAGTGGACTGGCCAGAGTCAGGAAATAGCACAGGCAGTGCCTCCTCCAGCACAAAACCACTCTCCGACGGGAATGGCATATTGATCTCCGATCCAAAAAAGAATGTATAAACATTAAAGGGAACCTAAAGAACTCTACAGTGACAAGCATTCAAAGAGTTGTGAGATAATAGACATTAGCACACAAGTCAATGAAAGATTTTCTCATGTTCTTAAGTATCCAAGCATTTCTCTGAAGCCGAATAATCCATTAGCCAGCTAAGTTGGTCTCTCTGCACGGTGCTCCCCCTGTAGGACTCCTCCCACCTCCCAAACTCTTGAAGAATCCCAACTACAAAAAACAATATCTGCCATTACATCAACACAAGATTTCCCTTCGTAACTGAGAGAACTTCAAAATCTAGGCTCCATTGTGTAATATGAAATCAGGTTGATGAGATACATTATGATCATTTCGTCATATTGATAAGCTATGTTATCAAAGAATTTTGATACAATAAAATGTTGTTGGCCATAACATACCTATTTATGAGAAGGAGATATTCAAAAAATAAAAAAATAAAAAAATAAAAAATCCACGTTCCTACATTTCAAAGAAAGATGCACAACATTGATGCAGTTATTCCATAACTGTTCCAGGATCTAACTCTCCCAACCACTATATGGAGTCACATGGTGATGGTGACAAAGGAAATGCGGTTACACATGAATTATGATAAACAATAAATAAATAAATAAAATAAAATCTCTTTAAACCTAAAATGAACCAAAAAAATAAAATAAAATTGGAAAAGAAGTATAGCGATACACCACAAACCAGTTGGTTAGTGAATGAGCCTAAACAAAATAACCCATGCCAATCATCATAGACAAACTTAATAGATTATGTTTGGTTCTTGGAAAGTACTAAAAAAAAACACTAAGGAAAATGATTTTTTCATGTTTGATTGTTCTATAGAAAATACCAAAGAAAGACAAATATAATTAAAACTAATTAGAAACTTATGAATTTTCAAATTATTTAATCTTTGTATTCAATAGTTAAAATAAGTGAAATAAGTTTGAAGTAACGTATAAAAATAATTTTTGACTTTAAATCTATTTTTAATTTTCCTTCAATTTTTATTTCTTTCTACTTTTCCTTTCTATTTTCTTTCCCTTGCATTTTGCCTCAAATTTTCTAGGAACCAAACATAGCCATAAGGTTCATCCATCAAATTCTAGAAGTAACTTTTATTTTTATTTTTATTTTTTTACTGATCATGTTATGACAGTGCCAGTTTAGAATCAATAATACAGCAAATATGTCATGCAATTGGAGGAGTTATGGATGATCCTTGTATTCATAACTACATCAAAGGTATAATCATGTAGACTTAATTGAGTTTTTAAGGGGCAGTGCCTAACTAACTAAAATTAGCAAAGAGGTAATATATGAATCTTGTGAAGCATTCCTATTTAAAAAAAAAAAAATAATCATGTGGAGCAACTGAGCTGTTTGAGAAAATAAAGGAAAAGGGAATTTGGGAAGGAGAGGGAGGTGAGGAAGGAGGTAAGGAAAGAGATAGAGAGAAGGAAACAACCACTTCTCTAGCATTTTGTGGAATGCATCCACTATTAGTAAGCACATTTACCTATTTCTTATACCTATAGCATTCAGGGTCCGGAGAAAATCATAAGCAACTTGTCTAACATTTTTGTGGAATGCATCTTCAGTCACCTACCTTGAGGCAGTGGTTGTCAGTTAAAATGCTATAACTCTCCACTCTTAAAGATAATCACAAGGAGTTTTTGTTTGTTTGGGGGGGGGGGGGGGGGGGGGGGTGTGGGTTTGTTTATTTCAAGATTTAAGGTGGGAAGTAGAGGTGGCAAGGGAGTGGAGGTGTCTCATCTTTTGTTTGTGGATGACACATTGATTTTTTTGTGAGGCTTCTAAGGACCAACTATTGCATCTTCATTGGGTCTTGATGTGGTTTGAAGCAATTTCTGGGCTTAAGATCAACCTTGAAAAAAGTGAGCTAATCTTAGTTGGAAGGGTTCCAATAATGGAGGAGTTGGTGGATATTTTGGGGTGTAAAGTGGGGTCATTACCTTCAAAGTATCTTGGGCTTCCTTTGGGTGCTACCTTTAAATCGACAACAATGAGGGACTTTGGCGAGAGCAGATGGAAAGAAAGCTCACAAGGTGGAAGAAACAAAGCTTGTCCAAGGGGGTGGGGTGTTTAACTCTCATCAAAAGTACCTAGACTACCCATTTATTTCATGTCCATTTTTGTTATTTCAAGAAGGGTCTGTTGTAAATTGGAAAAACTTCAAAAGGACTTTCTTTGGAGAGGGGGGTTCTCTTGAAAATAAGCCTCACTTAGTGAGTTGGCACAAGTTTGTAAGCCAAAAGCGAAAGGAGGGAGGGCTAGGCATTCAAAATCTTTCTATTTTGAACAAGGCTCTCTTAGGCAAATGGAGTTGAAGGTTCATGTCAAAAGGGGAGACCTTGTGGAAGAAAGAAATCATTGGTAAGAATGGGGTAGAAGAAGCAGGTTGGTGCTCTTTGGAGACAAGGAAGGGTCATGGCGTAGGATTGTGGAAGGCTATAAGGAAATGATGGGATTCTTTCAAAAACAAGATTTCCTATGATTTGGGCAATGGAAGAAGGGTAAGGTTTTGGAAGGACATTTGGTGTGGGGGCACCCCTTTGAGTACCCCTTTCCCCTCTTTGTTTGCTATAGCCACTTCAAAAGAGGCTTGGGTATGTGATGTGTGGAAGCATATTGATTTTGAGGGGTGTTGGAACCCTTGTTTTGTAAGGAATTTCCAAGATTAAGAGTTAGGTTATGTTGAAGCACTCCTTTTGCGTTTGCATGGCAAATCAATGAGAAGGGAGATGGATGACAAGGTGGTGTGGATGGCTACAAAGGGAGGCCAATTTTTAGTTAAATCTTTCTATGTTGGGATGGTTCAAAGGGGTTCAAATTCTTTCCCCACAAGGCTTATTTGGAATTCTTAGGCTCGAATAAAAGTGAGTCTTTTTTTTTGTTTTGGGAAGCAACTTGGAAGGGGATTCTAACTATGGACAATTTGAAGAGAGGTTGGACTTTGGTAAACAAACACTTTTTATGTACAGATGAGAAGGAATCTTGCAATCACATCCTTCTTCATTGTTCTAAGGCTAGTTTGTTATGGCAATTAGTTTTCTCCTTGTTTGCAATGGTTTGGGTGTTGCATACCTCAATCCAAGCAACACATCTTAGTTGGCATAGCTGATCCGTTGGGAGGAGGAAAAAAAAGGTGTGGAATGTTGCACTTCTTTGTTTGTTTTGGCCTATTTGAAAACAGAGGAATAGAAGAGTTTTTGATACTGTTGAGCTTTCGTATCACGAGCTAAAATTCTCTTTTCTTTGTAACTTTTTAAAATGGACCAAAGGGGGTCTAGGGCAAGAGTCCTTTTGTATGATTGATTTTATCGATTGGTTAGGTTGCCATTAAGAAGAGGGTTTTTGTGTTTTTTCTTTGGTGTGCACATGCGTACTTCCTATGTACTTGGTGTAGCCTTTTATTTGGCTCTTTAACATGTCTTTTGCTCTTTTGCCTATCGGAAAAAAAAAAAAAAAAAAAAAACCACAAGGAGTGTTTGGATCAGCCACCATAAATTTTCATTGGAATAGCCTTGTTACGGTGTGAGCATTCCCATGCTGCTGTCAAGGAAGTTATACATTCCTAAATAAATATTCACAGGGTTTTTGGTTCTTATTGATGCAAGACAAAGGGCCTTTATCTTCTTTTGAACAAACATAACAAGTGGAGAAAAGAAGGATTAGGGGGAAGAATGAAAGAAAGAAAGAAAGAAAAAAAAAGAAATAAGAGCAAACTCGAGATCCAACCTCTTCAATATTTTTGCCCATAAGCAGAATATAAAAAATCCAATATCAATTTCTCTCTTTTCCACCATTGTATTGGTTTAATGAAATCAGCATTCACTACCATTGGATCAGTTGAAGAAACCACATACAGAAAGAAGAATCATGCAAATTAACAATTCATGATTCGTTAGTAATTTCAAGATCAGTAACTGACTGGAAAAGAATATAGACAATACTAAATTTTACAGTATGCCAATGGAACCAATATAGGATAAACCTGGGGATCGTCAACTATCATCACAACTGGGGATGCTGTATGAAATACTCCATCACACCCATCAACCACAGAATCAAAGGATCCTTCTTCAAGTAAGTTTGCTTCAAACAAATGAAGCCTTTCTTTAGCACCTTCAAGTGCAAGCAAGTGTTCTGTCTTCTTTGGATCATCTGTGGCATATATAAGCACAACTTGAATGTTAAATGGAAATAAGAAGAATGAAAGATTACAAAAACTTTATTTTGGTAAGAACATATATTATGTGATAGAAAAAAAACAACCCCAAATGGGGAAACCCTAGTACATAAGGAGTTTACAGTGGAAGCATGACTAGAATATTAAGAAGTTCAACTATGCTCTTCTTAGAAGAATAGGGATTGAAGTAAAATGGATGGGGCATGTAGAGTAGTCATTTTCTCAACTGCAATTGCAAGCTTTTGGATCATTTATGCAAGATGATTGGATTTTCAAAGTGCAAGAAACTTAAGTTGTGATGTACAATTTGTTCAAATACTAACAATAGAATAGAGCTAAACGTATTCAAGAGGAAACCGAAGAACAGTAAAGAAACAAAATGAAGCCCTAAACTGTCCTCTTGTCTTGTTTGTAAAACAACAAAAGCTTGCAATAAAGCCAAATAATTGTACAAATTTGTTGATTTTCTTCGTTTCTCTGAAATTATTTTCAAGAATAGGTTTCCAAAAAGAACACAGGCTCATATTTAGAGTTTTTGGTTCCAAAACAATTTGGTATGGCTGAAGGAAAATCTTTTTCTTTCCTTTTGCTTTTCTTTCTGAGACCTCCTCAGTTTCTTGTAAATTAAATGCAAATTTTTTTACAAGAATAGTAGTAATTAAGAAGGAACACTTGCAGAATCTGAAATGGATTGGTTCTGAAAGTATCTGAAATCATTTTTAATAGCATAAACTTGATCAATTTGCCCTGTAGAACCATGTAGAGAGTATAATTCCAAGAAAATTAGGACAACACAAAGACCTGAGTACTGAATATTGACTTTCAATCATAGATTAAACTTCTGAAAAAGGAAAAAGGACAAAGACCCATCAAAATACAACTCAATCTAAGTTTCAAACTGCCAAATAACGGCCCACCCACATGCATAAAACTAACATTATGCTTGAAAAGGACTGAACAATAAAGAAATAAAAAAATTGGGGACAATAGCAAGTGGGGTTTGGGAATGAGAAGTTTTGTAATTGGGAAGAGATCTGACTTGGGTCTCGAACTGTGGCTTTGACGGTGTAGCCGCGTTGGAGCAAGAGCTTCACCAGCCATGAGGCTATGTACCCAGAAGCTCCGGTCACGCACACCACCTTGCCTTGCCCGCTCATTTCTCACTCTCTTCGTAGTCTACATTCAGTCTGCTGCAAAAGATCAAAATTGTAGTACACTCGCCACCTTTTCTCAGATTCCACTGTCGTAATAATAATTATATTCTATTTTCTTATATTTCATATCGGCCCGCCCGCCCGGACCAACCCGAAATTTTGGGCTTCAGACTGGATTTTTGGACTTAAAAGAGAAGAATTTGTGTTAAGCCAGGAGCTTCCGGCCCAACCTGAAAGTTTGGGCTTCAGACGGGCTTTTTGGACTTAAAAGAGAAGAATTTGTGCTCAGCCAGGCCCGATTGTTTTTCCCAAACCTAAAAGGCCCAAAACCAGCCCCACGGGAGCTTCGGGCTTTGGGTTCATGTTGGTAATTATTTTTTAAAACAGTTTTTTGTTTTTTAGAAAAACAAAAACAAAAACAAGAAGACACATTTGACCAAAAAAAAAAAGTTTTCTATTCATAAAAATAAAAAAATAAAATGTTTTAAGATAAATCTTTTAATTATTTCCGTTTCTTTTCATAGAGTTATTTTAAATAGAGAACGATTGAAATAAAGTACTATATATAAGATAAAGTTATTTTTAAAACATATTTAAAAAAAATGTTTTAGTAAATTACTCTCAAAAATTATTTTTCATAATTGTTATTAAAAATGCTTTGCAAACATAACCAAATATTAAAAGATATTTAGACTAATATTTCATAATTGTTAAAATTTATATATTCATGTTTTAAATTTTGAAATAAAAATTATTAATAAGCATTAAAAAAATATATCTTTTCCATGTTGTCTAACATATAAATAATTTTTTTTTCTTGAAGTCACTAATTAATATAATTATGATATGATATAAAATAAAATGGTGATAAATTCTAGATGGATAAAATATTGGGAGTTTAAGGGCCTGTTTGGTTGCTGTTTTTGAAAACTGTTCTGGAAAACAGTTTTTGAGAATAGATTTTAAGAACAGTTTTTGGTGTTTTTAGAAAAAAAAATTGTGTTTGGAAACTAAATTTTGAAAAACAGTTTTTGTTCTCAAAAAAAAAGAAAAAAAACATGTTTGGCTTAGTTAATAAAAAAACATGTTTGAAAGATGTTTTTTTTTCTTTTCCAATTAATAAAATATTTTCTTCAAGTAACTTTATATTATAAATTTATAAATATTTTTAAATACACATTTCATTTAAATTTAAAAAATTATTTAATTTTAAATTTTTTATATAAGTTGATAAATTATTAAAAATAAAATAAAATATGATGTATGTATTTCACATGGGTCTTTTGTCCATCCTACTTTTACAATTATAAATTAAATTTATAAGCAATATTTATTCATTAGAAATTAAAACAAACATCACATAACACTAATGAGAACTAGTTAAGTTAACAAATATATATATAAATTCTAACAAAACACTAAAGTGTTGACAAATATTTAAAATTAAAAATAAGATAAGTCATGGATTGACATTAATATAATTTGCCCACATCACTTCAGTAATTTGATCTCTACAAGCTGCCATAGCTGCTGCACTCTCATCTGATAAATCAATTGAATGGTTTCTGCTACTTGTACTCTCTTCTTCACCTTCGATTGAAAGGTCTTCTACCTCATATTCTCTAAACAATTGATCATTCCGAGTTGATAGACGAATCCAATTATGAAGGGTACAACATGCAACAACAATTGATGGTTGCCTACTTGGCTTATAACAAGGCATCATCCTTAATATTGGAAATCGGGTCTTCAAAACACCAAAACATCTTTCAATAATATTCCGAAGAGATGAATGTCTATAATTAAAAAGTTCTTTATACTTGATAGGTTGATTACGTCTACCCCGATATTCTTGTAAATGATATCGCTCACCTCGATATGGTGGCAAAAATCCAGATATACAAGGATAACTAGAATCAACTACATAATATTTTCCTTCACTTGGCCAAGGAAAATTGACTTCTGGTCTAATCAATGCATCTAAAAAGACACGTGCATCGTTTGCTGTTCCTTCCCAACCAGCATAAACAAATGTAAACATCATGTCAAAATTACATGCACACATAACATTTTGTGTTATAACTGTTTTTCTACCTCTAAAACTGGTTTGTCTATCAACTGGGACCCATGCACTAATATGAGTGCCATCAATTGCACCAATACAGTCCTACAACAACAAACATTTATTATTATTAAGGAAATAAATTAAATAATCGTCATGAAATTCACATTTATAAATATTTTTTTATAAACTCTTACCTTAAACCATGGAAAATATTTAGGATTACTAGCAACATATGAAGACACCTCATTGGTCATATTGTTAGGACATATGAGAATTTTGCCAAGTCGACATAATGCACGTCTAACTTCTTTAAAGTGTCGAGCGACAGTCTCTGTGGAGTGTTGAAAACGGTCTGCTACAACCCTCATTCTCACATTATGTCCTACGATTAGTAAGAACATAGACACTGCCTCTTCAACTGTGACAAATCGTGTATCCTGTAAGTTTTCATGTCTCTTAAGATGATCACAAAGGTTCATAAATGTTTCTTTATCCATCCGAAATAGTTCATAGCATGTTTGAGGATGACCTTCTATCATATCTCTTACAAATTGTGCACCACTTAACATTGATGTCCTTTGAGGTGTCTTGCATAAAAATATTTCCTCATACTCATTCATAATGTGAGCAATAAAAATTTCATCTAAATCATCACCCTCTTCAGAAGATGAAGTTGACTCATATAGTGAACCACTGCTTGTGCTATTATCATCCATTGGTTACTACATAAAACAAATGAACTCACAATATAAAATAGCACGAAATGAATATTAAAGTAGTTATAATATAAGTTTCATAACCATAAATAACATCCATACAATGACAAACTAAAGAGCATGGTAAAAGATTCTAACCAAAAGATAAATAGTACATATTACAATGTCATCATAATAGTTATGCATCCAAACATTCACATTTAAAGTCTATCAAGCCATGCCATGCCATTTTCCTCTCATCAGGCATATTCATAATATCTCTCTCCACTCCGGCATTGTGAATTTCTCAAAAAATTTTAAATATTTGTCATTATCTAACAATTCAATGGTTTGTAAGGCTGCCATGCACCTTGTTATGCTAAAATCAGTGGTACCTCCACTAGTAGCTTCACTACTAGTTCCACTCTTATATCTGTCCACTCTAGCCAATAATGCCTCAGTTCTAGCTCGAGATGTTTCTGTTCTGGCCTTTGATGCCTCAACCCAAGCTTTCAAAGCATCTCCCATTTGACTTAATCTGGATTCTTTCTTACCTCTACGCTCTAATAGAGAATCAGTTACACGCTTTCCAGAACGGGTGGTCACTCCTCCTGCCATTTCTGGTTGCGGAGGATCATCAGGGATCTCAGTATCTACATCCACATGCACTCCACCATGTTCCAAATTGTCATCCATCTCATCTTCATCATCAGTGTTTGGTGGATCTTGGGTGGAAGAGTAGTGGATGGCACCAGTTGCTGTTGATGGATTAAAGATCAATCCCAGCAAGTTGTAGTTTGGGCATCCCTTTGAGCGGAATCTTTTTGCATTTGGGTGTGCCTAATAGAAGGAAAAAAAAATTCACTCTTAGTGTTTACCAAATATTTAAATTAAAAAGTAATTAGTTTAAAAGTTATTTTTACCCGAATGTAATTTTGCCAGTTTCCTTTAGAGCATGCATTGTGTTAGTTTCAGCATCCCAACCAAATCCAGTATGCTTTAAAAGATCAGAGAACTCACGGTGCATTGCACGTAGTCTATTAAACTTTTGTTTAAGCTGCTTCAAGTTGAAATTTCTTTTCCCTTGACTATTGACCTCAAGTAAGATCCTTCTCCATGTCTTGGTACTAAATGTACCACTATCCATGTTACCTTTATTAACTTCATTTACCCTGATGTCAATAAAGATTTTCTCTATATTACCTCTCCATGTTCCTGCATCCTCAACATCTGTTATCTCAGTTGTCATCTGTACAATCCCATCACAAATAAGAACTCTATGAGGAGACAGCTTTTAAAACCACCAATAGAACTTAAGGCTATGTTTAAATGAGAATTAAGATTGTTGACGTATAGTATAGTGTATAAAAATATGAAAGAAAAATAAATAAAAATAAAAATAGATTTGATATTAATTAGATTTTAAAGACTTTTTTTTTTAGTTTTTATAAAACTTGAAACAAAAATTGGGGAAAAAAAATGAAAGAAAAGTAAGTTTGATTAATTTTATATTTGATTAATTTTAAAATTAAAATATTTTTTTTTATATTTTTTTAAAATAAATCAAACATGATAAAATCATTTTTATTATTTTTTTATTGATTTAATATTTAATTTTATTAAAAATTATAGTATATTCTATTAAGATGAGATAAAATTTTTTAAAAAGAATTAATTTAATATTTATAACTAATCTAAATAAAATAAATAACATATCAAAATAAATGCAAGTAAGGAGATGGTCACATCTCTTTCCACTTATTCTCCACCACCCCAAGAAAATAGATGAGTAACATCCAAGAGCTAATCAGTGCAGAGTCCGAGTTCAAGACTGACCTAGCCCTTAGAATATACTGATGGATATTCCCCTTTGACCGTTTGATTTCAATAATGTTAAAAAATTAATTTTTTAATGTTTGATTTATTACAAAAATATACCATTAAAATTAATTAAAATTTATATATTTTAAATTATATAATCATATGAAAAAATTAAAATAAGTTTGAAGTAGTATATGGAAAATAATTTAATAATTTTGATTTTATTTTTTATTTTTATTTTTTACTTTATTATAATTTTTTAATTATTTTTGCTTTCATGAAATCGGAAGGTGGAAAGAAAGGAAGAAGCAAAGAGTAGAGGTTAACCGGGCTTTGGAGTCTGGATGAGAGAGAGGAATAGCAGACCTACAAAGAGAAAGGGTTCTTGGTGATTCAACACCTCATCTTCTTCTGATTCCCTTCATTTTTTCCATTTTCCTTGAGGTATTTTACCCGTCAAGCCTGGATTTTCCCGTTTGATTTCCATGTCTTTAAGTAAGGTTTTTGTTTTTTTTTTAACAGAACAACTCAAGAAAAATCAAAACGGGAAAAATCAGGAATTTTTTTTTCTATTTTCATTCTCGTTCCCCACTTTTCTCAGCATCCAAACAAGAAAATATAAACGGGAAAAAAAAAACTAACAACAGGTGATAAAAAAAAAAGCTCAGATCTCATTCTATTTTCATTCTCGTTCCCCACTTTTCTCAGCATCCAAATAGGAAAATATAAACGGGAAAAAAAAGAAACTAACAGTAGGTGATAAAAAAAAAAAGCTCAAATCTCATTCGAATAACATAACTGATATCTCTTTACCCAGATCTAACATTTCCCTAAACAAATATTGCCAAAAAAAGCCTATTTTACTAGATCTATAAAAAATAACTTCAACATATGTGGAAATTACCTTCGTTTCTTGCTACTGGAGATGTTGCGACTGTGCTGGAGAAGAGGTGACGCGACTGTGCTGGAGAAAAGGCGACGCAACTGTGCTGGAGAAGAGATGAGAACGGGAAGAAAAAAAAAACACGGAGAACAGATGGTTTTTTTGTTGTTTAAGTTTGTTCTGTAAACAGTAAAAAAACGGGGAAAACAACATTTTGTTGTTCTCTAAACAGTGCCATTTTGAGAACACGGGGAACAACAAAAACAAAAATGACTCTCTCAACCAAACAAGTTTTTGGTGTTTTTTGTTTTCAAGAACAGAAAACAGTTCTTGAAAACACTAAACAAACAGACCCTAATGTTCTATTAGTTTACCTTAAAATATGAATGAGACAACTTTAAATTACAAAGAACAAAAAACTTCATTAGCATAATTTTAGTTATGCATTTAATATTTTTGAAAAAATTTTATTTCTTTTTCTTTTTATTAATTTCAATTAAAAAAAAAGAGCAAAAATACTTTTTACAAGTAGCAAACACTCGCCACACTACTATTTTATACATACATACATACATATATAACCTAATTTTATATTTTTATAATATTTGTAATTTATTTTATTTTATATAATAATATCTATTTTATGTTTTTTTTAGTATTTAAAGAAAAATATTAAATTTTAATTATATTATTTCATTTTTATTAAAAGATACATAAATTCATTCTCATTTTTTTTTTAATTATGTTTAAATGTTGTCCTATTTG
This sequence comes from Vitis vinifera, assembly GCF_030704535.1. Taxonomy (NCBI): domain Eukaryota; kingdom Viridiplantae; phylum Streptophyta; class Magnoliopsida; order Vitales; family Vitaceae; genus Vitis; species Vitis vinifera. Next base: position 18,783,982 of record NC_081817.1, on the reverse strand, counting down.
TTATTTAAAATATGATATAAAAGAAGTTAAAAGAAAAAAAAAACATTATGAACGAGTTCAGCCTAATTCAATCTTACAAAACTTAGCTTTGATCATACAACTTAAACAACTCAACTACGAGTATACCCGAGTCAATTTAAGCCTAACTTTAATATATAGAAATAAGTTGAGTTTGAACTAAACACCTTATATTTGACGTTATATTTGGTTAGGTTAGGGTGGAATGTTTCTTAATACAAGTTTGGTTCGAGTTGATTACCAAATCAACCCAATTTGTCTAAGATGTAATGTTAATTTTAAAGTTTTATTACCCTATTTTGGAATTTGAATTGAAAAATTCAAAACTTCTTAATTAAAAAGAAGATGAAACGCACATAAAATTTAGACCTTAGAAAGTTTTGCATTAAGTGGGAAACATTATAAATGAAAATTAAGAAAGACACTAAAAAATCAAGAAAAATAAATATTAAGCTTAAGTTTAATGATTTTCAGAACCTCAAAAAAATTTATTTGTTTTTTTTGTCTATAAAGAGTAAATATTAGAAAGTATATAAAATCTAAACAATTTTCATTATTTGTAATTTCTTTGATATTTTTAAGATAAATAAATAAAATTTGAACTTCTTTCATTTTTTTCTTTTTTGTATTTTTTTTTTTTAGGAATTTCAACTATCAAAACATGGCTTAACTATGTACTCAATGTTCCAAAATTTCTAACTCTTCATTGTTGTTCATATTTCTAAAGGAACTTGAAACCTTACAATATGCACCAAAAAAAAAAAAAAAAAAAAAAGAAAAAGGAACAAGAATATATTAAGAAAAATATAACACCACCATAAATTGCTTTCCAACCCGAGACGATGGTAATATCATATTATTCTTTTAAAAAATGATGATATTTTTATAAATAATCTCTCAATTAAATTTAATACATTTTCAATGCAATGACCTATCATTTTTAGGGTAATTACTTAAAAGGTGTTGTAAAATCTACTCATTAAGTAAAAAAATTGTGTCCATATTATACTTTTCCACAACTTTCAATTTCAACAAGACCCACCACTAAACTAAGGAATTAGAAATTTCAAAATTTGGAATCAAAAGTCGTATTCATAGAATAATTAATTTTTTTATGAAACCTGCCAATGAAACATTATATCATAAAAACTATTATTGGAATCCAATGTAGTTTTCACTATTTAACCTCAATTTTTTTTTGTTATCTTTGAGTTGTTTTAAAACTCTTCATAGTCCCATGATAGGTCGTCATATATAAATTAATAGGGTTTGGATTAATAAAACTTTTTTCTTCGAAACAAGGTTCAAATGAACTCTCGGGTAAGGAGGGTTTTTTTTTTTTTTTTTCTTTGGTATTCCATGGAAAAGCCAATAGCCATAAAGACTTTGGAAAACAAAATTGATATTTTACATCAAGGAACTTATATTGAACAAGTTAATTCTATCATTTATGTATGGAGGTTTGCATTCAATAACCCCATCTATTTCTTTTATCCCATCATTGTATCAAAGTGATCCCACTTATAATCTTGTAACCTTTGTTGTACTAGTAATTTCTTCAATACCATTTATTGATGCATTAATACAAAGATTAAAAATAAATTATTAATTCGAGGCATGTAGGGTTTTAAATATCGTTTGCCTCTTGGAATCAAAAGTCGTATTCATAGAATAATTAATTTTTTTTATGAAACCTGCCAATGAAACATTATATCATAAAAACTATTATTGGAATCCAATGTAGTTTTCACTATTTAACCTCAATTTTTTTTTGTTATCTTTGAGTTGTTTTAAAACTCTTCATAGTCCCATGATAGGTCGTCATATATAAATTAATAGGGTTTGGATTAATAAAACTTTTTTCTTCGAAACAAGGTTCAAATGAACTCTCGGGTAAGGAGGGTTTTTTTTTTTTTTTTCTTTGGTATTCCATGGAAAAGCCAATAGCCATAAAGACTTTGGAAAACAAAATTGATATTTTATATCAAGGAACTTATATTGAACAAGTTAATTCTATCATTTATGTATGGAGGTTTGCATTCAATAACCCCATCTATTTCTTTTATCCCATCATTGTATCAAAGTGATCCCACTTATAATCTTGTAACCTTTGTTGTACTAGTAATTTCTTCAATACCATTTATTGATGCATTAATACAAAGATTAAAAATAAATTATTAATTCGAGGCATGTAGGGTTTTAAATATCGTTTGCCTCACCATATTTACATCTAATGGATAGAAACAATCATTCTACTATTACAACAAACAATATTACAAAAGATTAAAAAAAGAAGATTAAATGGCAAGTACTCTAATGATGGCACAAACGAGTACTAGCAATAACTAATAGAAACTTACTTTTTGGGCAGGGGTAAATTAGGGTAGAGCTTGTGCAAAATCTTCAGTGTCTTGGAATAGTGTAAATCTCTCTCTACTAAGCAGTATCTTCCACTGGCTTTGGGATCTCATATGCTTGAATGTGTGCATTGACAACATCTCTAGCATCAACCCACCGGTATGATCTATTAGGAAATGTTTGAGCTCCTGCAACAAAAAAATTTCAAATGCTTGCATCAGAACAATTAAGTACCAACCTTATTTGATAAAAAGTATGCAATCTGCTTGTTGATATTCTGATGTTTTGTCATTCATCTATGGTAATTTCCCTTCACTTCCTTCAACCCCAACCTTATTTGACATCTTGAATACCTCATCCTTTCTGTTGTATGAACTAAGTCCACCATCTAAAATACATTTAGTTTCATAATCTAATCTGTTAAGAGCTATAGACTCATGTTTGCATTTCTGTTGTCAATTCTAATACAGATTTAATTTTCAAAATTTTAATTTAATGTTTTTTAGGAGTTCCAAATATTAATTTCTCATTTTAAAATTCTACTTAGAAAAACCTTGATAAAGATTTTAGTTTATTTTTAGATAATTTATGGGTTGAAAAATGATTATAAAATTAAATTAGTTTTTTTAATAAATATTTTGGACATTTTTTTTTATTATAATGAGTTTAAAATATTTAGGTGCTCAATGGACAATTTTATGTCTTTGTTATTTTTAAAAATAGGATATATAAGACGGTTTGATTATAGCTTATAAAACGAAAATATGTTTACTAATTATATAACAAGAAGGTTAGCAATTTTTATTTTTATTTTTAAATAATAAGTAATATCCAATAATTTTCAAGTAATTTTATTTGCCTGAAAATTTTAATAAGAAAAAAAAATTGAAAATTATGGTGGGTAGGTCAATCATGTGGGTCAAGTAATTAATCCCACTTGAATTGAACCAAGGGTCTCCAAAAAGCCCACGACCCAGCCCAAGCCCGACCCGACCCAACGGGCTAAAGCCCGGCTCGAGCCCATTTCTAGATGGGTTGGGCCATGGGCCCCAATTTAGGCCAGGCCCGGCCAGGCGGGCTGGCCCGCCCGTAGGCCTGCCACTTAAAAAAAATATATATATATGTAAAAAATAAAAATTCAAGAAATAGAAAATGCTACATTAATAAAAATATTCATTGCTAACTATTTTATTCATATAATGTATACATTACATTTGAAAATGTGGGAAAAGTTTACATCACTACAAAATAAATACATCCCAACTAGGTTGGCACCTACTTATTTGTCAATCATTTGTACTTTTCAACCACAAAAATAAAAATAAAAATATGACATATATTTAGTAAAATATTTTAATCATTATTTCTTGGCGGTGATGACGAACTATCGCAAATCCATGAAGATCTTGATGATTTTAGTTTTTCCATATCGATAAGCATATTTTCTTCTTGAATAGAATCAAATATCATTTTATCTTCTATTGCCCAGTCTTTCACACATATATTTGCTTCAATAGAATCCGACGCTAAACTGCATCGTTTATCACTAACTACTCTTCCACCTGCACTAAAAGCAGCTTCTGATGCAACACAGGAGCTGTTAGTACATCATGAGCAATGATAGAAAGCATATGTGTGGACCCCGCATTTTGGCTCATGCGTTTCCCATTCGATGGTGAGCTCGATTTTAATTTGAAAAATGATTTTTATTGATTAAGAAAATGACTTGGAGTCGCCACTTATTTTCGTTTTATTTTTGAAAGGGTAAACAAAATAAGAAAGAAAACCCTAAGTGCGACTTCTTATTTTGGAAAAGGTGATCTACGAAAAACCGGATCGGGTTCGAGGGTCAGGTTACTTATCGGGAAGGTGCGGTAAAGACCATGGCACCCCTCTAAGTCCCTAAAGTCGGGTCTCTACTAATAAAATGAAGCTGACATGATAATCAATAGGAAAATCAATGGATACTCGAGTCGATTATGTACATATGGGAATCAGAACATGTATAGAGAATGACCAGAATAGAAACGGATGCATACCTGGGCCACGAACGAGCGATGCGCTATCATAAAAACAGAGTCAATGCACAATATAGAGTACAAAATATATCACATGCATTACCAAACATAAATTAAAATTGTTTGAAGGAAAACTAGCTTTTTGAAATTCATTTTGAAAATCGGAGTCTTTATTTGAAAATTGGATTTTTAGAAATTAAATATAAGAACGAGAATTTTAGAAATTAAATTTGAAAGGAATTGTAATTTTAGAGAACTAAATTTGGGAATCGGAATTTTGAAGAATTATTTAAAGACGGAATTTTAATAAATAAATAAGTGAATAAATAAATTAATGGAACAATAATAATGATGAAATAATAAAGATTAGGTAAATAATTGAAAAAAATAGGATTTTAGAGATTGGAGATTGAATTTAGAGATTTAAATTTTGGGAAATTATTTGGAGATGAGATTTTAAATGTATGAATAAGTGAATAAATAAATGAACGGGATAATAATAATAACGAAAATAATCATTAAACAACTGAATGTGAATAGTGGAATTTTTGAGATTGAAAATTAAAATTGGAAAACGGAATTTTGAAAAATTGAACTTTAATTGTTGGAATTTTTAAAATAAATTAATGGAATGATAATAATAATAATGAGAATAATATTTAAACGAATGAACGTGAATAGTAGGATTTTTAAGATTGAAAATTAAAATTGGAAGTCGGATTTTTGAAGAATTGAACTTTAATGATCGATATTTTCGAAAGAAATGAATAAATAAATATGAAATAATAATAATAACTAACAAAAATGATATTTAAACGAATGAAAGTGAATAATGGGATTTTTGCGATTGAAAATTAAATTTGGAAATCGGATTTTTGAAAAATTGAACTTTGATGATCGAGATTTTTGAAAGAAATGAATAAATAAATATGAAATAATAATAATAATTAACAAAAATGATATTTAAACGAGTGGAAGTGAATAGTGGGATTTTTAAGATTGAAAATTAAATTTGGAATTCGGATTTTTGAAGAATTGAACTTTAATAATTTGACTTTTTAAAATAAATAAATATGGAATAATAATAATAATAACCGAGATAAGGTTAAAACGAATGAACATGAATAGTGGAATTTTTGAGATTGAAAATTAAATTTGAAAATCGGAATTTTGAAAAATTACTTGAAAGTGGAAATTTAAGGATTAAGTCTAAAAAAAGGGCATTTTGAAGGTTTATTTGAGAATGAAATTTTTGAAGATTTGATTTGAAAAGAAATGGAGTTGCGAAAATTTATTTGAAGGTGACATTTTAAAAAAAAGATGAAATTCGGAATTATGGAACTTTTGGGATATTAGAATTAAAAATTGAATTTTGGGAAAACTAAATTTATAGTTAGAGTTCTAGAAAATTATTTCGAGAATTAAATTTTGAAGAATTAAAATTAAAATATTGGAATTTTGGAAAATTGAATTTTAGATCTGAAGTTTCGTAAGCTGAATTTAAAAATCGCATTTTACGAGATTATTTTGGAAAGGGTACATGTATATATATATATATATATATATATATATATATATATTCTTAAATAAAATAATGAATAAATAAATAAATAAAATGAATGAATCCGGAACGTTGAGATTTTTAAAAGAATTATTTGATAACAGAACTTTCAAAAAATGAAATTTTTAACATGAAAAAAATGGAATTAAGAAGATGGCACCTGGGAGAAAAGAGAAAAAAAAAACTAATAATAAACCCCCTTGAGGCTTACTGGACCCATGCCACTAATGAATAAAAAATAATAAACTCATGTCTTTGACTTTTATTCACCAATTTCTTTAAACATGCCATCAAAACAAAAGGGCTTCAGCAAATATTTGCTCGTTATCACTATTGCTCCAACCTAAACTCAAAGAATAAATTTGAGTTCCCTCTATAGAAACATCAAATAGAGGTTCCCGGTCAAAACTAGGTTCATTAACTAGTCCAAAGAAAACTCTCACTGAATAATGCCCCCTGGGGCACCCTATTGATAATGCAGAAATTTTCAGGACCTCCAAATGGAGGAAAATAACGGAGAGTTTTAGGAGGAGGAGAGATGAGACCGGGAATTATTGCATTAACATTTCAAGAACCATCTGAAAAAATGAGATTGTGCTGTTCGGATACGACAACACTCCTCCGTCGTCTGCATCCTCGGCAGCCGCGACAGCCACCGGAAACCAGTTCACGTTTTGCGCCCTCTCGGATCCATCTGATGAACTATGTTCAGACATCAGATTATCAGCGAGCCACGGGAAGAGAAATTGCGAAGAAGGATGGTGGCGAGAAACAGGGGGAAATGAAGAAAAACAGAGTATGTGCATAAAAATATAATATCATTAAATCTGACTCCACTTTACCAAGGTAAAAAAAGGGCTTATCAAACAGAATGGTGGGAGAGTTCGAGCGATCTCGACAAACAAGCAAATGGTATAGCCATTACACAGCTCATATATAGCATGGTCATCATACAGCTCATATGGGGAAAATAGGGACCAAGCAATACACGGAATGAAGAGCAGATTTAACACATTAAATAATCCAAACAAGCATCCAAAAATCATAAAGAGTTAAGGTATGGCTGAAAATAGAACAAAATGAGTTAAAAATGGAGAACCTAAGGTGCGAAATAATCAAACCTGAGCGATTCCTCCCTTGCTCTTCTCTTACAGTTTTCTTGAAAGGCTCCTCTCCAGCTGAAATAAGCAAGGAGATTGCTGCGTTTCTCCTCCCCTGTCGAACGCCTCCCCAAGCTGAAGGATCTCTTTTTCCCCTCTCAAACTCCCTTTCCTTTTTTCTTCCCCTCCAGTCTCTCTTTCTTTTCTCCCTTCTTCCCGTTCCATCTCGCCGTAAAAAAAAACCTGCCCATCTCGTCCTATGGGCGCCCTGTTTTGGCTGCCACCCCCAGCTCATTCTCGGGTTCTGAAGAAGAGAGAGAAAAAAAGAAAAACCAAAAGAAAAAGGAATAAAATAATAATCTAAAAAAAGAAAAGCCTGTTGCCGCTACTGAGGGGGTCTACAATATGATATTTGTGTTGTTGTGATTTCCACCATATTAAAATATCAAAATCTTCATCATCTTCAAATGAAATTAAATCAATATTAAGATATCTATCTAAATCAGTTGTGTTGTTTGGAGAACTATTTGTTACCTTTTTAAATGAAATTTTCATGATGTCTTTTTAAATGACTTGTACCTGCATTTGAGCCACCACTAAGAAGTTTGTTACAAATTTTACATTTTGCTTTTATTTCTTTTTTATTATTTTCTAAATTTATTTCTATTCTATAAAAAAAATTCCATATATTTGAAGTAATTTTTTTGCTATCACATGCATTAGATGAAGAACAAGAACCACTTGCCATAATTATAATTATTGATAAAATATTATGCTAAAAATAATAAATGTAAAATTAAAATGTAACAAATAAATAAAAGAAAAGGTGAAGTATGTTACTAAATTAGAAAACCGAAGCAGAAATTCCTTCAAATTTGAACTCTTTGAACCACCAATGCTTGTTTTTCACCACCAATAATATTGAATAATTTGAGACAAAATGCAATAATTGGAAATATTGTGGAATGGGAGAGAGCTTAAGAGTTGAGAGAATAGAAAAAAATTGAGGGTATTTAATATTTATAAGGATTTAAATATTAGGATTTAATTTTTTTTTTTTTTAAATGTCAAGACCATTCAACAGTCATATATTTGATATTTATGAATTATGAGTGGCATGTTCAACGGTCATGTGAACAGCCAACTCACTTTTATTTTTTTTCAAAAATCATACAACATTTCTAATATATATATAACTAATGCAAAAAAGTTACATAAAAGAGGGTCAACTCAGTTGGTGGCTAGCTCTCCTTGAATGCTTATGGATCAAAACTCAAAAGTATTTTAATTTTTACCCAATACCCATCCAAGCCCACCCAGCCCAGCCCGCCAAGCCCGCCCAGCTTGAGGGCCCACAGGCTGGGCCACGGGCCTTAGATTTACCAAGGGCCCGACTCGGCCAGCCCGTTGACCAGTCAACGGGCTCAGTGGCCCGCCCCCGGGCTGGGCCATGGGCCTTACTCCTCCGGCCTGATCCGGCCCGTTTGAGACCCTTAAATTGAACAGAGCAAACACACCCAAGTTTATTCAGACCCTTTAGTCCTTACTTGGCTTTTCTCATTTTTTCTGTTGCTAAAACTGCTTTCATTTTCCCTTAGACCTTTGAAAGATGGCTGAACAAATTTCATTCAGTGATATTATTGACAATCTTTTGATGAAGTTAGGGTATTTTGTTTTTGTAGAGATGTATGGTTCAAGATGAGTTCATGAAGCATAAGGACACACTGTCCTCCTTCAAATTTGTACTTGCTGATGCCGAAGAGGAGCAACAGTAACAACTTGGGTACATAAGCTTAAAGATGTTTTATAGCATGTTGATGACTTAGCAACGGAGGACTTGTGGAGAAAGACAGACATGCTGGGTGCTTTTTAGGTCTGGATGAATCATAGAATGAAGGATATTAGGGAAAGACTAGATTTTTGAATGCCCCCAATTGAAATCACTGCCAGAAGGGATGCATTCCCTCAACTTACTATTGAATTGGAATTGATGGCTAATTCATAAAGTCCAGTTGCTCTCCTTATATCAAGCATGACATGAGCAATATATTTTAGGTTAACTATGCAAAAGTTACTAATATAAAGCTAATTACTGTATGTCATGTTATGGTGCCTTATGACTATGTTGGTTTGTTTGGGTATTCTTCTTGAATGATGTAGTAGGCTTTTAAGCTCATTACTCTAGAAAATCACATTTGCTAAAAGTGATGGGTAGAAGCGCACCTGAAATATTACAACCAGTAAGTAATTTCTGGAGTAGAACTAATTCATAGTGAGGATATTGAGTATAAAGAATAAGCACTTCTTGGGAATGAACATTGAACTAAGCAAAGTAAAATAGACAATATCCCATTCTTTTCACTTATTGAGTAAAAATATTTTTAAAAAATAAAGGATATTGAAATAGTCACATCGAAGGGAAAGTGTGATAAAAGAGCATGGAAATGAAAATTTTTACAGGAGCTAACCATGTTTCTAGGTCTTGAAAATCCAAGTCGAGGGACATGGCAATATTATACCAATTTCTTTGAATTTTTTTCTTTGTCAAGGCTATTTTACTTCACTTCCCCTTAAACTTCCTAGGCTTGGATTTCCCAATATCAATTCTTTTTACACTTATTAATTGTTTGGTTGTTTAGTTTATAAGGTATTGAATTGACATTCAATAAAATAAACATGGATAATATCGACCAATACATTGAAATCGTGCTCAATATCTTGGTCAATGAAGACAATTATTAATTGATACATCATATCATAAAAATAAGCTAATATGTAGCTATCACCAAAGTAATTATTTTCTTGAGAAAATTAGCTCAAATAATTCCCTCTTATATTATTTATGTTGACTTTTTAGACAACATTGAATATGTAGTATCTAAATCCTATTAATTAGTGTGGTAGAGCAATGCATCAAGGCATCTAGTTAATTTATTTTTCTTTATATTAGTGGAACGTGCTAAATTTCTAGCTTGGCTGCCAAATTTTCTTTTTAAAATTTAAAAAATTTACGTATTAGTTTACATATCAAAATGTTGTCTAGGATATATATAAATTTTAGACATCTGAAATTAGTGGTAGTCATAAGTTTCCCTAAGTTTGTATATCATGTGGTTATATCTTTAATTGAGTTTATTAAGCTTTTAAAATATTAAATTTGCATTTACTTGATATTTCATTTGTGGAGTTGTTTTCTAAATTATTATTTATCCTAATATATTATTTTTTTTCAATTTATATTTTGTAGATTCAGCATCCAAAAGTGAGTTGTGGTTTTATATGGTTCTTTCTCTTGCACTTTTCACCAAAATGATGTAAAACTAAACATAAGAAAAACTATGAACCACTCAAAGCTTAAGAAGAGCTTGTAAAAAGTATGTCGACTTAGTTAAGAAAATTCCTACTAAAAATAATAGGTGACATAATATAGAAAATTATTAGGGTTCTCAAACCCATAAATTTAGATAAATAGTTAATAGTAATAGTTGTCTTTTTTTTTTTTTGTTAGGTTTGAAATAAGTTCTTTGAGACGAAATTCTTCGGGGTTAAATACTTCAAGGTTTTTGAGTACTTCTTTGAGGTAAGGGAAATTAATGCAGATTTTTGTAAAAGAAAATAATTTTATTTTTATATTATATTTTGAAATGTGTAAAAATATTATTTTTATCTTTACGCATGGATCAAATATATGTTTTGTATGAAAAGTATATTTGAGCATTTTCTTTGTTTATGAAAAAAGAAAAATTGAGGAGATACGATGTTTTGTTTTGTAAGTTTGAATTAATGAAATAAAGTGTTTGACTTTGGATTATATGACCCTAGTCAACAAGTTATAATTGTTGACATTTGGTTTTGTTCACCTTAAATGGAATAAATTTGAAACTAGTTGCTCAATTGTGAAGTCCCGCCTAATTGGGCATCATTTGTCATTTGATAACCTGAGTAAAGATATTTTGAATGTATTTGATTTGGTTTTGAAATGAATATGAGAAGGTTTTGTTGAAAAGTTTGAATGTATTAGCATTTTGAACTCAAAAGTTTTTTATGAAAATAAGTATATGTTATATCTTCTATTTGTAAGGATGATTGAAAATGTTTGATTCATGAAACTGTATTAATATTTCTTGTTAGGCTTTAAGCTCATCCCCCTTTGTTGATAATCTTTCATGTAACCTCAGTTCAAGCGATGAGTGATCATTAGGAGGGAAATTTGGCTTTAATAGGATATTTGTTTAAACTCTTTTTTATTTTAGACATTGTTTAAATGTTAAAATTTAATTCTCATTTAAATTATTTTGAGTTTGGAGTTATTTGGACAATAACACTTTGGTTGATCTATTAGGCTTTTTTTTTTTTTTTTTAAGTTGATACTTAGAGATTTTAGAATTTTGTCCTACTACTCTAAAGAGGAATTTGGTAATTGGAAAATTTCTAGTTACAATACGAATGTTTGTATTGTTTCCACTTTGAACCTTTAGGCTTGAGGTGTGAAATGACTGTAATGCCCTTGTAGTGGGTTTGACGTGTGACAGGTTCACTACAATATATAAGAAATCACCAAGAGGGTGCATAAACCTGAGTCTATTAAAGAGATGGTTACATGCCCAGGAAACATCTCTTTCCCAGGGACAAATTTGTATATATCTTTGGAGTTGTTATTGATTGGAATGATTCAAAAATAGCAACTGGCCTTTGGGATTCTTCTATATTTCTAAATGCCCCATTTTCATGTCTTTCCAAGAAGCCAACTTCCTACAATCCTAATGAAGGCAGAGATTTTGAGTTGCCTGAATCTGGCGTTCAAACTAAATGAATGTTGTAAAGTGAAAAAGTAGAACATCACTTTTTGTGAATACTGATATGTTGTTTGTTAGAGTTTGGTAACTCGAATTCTATTTAGTCTTACCCAAAAAGCCCGTGATGCGACATATGTGGTGAAGAAAAATATGTGAGATTTTTGGAGAGTCTGTGGTGGTAGCGGAGGGATTGGGCCAATAGGATTTAGGGTTATGATGTTTATTACTTTCCTCTCTCTCTCTCTCTCTCTCCCCTTCCCCCCCCCCCCCCCCCCACACACACACACATATATATTTGCAATTATGTATAAGATTAGGGCTATGATGTCTATGCTTATAAAGTAGTCGCTCGCATCTCTCCTCTTTTGTATCAATTTTTTAATATAGTGAATTTTCTTCTCCTCTACTCATGGTGATTCCCGTCTAAGGTTTTTCACATAAATATGTGTATTCTTATTCTGTTTTTTTTTTTTTATACATATTCTTGTTATTTAGTAACATTACTTGTCTATATCTCTCACATCATTATCAAGAGATGTCTTACCTAATGCTTAAACACTTCGATATTTATGATTGTGGAAAGAAGATTTTGGGTGGTAGAGAAAGGAATAATGCACCACAACACGTTTCTTGTACATCTTATAGTGATGCTATTCCACAATGATCAAAAGAAACAGAGTTGTCAAAACTAAGCAATGATACAATTTTTCCTCAAGGGGAAAGGAGAGGAAGCAAACCTAGTTCAACTATATGACCATCTCTAACTGTAATTTACCAAAATAAAGAGTTCATATAAAAAGAGTAACTGAAATTAGGAAGAATATTTTTCCTAGGTCTACCTTTGTTCTTTTTTTTTTTTAGAGCCTTGAAAAGTTATAAGGAAGCAATAGAATCAATCAACTATATGATAACCCCATCAATACCACAAAAAGACATAGTTCCCACAATTTACCTTTAGTGTAGAGTCCTTGCTTCCACTCAAAGGAAGCCTACCAACTATAGGGCAAACATCAAACAAGATGATTAACTATGTAAAGGAAAAAAAAGGAAAAAAAAAAGAAAAAAGAAAAAGCTTTGAATTTTCTCATGGATTCTGAATAATTCATAAGAGCAACTCATCCATGGAATTCTCGCATGTTTTTGTCTCCTCCTATCTTTCCAACAGGCCTGCTTCCTCCCATGCTCTAAATTGTGGATCACGAGTTGCCAAAATTTGTGGTTTATACTAAATGAGGGTTGTTTGATTCGCAAAACTAAGTGCACATCCCTTAGTCTCCACATTTTCACATCAATTTCTGAGAGGTATATCACCTGCCATAATTAAATACCTCCATATTTATGATTGTGAAAAACAAGTTCAGTTTCCGGAAGTTAAGAAGATGTGCAATAATGCATTTTGAATATCTTAATATACTATAATACCCAAGCCTCCAAAAATCTCTAAGGCTACTTTGCATGACTAGAGGGAATTCAGATACTACCTACCTCTCTGACATCACATTAGTTCTATACAAACCTCTTCTAGCATCTCAAATAAACAAAGAGAAGCAAGACTCTTTCCCTTGACTCAAAGAAACATAGAAGCAGTGGAGATATTTCAAGCTTCCTTTTAACTAGGAGGAATCCAAGACAACAATACATTAAATTATGTGTCTTCATAAGGGGATAAAGAGATGGGAGAACCCAAGATGCTACTTTTTGATGTGGAGTGAAGAAGAAACGGAGAAACCACAGACTGTTTGGCTTGACTAAGAGAGGAAGAAACAGAGGAATAGAGAGTACAATGAAAGAAAATGGTCTTAACTCTCAATTTCTCTTATTCTTTTATTGAAAAGGGTTGTTTCATTTGATGATGAAGAATGGACAAAACCCCTTACACTTTGTTACAATGCAGAGTAGAGGAATCTTTGTAACATATCTCTGTGGTGGGTGGAGGTTTGGGGGTTAATTAGTGATTTTGTTAAACTTCTCAAATGCTAAAGCTGTAAATACATTCGAATTGTTCCACTAGTTAAACAGAAATTAAGTATCTGGCTTCCATGTTTGGAATTAGTTTTTTCTTCAATTTATTGGAAATAAACTAGGTTCCTACCGAAAAAGAGTAAGGAAAGCACTTGTTCCATTGTTCAGATTATTACTTTTTCTTTATTGGATGCTAAGCTGGACTCAATTTTTTGTGGGTACCTGAAAGTAGATACATGAAAGTTCTGTTGTTGACAAAAGTTTCAAAATGACTTTTTCTTTCGGGAAAGGACACACAACTGTGACTATGGCCATGGTCAACACGAGAGCATTGAACAACTTGACAACATGGGTGGTGGTAGATCAAGAACATCCCTTGCTATATTCATTTTAATCTCGTGAATGAGCCCCAACATGAACCTGACACCTTACGTGAGATTTCGGTCATAGTATCTAGTTGTTCTAAAGAAATGGAGATGGATTAGGTAGGTATAATTCTGAATCTCTTGCACTAGATGTCCTTGCAAGGTTAACCATAAATCAGCTTGACAATTCCAGATGCTTGCCATGATTAAAAATCAAGAGGTACGACAATTGTATGTTGTCTCTGCATACACCAAAACCTATTTCTCCGTTAGAATAAATAAGAGATGACTAGTCATGGCAGGTATTGCAACTTCATGCAATAGAGTAAGAGTTGAAGAAAGAACATACATGTTTCTGAGAGAAGTGCTATAGTTCTTGTCCACCTGAATACAAGCTATTCAAATGTTGTAGTTTTTGAAATTGCGTTGCTATGGTAGAAGGATAGCTATACTGATTTAGTATACTCTAAAGACACCCTCAATACAATATTGACGATCTCACAAACATCCATTTTCAGTGAATTTCTATTTATTGATCTCATCTTTTATGAAATCGATCGTCTTTTGAATGTACAAGAATATGTGGAGCTTGGCATGTTTGGAAGCACAGGAGAACGTTCTTTTGCTGATATTATTACCAATATTAGATACTAGGTCATTCATAGCATTACTATACCTTCCCTATTCATTGCGGGTTGGTTATTCGTCAGCATGAGTTTAGCTTATGATGTGTTTGGAAGTCCTTAGCCAAACGAGTATTTTATAGAGAGCCAACAAGGAATTCCATTAATAACCGGTCGTTTTGATCATTTGGAACACTCGATGAATTTAGTAGATCTTTTTAGGAGGCCCCAATGATCATAGATCGAACCTATCCAATTTTTATAGTGCAATGATTGGCTGTTCACAAACTAGCTGTACTTATGATTACTACTCAAAAAGTGTTATTTGATAGCTTGTAATTAACTCTTTTAAACACTTTTGAGTAGTAGTTATCACCTTTTAACCCAATTAACATATTAAGGACCCTTGCAATCAATTCTAATCAAATTGTGTTAAGTTTTGGTGTTTTGATAGCTTTTTGATAACCAAAGCAATCCGAGATTGAGGAGAGTTCTTTGGAATCCATGGCAAAGATGTCCGGACAAGGCGTCCGGACACACCATCGGAGGCATCCGGACAACATATCCGAATAGGATATGCTATCATCCGGGGTGTGATGATCGCAAGTGTCGTGTGCTTCTCCCTGAGGGAGTCCGGATAGGGGAGCGCGCCACATATCCTCTTAGAGAATCCGGATGGAGTTGCTCCACCGACATTCCACCTAGATGTCTCACATCCGGAATCTGCCCGACCAACGTTCTACCTTATCCGGATGTATCACAGCCGCCATTCTGTCCAGCCGACATTCCACCCGGATGTCTCACATCCAGAATTCTGCTCCGCCGACATTCCACCTGGATGTCTCACATCCGGAATTCTGCTCCGCCGACATTCCATCCGGATATTTCATATCCGGCGCCTGAAGCCGGATGGGAGAAGAAGGCGTTTCAACTTCCCTGGACGGACATATCTGGATCATCTGATAGCGCCTACCCGGAGAGTTTCGCAACCATTTTGCACAGTGCCGCGGTGTTCTCCTGAAGCTTCCCGATATGTGCGACCGACATCTTGAGATATTTTGCACAGTACCGCGGTATTCTCCTGAAGCTTCCCGATATTTGCGACCGACATCTTGAGATATTTTGCTTTAGATATTTTATGTCTAAATCCCCAAAGTCTCCTTGTAACCCACCAATTATAGGATTCCTTAGTTATTAAGTTTGGAAAAATGGTGAATAAACCCTTATATATAGTTTGTAATTTCCTTTACAAAAGATATCGAACATATATCGATCATATATCGATCATAATATAGAATATCTCGGGCGCTTGTTCTCAGAGATCTATCCTTTGTACAGTTTTGCAAGGAAGTAAAATATAGAGCACTTGTTCTGCTTTTCATATATATTTTTGTTTTCTCGTTCTTTTTATTTCTAGCCAATCAAACTCTGAGGATTTTTCCTCAGAGGATGAGAGGCTAGGCTCTTCGTCTCTTGGAGTGAGGAAAGCTGGGTAAGTTTCCACATGCATAAATTGAAAGTTTTGTTGTTTTAGTTTTTAATGAAGAGAAAGTGTGACCCGTTAATGGTTTTTATCTTTTTAGTTAACTTAAAACGCCTTTAAATCACCTAGGCCAACACTTGATAAGGCAAGTGGTCTCCATCCATTGAGATACACTAGTTTATCTCTTGCGAGCCTTTAGGAAGTGGTTTGAAGGTAGGATTTTCTAGAATAGCCAACACTTGGTAAGCTTTTGGACTCTAAGGAGACATCCATTAGTTATCTCTTGCGAGCTTTTGACGGGAAATCCAAGGTTAAAGATCACCTTGAATGGCAAGTGCTAGGTGAGAGGTATGAGCCATTGCAAGATGTATCAGTGAGAGGGATTTAGTGTTTGAACCCATTAATGGGAAGCATCTGTACCACACCGGTTCGGGAAATAACTATATGTTAAATCCCCAATGCGAGGAAAAGAAACAAGTGACCGGAACTTTCCTTTTTGTATGAGGAATCTGAGCCTAGTGATCTGAAACTCCAAGAAACACTTTTCTTTGTAAGTAAAATCAGTTACTATTTTTGGTTAGTTTAAAACCAAACCTTTTTCATTCAAACATCTTTATGTTTTCTTTTAAAACTAACTTTGAAATGAAAAGGCACCAATTCAGCTTTGAATTAATATCAATTGCGAAGTGAAAACCCATCCCAGTGAACGATCCTAGAGCCACTATGTTATAGTAGCTTTGTCTTTGCTACCCTAGTACATGGTGTAATAGGTTATAAATTTTGTTGATTACTCCTTTCTGAGGACCACAATCAAGGGACACCAGCTGGACACGAATCAAATGGTACCACTGTGAGGGACCATTGAGAGGACATGAATCAGTTGAGACACCAATTGGGAACGAATCAAATGGCGCCGTTGCCAGGGATGGTGCCACTTTACAGTGATATGACCTTTTCGGAGTACTTGTGATCTTCATCACAAGTTTGGTGACTTTTCTTTTCTTTTACTAACTCTTTTTATTTGTTTATCTTTCTTTGTTCATATTTTAGTATAGTTTTTATTTAATTTTTAGTTAGTCTTAATAATTTTCTTTTTTCTTTGGATTTTTTTTCTTTTTTTTTCTTTTGTTTTCTCTGTTTTTAATTCACAAATTGCTAGTTGTGCATGCCATATTGAATACGAGATAGCAGAGGAAGCCATGAACTTCATGAGTTATGTGGCTGAAGTTTAAAGAGGTTGATCTGCCCACATGCAAGCTAGAGCATAAGGAAGAGAGTGAAACAGAGAAAGAAAAGAGGGAGGAAATCAAAGGAAAGAGAAAGGGGAAAAGTATAGAGAAAGATGACTATATAGATGAAGAACCACAGAGGATAGTCATCAAGGAAGAAACGATGAAGAAACACATGCATCCGCTTTTCCCCCAAGCTTTGTATGGGAAAATCATACAAACCAAATCTCAAGTGAGGGATGCAAACTTCATATGGGATCCGGGCAAGCTAAATCAGGATCCAATTTTTTGATAGACTTAGTCTTTTTAAAGACTAGCTAGTCCATACCTTTTTGTTTTATTTTTTTTACTTGTTTTAAATTTTGATTTCAATGCTTTAATTTTGATTTCAATACTTTAATTCTAATTTGTTTTGATGTAATATAGGTTTTTGGATGATCAAAATCAAGAGGAGCTCAAAAAGCAAGGAGAGAGCCCCGCGCACCCTAGGATCACACACACCAAGCCTCTCACTCCATTTCTTACCTCCTAAAACCATCAAAGCCCATAGCTCCAGCTGAGAGCTCCAGTTGAGAAGACTATTCCATTTAAGGAGACTATCAAAATAGAGGCCAAAGTCCTGATCCAACCCACTCAAGAGGCCACCACAGATACATCAGCTCCACAGGACCTTACCATTACTTGATCATCTCTTTATTTTTTGTCTTTACATATTATATTAGTATAGATAATTCCATGTTTTGATGTCTTATATTCTGGGATTGGATGTATTACTGATGATGCATCATATATAGACATCATTTTTTGTTTAAACTTGGAATTTTATTATTTCCTCTACTCACTAACTCATATGTTTTCTTTGAAACATGTGGTTTCTCCTATATGACTCAGACTCCATGTCACTCAGGAGGTACCACATCCTCCCTATTTTTCAATCGCTTTTGTCACATTGAGGACAATGTTCAGCTTGGTTGGAGGGAGAAAGAGTTGAGGAAGGAAGTTTTGTTATTAATGCTAAGTTATTTTGGTAATTTAGTTGCTTTTTGCTTAATTTTAAAATTTTTAAAGTTTTTTTTTATTCTACTCTCCATGGTTATTAAGGAAAAATTTTCAAAATGAAAAGGGAGAAATTGAATTTTTGTCTTTTTACTTGACTTAGAGTTTGTATTATGCTTATTAAAGTTGATGAATTGTTGAAACTTCTATTGAATTCAACCTCAGTTCTTCCATTTTAAGCTATTCACACACTGTGCACACTAGGTTCCGAGTATAAGATGAAAAACTATTTCCCTCTTGACTTAGGAAAATTTTAGATTTGGTACCTTTGACTTCATTTAATAGTGTTGGGACACCTTATAACAAGCCAATGAGTCTTTGAAAAAAAAAAAAAAGAAAGAAAGAAAGAAAAAATGTTTGCTTGCCTTGAAACCCGAGCAAGGTCTGAGGGGTATATGATGAAAATCTTTAAAACCTGGTGCCCTAAGCCTTCATTGGTTGGGAGTCACCGACCTCAATGCTCGTTACAAGGGTGAATAGGTGGAGTTTAACATACTGTAGGTGCTTGGGTATTAAAATTCATTCTCAAAAGTCCGGGGTAAAATCTGAGGAGTTAGTGGTTGAAAAATCCTTAAAACTTGATGCCCTAAACCTTAATTGGTTGGGAGTCATTGATGGATCCCCGTTACATGGACAATTTAGAAAAGAATACCTTTAAGCCTTATACTCCTACAAAGAAAAAAAAAATTGTGAAAAAAAAGGTGCGTTCTTAGCCTATTGGAGGTTGATCAGCTTTGAAAAAGAACTAGGTTGGGGGAAGAGATTAGTTCAACATACTATATTCGGAAACTAATAAGTAACACTTAGATTTTTGTGGAAGAGTAAGGTTTGACCCTTTGGGAGTGGAAACTCTTTTAAAGCTTAAATTTGCATAATGCCTTCTCTTTAAGAATTGTGATTAGACAAGTTATTTGATAACTCTTGTTGAAGTTTGAGTTTTATTTCTTTAATGTTCCTTGTGAAAGTTAGATCATCATGCCACTTGGAAATTGTTTTTTGATCAGCATGATGTTGTAAATTATACTACTTTTTATTTTTATTTTTCTCTCCTTCATTGTTAAGGGACTAGCAATATCTCGGTTGGGGGGAGTGATTAATACTCAAAAAGTGCTATTTGATAGCTTGTAATTAACTCTTTTAAACACTTTTGAGTAGTAGTTATCACCTTTTAACCCAATTAACATATTAAGGACCCTTGCAATCAATTCTAATCAAATTGTGTTAAGTTTTGGTGTTTTGATAGCTTTTTGATCACCAAAGCAATCCGAGATTGAGGAGAGTTCTTTGGAATCCATGGCAAAGATGTCCGGACAGGGCGTCCGGACACACCATCGGAGGCATCCGGACAACATATCTGGATAGGATATGCTATCGTCCGGGGTGTGATGATCGCGAGTGGCGTGTGCTTCTCCCTGAGGGAGTCCGGATAGGGGAGCACGCCACATATCCTCTTAGAGAATCCAGATGGAGTTGCTCCGCCGACATTCCACCCGGATGTCTTACATCCGAAATCTGCCCGGCCAACGTTCTACCTTATCCGGATGTATCACAACCACATTATGTCCGGCCGACATTCCACCCGGATGTCTCACATCCAGAATTCTGCTCCGCCGACATTCCATCCGGATATTTCATATCCGGTGCCTGACGTCGGATGGGAGAAGAAGGCGTTTCAACTTCCTCGAACGGACATATCCGGATCATCTGATAACGCCTACTTGGAGAGTTTCGCAGCCATTTTGCACAGTGCCGCAGTGTTCTCCTAAAGTTTCCCGATATGTGCGACCGACATCTTGAGATATTTTGCACAGTGTCGCGGTGTTCTCCTGAAGCTTCCCAATATTTGCGACCGACATCTTGAGATATTTTGCTTTAGATATTTTATGTCTAAATCCCCAAAGTCTCCTTGTAACCCACCAATTATAGGATTCCTTAGTTATTAAGTTTGGAAAAAGGGTGAATAAACCCTTATATATAGTTTGTAATTTCCTTTACAAAAGATATCAAACATATATCGATCATATAATCGATCATAATATAGAATATCTCGGGAGCTTGTTCTCAGAGATTTATCCCTTGTACAGTTTTGCAAGGAAGTAAAATATAGAGCACTTGCTCTGCTTTTCATATATATTTTTGTTTTCTCGTTTTTTTTATTTCTAGCCAATCAAACTTTGAGGATTTTTCCTCAGAGGATGAGAGGCTAAGCTCTTCGTCTCTTGGAGTGAGGAAAGCTGGGTAAGTTTCCACATGCATAAATTGAAAGTTTTGTTGTTTTAGTTTTTAATGAAGAGAAAGTGTGACCCGTTAATGGTTTTTATCTTTTTAGTTAACTTAAAATGCCTTTAAATCACCTGGGCCAACACTTGATAAGGCAAGTGGTCTCCATCCATTGAGATACACTAGTTTATCTCTTGCGAGCCTTTGGGAAGTGGTTTGAAGGTAGGATTTTCTAGAATAGCCAACACTTGGTAAGCTTTTGGACTCTAAGGAGACATCCATTAGTTATCTCTTGCGAGCTTTTGACGGGAAATCCAAGGTTAAAGATCACCTTGAATGGCAAGTGCTAGGTGAGAGGTATGAGCCATTGCAAGATGTATCAGTGAGAGGGATTTAGTGTTTGAACCCATTAATGGGAAGCATCTGTACCACACCGGTTCGGGAAATAACTATATGTTAAATCCCCAATGCAAGGAAAAGAAACAAGTGACTAGAACTTTCCTTTTTGTATGAGGAATCTGAGCCTAGTGATCTGAAACTCCAAGAAACACTTTTCTTTGTAAGTAAAATCAGTTACTATTTTTGGTTAGTTTAAAACCAAACCTTTTTCATTCAAACATCTTTATGTTTTTTTTTAAAGCTAACCTTGAAATGAAAAGGCACCAATTCAGCTTTGTTTATCTCCTTTCTACACCCTCAACATCAACAATAGAAACAAAAATAACAAGTGCAACAGGCATTTGCCACAATCACTATAGACTTGGAGCCTCTAAATGTAAAACCTAAATTCCCTTCAATAAGAAGAAAAATACTTACACTCTGGCACCTAGGACATGCACCTTTAAAACCTACAAACTCCAAAAGAAGAGATATGGTTTCATCAAATTAAAAACTTTAGAAATTGGACGCAAAACCATTTTGTTTTTTGCTCAAATCTGTACTACTAGGCATATGTAAATATGATAGTAGCTCACATTTTGGAAACAAGTTGGATATATTAGAACAAATACAAGTTGCTGTTGTTGCTATGTCATAATTCCATTGGGTAGTTTTGGGCTATCACAATCACAAAGAAAAGACCACTTGGTTTCTTGTGAAAGACAAGTTTCATGCATTGGATGGTTCTCAACTTTCAAAGGATATATAAAGATCATATAGTGTTATGAGCAACTTCCCCAGGAGGGGAAGAAAATAGGTTCTTATTTATTAAAGATGCAGATGAAATCTTGATTCAGAGGACCTTTATAAAGCACTGTAGAATCTATCATAAGTCATAAAAGGAAGAAAATTTTACAAAGATACTCCTTAGAACACAATAATATGTAGAATCAACTATATAAATGAAAGTCATGGACCACAATTTTGGTAGATTTTATTTTATTCTCTTTTTGGCTTACTAAAAAAATGGTAATAAAGTGCCAATGAGCCTTTGATGTAGGAGGAAAATTCCAATCAGTCAGCACAATAAAAAGACCACATGTACCTCCTATGATACTTTGAACCCATCATTTTGACACCTGCATCATTGATTACTACTCAAAAAGTGCTATTTTATAGCTTGTAATTAACTCTTTTAAACACTTTTGAGTAGTAGTTATTACCTTTTAACTCAATTGGCATGTTAAGGACCCTTCCAATCATTTCTAATCAAATTGTGTTAAGTTTTGGTGTTTTTGATAGCTTTTTGATCACCAAAGCAATCTAAGATGAGGGAGAGCTTTATATAATCCATGGAAAAGCAAATGGAAGCTCATTTACATGAATAATTCAAGCTTTGGAGAGAAATCTAGAATGCAAGGAGGAAAAGGAGAGAAATCTAACATGAAGAAATTCAAGAGGATAGCAACTGTTGGACACATTTCGAGTACTTTCTGGAGTCCATTTCATGTATACTATATGTCGTTTCGAATCTTGGGAAGTCAGAAGTCCAACGCTTCAAACGGTACACAAATTGGAGTTGAAACGAAGAAGTTATGGCCATTTGAAGACAACTGCATCAAGTTGTGCGAAAATTTCGCAGCCCAAAGCCCATTTCGCAACTGCGAAATGAAATCCACTTGCGAAATTTCGCAAGGTGTTTCGCAGCTGCGAAACCACCTCCTAGCACACGTGTGCCACTTCACAAGTTGAAACTCCATCTTCGCAGCTGCGAACCACGTTGCGAAATCACCTCCAAGCTGCGAAACAAGTTGCAAATCATCTCCAAGTTGCGGAATCACCTCCAAGTTGTGAAATCACAAATTCTAACTTGCAAAATCAAAGTTCAAACTTGCAAAATGGACAATTCAAACTTGCGAAATCCACCTGTGTAAACTCAGATATTTGCCACCGACTAAGTTAGATTTTTTCTCAAGATATTTTGTGTAAATTTCTATTTTCTCCTTGTAATCAGTCAAAGATATTATTGGGATATTTCTTAGAAAATATCTTCTCTATATATATCTTTGAACCAATGTAAAGAATCGATGATATATATCAGATATGTAATCGATGATAGTAAGATATATATTCTACAGAGCACTTGCTCTGCTTTTACTTCATATTTTTGTTTTCTTGTTATTTTTATTTCTAGCAAATCAAACTCTGAGGATGTTTCCTCAGAGCATGGGTGGCTAGACTTTTCGTCTCTTGGAGCTAAGGTAGCTGGGTAAGGTGCCGAATGCAAGAATTGAGAGTTTTGTTGTTTCAGCTACTAATGAAGAGAAAGTGTAACCTGTTAATGGTTTTTATCTTTTTAGTTAACTTAAAACACCTTGAAATCACCTGGGCCAACACTTGGTAAGGCAAGTGATCTCCGTCCATTGAGATGCACTAGTTTACCTCTTGCGAGCCTTTGGGAGGTGGTTTAAAGGTAGGATTTTCTAGGATAGCCAACACTTGGTAAGCTTTTGGACTCCAAGGAGACATCCATTAGTTATCTCTTGCGAGCTTTTGACGGGTAATCCAAGGTTAAGGATCATCTTGAATGGCCAATGCTAGGTGAGAGGTATGAACCATTGCAAGATGCATCAGTGAGAGGGATTTAGTGTTTGAACCCATTAAAGGGAAGCATCTGTACCACACCGGTTCGGGAAATAACTATATGTTAAATCCCCAACGCGAGGAAAAGACTCAAGTGACCGGAACTCTGTTTTTACATGAGGAGCCTGACCCTAGTGATCCTAAAACTCCAAGAAACGCTTTTCTTAGTAAGTAATTTCCGTTACTTTATTTTTTGTTTCACTTAAAAACCAACCTTTTCAAACATCTTTATGTTTTCGTTTAGAGCTAACCTTGAAATGAAAAAGCACCAACTCAGCTTTGAACTAATATCAATTGTAAAGTGAAAACCCATCCCAGTGAACGATCCTAGAGCCACTATGCTATGCTAGCTGAGGCTATCCTAGTACATGGTGTAATAGGTTATAAATTTTGTTGATTACTCCCATCTGAGGACCGAAATCAAGGTACACCAACTGGGCACAAATCAATCATCAATGTAAACAATTTGGTACATAAAAATTGTAAGACTTATTATTACTGTTAAGAGGTAGCCAAGCTAAATGGCAACAAATTGAAATAACATGTGTATGGGAAATAAAAAGTGGTATTAAGGAGAGAAAGAGGAAGAACTGCATGTTGGGAATGAACATCCAGTGGACAAGAAGAAAATTCAAGAAAATTAGTCATTAAAATAGAAAAACGAATAAACAAAATATATAGATGACGGTCACTCACTACAGTCTTGCTGGGTTATTCTTTGTCCTATGTTGACACTCAAAAACAATAAATAAAAAAAGAGCAGCATGGGATAACCGGAACTAGCTGCATTCATCCATACTTTGAAGTCTTTGATATAATAATCGGAGTTCCATCCTCTTTGAGAACCTGCATCATAAATGTAAAAATTTGATTACAAGATGACAAAACACTGTATAGTAGTTATGATGATATCTAATAAGTTGAACTAAAAAAATCATGGCTGCACAAAGGAATTGATAAAGCCATCTAATTACCACAACAATTGAATATTAATAAACTACATTTGCTTCTAGTATAGCCTCCTCTGTATGTCAGCCTGAACACTATTCTGGAAATCAGAATATTATATTTAAAAATGCAATTGAATAGTACAATTGATGGAATAAAAATCAGAATAAGACATTACTAACTAGTGGCTATTGCTAAATGTTTCACCTGTCCTTGAATGGAATAAATGGATTCTCTCTTATCCTTTTTATAGTCGTAAGTATCACATATCACCTCTTCAACTTCAATGGTCACTAAGAACTAAAAAGAACAAAGGAAAAGGAAAAGTGAGTACCCCAAGGAGATTATGGACAAGATTTCATAAATAGAATTGGAGAGGCAGAGATAGTGATACCTAGAATTATGGCAGATTGAAGAGAAAACCAAGCTACAAGCCATTTCAAAAGTCACTTCCTAGGCAAATTTTCAACAAAAATTCCAGTAAGAAACTTACAAGTAATCAATAGGGAAAACTGCTATAACGTATATGAGAAATTGAATGCGGTATTAAGGAGTGAAAAAAAAAAAATGGGCGTACCTTATTTAAATAAAAGATGGGTGAGGGTTGAATGGTGTTTGTTTCTATGTTTTGCAATCCCTCATCTTATTATTGCTCAAAGACATTTTCATTATCCATTTCCACATAGGGAATATAGGCGATGTTGGGCTAATCTTGTCATTTCCCCTTTGAGCACCTTTGTTTGAGGAGTGGGCAGTCTGTGATATATAGTAGTGAAAGAGTGTCAAGCAGCCCTTCCCTTGGGCAAAACAACTGAAGCTTAGGGCAACATAAGATCCATAACTCTTCAAGTGAGGTTAGGGTTTGGAGAGTCAGAGAGGACAGAGATTTCAGATTATAGAAATCTTTAATGCAAAGAAAGGTGAGGGTTGTAGGAAGACGCGGTAGTCTTTGAGCATTTGAAACTTGTGGAAATATGCTAGCAATGGTGAGTTTTTTTAGAGAGGTAAGTGTAGGGACCACCCCTAAGCAGACATGTGGCACGTCCTACCCTCAGTTCGGACGACCAGTCCGGACCCGGTAGTTGTTGTCCCAAACAGGATCCCTGACCATATTTTGTGGGCAATCATTACTCATTTCGTTAAAAGCATACTCGACAAGACATTCCCAGGTCTTTTCAGACGACCTGCTACAACCTGCCCTACACCGCCTGCAAAGTGAAAAGACAAGTGAGACGACAAGTCATCCCCCCAACAATCTCTGCCAGCCGCCTCCAGGATAATGATGGCTCTACCACCCTCTGAGCACCATCATGATTGCGAAAGTCAAAGAGTCTTCCCATTTTCAAAGTGACGGGGCTTCAGACACTATAAAAGGCCCCCAACGACCCAGTAAAAAAGAGGTAAGCATTCTTGAGAAACGCCCAAGAACACCAATATGCTTGACCTCCAAACTAACAAAAGCTTCGGAGGGTGTGTCCGGACCACTTGTTCGAACATCTTTTGTAGGAGAATGGAAGGAAGCATCATTCTCAGTTGAGGGGGCGAGTACTTCAAGGAGCTACAACACCTCTAGGTCTTCCACGCATCAACATTGGCGCCGTCTGTGGGAAACAACATTTGCAAAGATGTCCACACCATTAATAGGCAATTGGACGACATGCTCTTCACCTTTTTTAGCTCTCATATTATCAATTACGAGCCCCCAAAAGGGTTTCTCGTGCCAAAAATTTTCGCGTATGACGGGTCTAGCGATCCATTTGATCACATCATGCACTACCGACAACTCATGACTTTCGACATAGGGAATGATGCGCTGTTGTGCAAGGTGTTCCCTGTTAGCCTCCAAGGCCAGACCCTCTTATGGTTTCATTGACTCCCTATGAATTATGTTGATAATTTTCGAGATCTATCAAAAGCCTTTGTGGGACAATACTTGTGTTCCGCACGACATAAACAGAATATTAGCACCCTACAAAACATTCACATGCAAGAAAGTGAATCCTTGAGGGAGTTCGTGAAGCGATTTGGACAAGTTGTACTACAAGTAGAATCCTACAGCATGGACACTGTCCTATGAATTTTTAAGCCGAGCATATGTCCAGGCACACCGTTCTTCAAATCACTCGCCAAAAAACCTCCCACGACTATGGACTACCTGTTCCGATGCGCGAACAAATACTCAATGTTGGAAGATGATGTATGCGCAACCACCCAACAAATCCTGGTTACCGAATAGCCGGCCAGGAACGACGCGGCAAGAAGCTTCAAACCTTCGAGCCAGCAAAGGCCACCCAACTCAGACAAGGTAAGCAACGTCAGCCAGATCCACCCCCGCTTACACCCCTTACCGTGTCATACAAAAAGCTTATCCCAATGATCCGTGAGCTATTCGACTTTAGGTGGCCCGAACCGCTTAAAGAGGACCCAACCAAGAGAAATCACAATAGGAAATGTGCTTATCATAAAGAGCATGGACATACTACGGAGCAGTGTAGTAGTCTCCATTACTTAGTGGAAAAGCTCATAAGAGCAAAACACCTAAAACAGTACATCTGCTTAGGAGCCAAGGGAGGAGAGACATCCCGAAGTCAAGCCTCCGGAGCCTCCTCAGCTCCGATCGCCCCTAGGGTTGTGATTAACTATATTCATGGTGGGCCTCTAGATGAGGAGTATGACTCCAAGCGAAAGAGACAAAGGCTGCTGCGGGCCGCTTCGGTCCGCGAGCGTGTTAACTCCATCCGACCCGGATTAACCAGCAAGAGCGCCCACCCAATAGATGGGACAATCATTTTTCCTCCAGTAGACCCCATACGGATATTGCAACCACACCGAGACGCCCTTATCCTATCTCTTGGGATTGGAGACTTCAACGTAAGATGAATTTTGGTCGATCTGGGTAGCTCGGCGGACCTCTTGCAAGTATCAGTAGTCAAACAAATCAGACTCGTGCCCTCCAGCCTAGAGAACTCGAGGCGGGTTTTGTCAGAATTCAATGGAGCCTCAACAACCTCCCTAGGAGACGCTGTGCTACCAGTCCAAGTAGGCCTAGTCACCTTCAATGTGCAGTTCTCAGTGATGGAAGATTTATCCCCCTTCAACGCCATTTTGGGGCGCACCTGGTTGCACTACGTGAAGGCTATTCCTTCCACGTACCATCAAATGGTGAGCTATCTCACCGAAGACGGACATATTGATTTATATGGTAGCCAATTGGCAGCCCGACAATGCTATCAGATTAGCATGAGAGGCCAAGTCCAGCAAAGATCGCGAGTCGCCCCCAGAGCAAGTGAATGCACCCGACCAATAGCAATTATAGTACTCGACGGATAAAGATCCCCCGATGGCAGATCCCTTGCAAACCATCCAAGTCTCAGAAAGAAAATATCGTCTCACTTATGCTAGTTCCCTCTTGAAACCCAACGAGACACGAAGCATCGAGGAGACGCTCCAGCAAAACCAAGACGTTTTCGCATGGACCCACTCTGATATTCCTGAATTCCACCCATCGGTTGCCTCCCATCGGCTTAACATCTTGCCCTCATCAAGACTTGTCTAGCAAAATGTCAAGCAATTTCACCCGGATAGACAAAAGATCATTCAGAGTGATGTGGATAAGTTATTGGATGCCAGATTCATCAGGTAAGTTGAGTACCCAGAATGGTTGGCAAATGTGGTGGTAGTCCCCAAAAATGAAGGAAGGTGGCGTTGATTACACCAACCTCAACAATGCATGCCCTAAAGATAGTTTCTCGTTGCCGCTAATAGACCAAATAGTGGACTCCACTACCGGACATGGGATGCTCTCTTTTCTAGATGCCTTATCCGGCTACCATCAGATCCTTATGGCCCCAGCGGACGAGGAAAAAACTGACTTTATAACGCCACATCGAATTTATTGCTATAGAGTCATGTTGTTTAGACTCAAAAACGCTGGCGCCACCTACCAAAGACTGATGACAAAGATCTTCAAGCCCTTGATCGGTCGCACGGTGGAAGTATACATTGATGACATAGTGGTCAAAAGCAAAACTAGAGAAGAACATACCCACCACCTGCAAGAAGTCTTCCACTTGCTGATGAGGTATGACATGAGGCTTAACCTGTCCAAATACGCCTTCGGCCTAAGTGTAGGCAAATTCCTAGGGTTCATGGTCACCCAAAGAGGAATAGAAGTCAGCCCAGATCAAATTAAGGCAGTCATGAAAACACCCGCCCCCAATAACAAAAAGGAGTTGCAGCGTCTCACCAGCAAGCTCGTCGCACTAGGACATTTCATAGCCCAATTCACAGACAAACTGCAACATTTCTTCCTAGTGTTGAGGAAAGCCGACGCGACAAGATGGACGGATAACTGCCAGAGCGCATTTGAGAAAATCAAACATTACCTCACACAACCACCCATCATGAGCAGCTCTCAGCCTGGCGAGCTGTCGTACATGTATTTAGCGGTATCAGATTGGGCGATTAGCTCTGCCTTGTTTCGTTGTCCATCTCGTAAAGAGTAAAAACCTATTTATTATATCAGTAGAGCAATGGCCGATGCGGAAACAATATATTCAAAGATAGAACATACTGTCTTAGTCTTGCAAAGCACCGCCCAGAAGCTCTGCCCATATTTCCAAGCTCACCCAGTAGTCGTACTTACCGACCAGCCCTTCCAAAACATCCTGCACAAACCGGACCTATTCGGAAGGATGCTGCAATGGTCCATAGAGTTGAGCGATTATGGGATTGAATATCAACCTAGGTTGTCCATGAAAGGGCAAGTCATGGTTACTTTGTGGTTGAATCTCCCCAACAACTCGCTCGAGGCGGAAAATCGGACAAGGATGGATGGTGGACCTTACGGGTCGACGGAGCGTCCCGGTAGTTAGGATCCGGAGTGGGACTTTTGCTACAATCTACAATTGGCAAACAATTAGAGCAGGTCATCCGGCTCGGATTCCATGCATCAAACAACGAAGCCGAGTACGAAGCCATTCTGTCCGGATTGGACCTCGCACTCGCACTATCCGTCTCTAAGCTCAGAATTTACAGTGATTCTCAACTCGTCGTGGGACATGTGCGTGATTCTTTAAGCTTGACTTCCCCAGCCGGATCTTTTAATCAAAAACATTTATAAAACCTATGACCTTATACTGGCGTAGCAAAGCTACTGTAGTATAGCAGTTCTAGGGTCGAACTCAGGGATGGGTTTTCACTCTACCAATGATAGACTCTAAATTAGAAATTGATTCTGATGATTTCCTTTAGCACAAACTTGAAATTTAAAAGAAATTAAAATTGTTTTGAAAGTGGTGATTTAAACTAAACTCACATAGAACTAAGTAAAAAGTGGAAGAAAGAAAGTCTCTCGGAGATAAAGGTTGTTAGGTTCAAGTTCCAGATGCAAAGTGGAAAATTCCGGATTTTTCTCCTCGCATTGGGGATTTAACCTATAGTTATTTCCCGAACCGGTATAGGTTTGACAATGAAGTTTTAATCCATAAAAAATCATTAGAGATGGTAGTCAAGGTCCATTAATGACTTAAGACACTATGGACTATCACCTTGAATCACTTTCCACTGGCTCGTACATGATAACTAATGGACTGATATGGATCTAGCAATAAGCATCCACAGAGACCTTAAGCTTACCATGTATTGGCCAGTCAAAGTGATCCTAAGGGATTTAAGGCAAAAACCTTGGCTTTAAAAGCCATTTATGGACTCCAACTACCTGAATTCAATGCACGGAAACTTTCCACCTTTTAATCTGGACTTTTCACCTAGCTTCCTTCACTCCAAGAAACTAAATGTTTAGCCTCTCATCCTCTGGGAAAACATCCTCAGAGGGTGTTTGGCTTGCAAGAAAATAGAAAATAGAAGAGAAAAGAAAGTAAAAGAGATCTCTGTATTTCACTAAGTAACAAATTTACAATAGTTCGTCTCCTGGAGAAAGCTCCCCGACGAAGATATATATTCAGTGATTACAAGAGAATTTATATAGGAAGGTAGTTTTACCCTTCCTTGGATACTTCCTAGCTAAGGAATTACATGGTTGGTTGAATACAAGGAGAAAATGGAAATTTAAACACAAAAATATCAGAAGAAAAAGAGTCGGCAAAAATATCCAATTTTCGCACGCTGAGTTCCAATTTCGCATGTTGGTTTGAGGTGTGCGAAAATTTCGCACAGTGGACTGAGGATTTCGCACCTTAAACAGTGGTGTGCGAAATTGTTCCTCAGCTTGATGCAGTTGTCTTCCGAAGTCCATATCTTCCTCATTTCAGCTCCAAATCATATATGGTTTGAACCGTTGGATTCTTGACTTTCTGAGCTTCGAAATGGTATATAGAATGTAGAAAATGGACTTCGGGAAGTGCTCCAAAAGTGCACTAAAAGACTGCAGCTGTGTCCCCTGTTTTCATCCCCTGTTTTCTTCTTCTCCATTGTTTCTCCCTTGTAAACTTTGAACGATTAAGGCAAAGGATTATGAGGCTCCATAGCTTGATTTCTTCATAAATTTAAGCTTTCAAAAGCTTTGCCCTGAACTATAAATAGCTCTCCCTCATTCTTAAATTGCTTTGGTGAGCATAAAGCTATCAAAAAGCACCAAAACTTAACACAATTGTTAGAAACGATTGCAAGGGCTCCTAACATGCTAATTGGGTTAAAAGGTAATAATTACTACTCAATGGTGTTTAAAAGAGCTAATTACAAGCTACAAAATAGCATGTTTTGAGTAGTAATCACTCCCCCCAACCGACATATTGCTAGTCCCTTAGCAATTAAGGAGAGGAAAACTAAGCAAACGTAATAATATATATAAAAGAGGTCATGCAATTCATTCCAAAAAATAATTGAGTGGCATGACTGATATCAAAACACATCTCACATGGTGAACTAAAGATATGAAGATTCAAAATGCAATAGGAGTTGTCCAAGCTAAAAACTTAAACAAAAAGTACAAAGAGTGGAGATTATGCAATTAAGTATCAAAAGAATCTCTACTCTCAAGGTTCCAAATCAAACTCTTCCAAAATAAGCTAAGTGTTAATGAAATTAGCTTCCGGATATAGTATATACAACTATCCTCACCATCCAACCTAAGCTTTTCTCGGATATTGGTAACATTAACCAACTCTTAATAGGTTAAGAACGCACCTTCTTATTCGCAATTCTTTTTACTTACTAAACTTAACCAATTCACCCATGTAGCAAGCAGAGGATCGATGACTCCCAACCAATTAAGGTTTAGGGCATCGGGTTTTAAAGGCTTTCGCCACCCCTTCGGATCATACTTAGGTTTCAAGGAAAGAATAGAAGCTTATTCTCTTTTTCTTTTTCTAAGACTCATTGGTCTTTTTCTAAGACTCATTGGTCTTTATCTAAGACTCATTGGTCTTTATGAGGTGTCCCAACACTATTAAAAAGAGGTTAAGTAATAAACCAAGTCAAAATTTTCCTAAGCTTAGAAAGTGAGAAAGTTTTACATTTTATATCCGGGATCTAATGTGCACAGTGTGTGTAAAGCTCGAAATGGAAGAAGAAAGTTCAAAATCAAAGAGGCTTCAATAGATTATCAACTTTGAAAGCATAAAACAAACTCTAAGACTTAAATAATTAAGTTAAAACTCGACTTATCCTATTTTATTTTTGAGAAATTATCTTTAACAACCAGAGAGAATGATTCAAAAAACTTTAAAAAATTTTAAAATTTAAGCAAAAATTAACTAAAATACCAAAATAACTTAATATTGACAACAAAACTTCCTTTCTCAATTCTCCCCCCCCAACCAAGTTGAACATTGTCCCCAATGTTTCAAAAGCGATTAAAAATAAAGGGAGGAAGTGGTACCTCCTGAGTGAGAGAAAGTCTGAGTGTAAAGGAGGTATGCAGTACCTTAAACCACATGTTCCAAGGACAAAAGAGTAATGAGAAAAGGGAATATAATCAAAAAGGATATATATATATATATATATTACTTGAAAAAGAAATATACAATGTATGATTTCAAGTACTATTTCCAATCCCAATTTATAACACATGCAAAAGATGGGATTTATAAGTCTAAAATAAAAAGTAAAACATAAAAAGATCAGATATGAGTGGGGTCATGTGATGGCTCTGCTCTGATCTCCTCCTCTGGTATAGGCTGCTCAGCTGGCAAGCTCTCCTCATCTGGCACTAGAGGCTCGGATGGTGCAGACCTATCATGCCCAAGAGGGGTCTGCATACTCAGATGCTGCTGAATCTGATGAAGGATCGTGGTATGCTGGGCCTGAGTAGCGATGATCTGATCCTGGTGTGCCCGAATAGTGGCCATCTGGTGGATAATAGAATCCTGAGCAGTGCTCAGTGTCCGCAATGAACGCTCTAAGCCTCTGAATTCTGTAAGAGAAATGGTGACAGTGGGCTCAGATGGAGGAGGAGGTGCTGGGGTAGCTGGCGCTGCTGGTGGAGCACCCTGAGTGATAGGGGAGGTAGAATGTATAGCCTCGGGCATGTGCACTGAAGGATGTGCTGCAGGGGCAGGAGGTGGTGTCTCTGTGAGAATCTCATCCTGCTGGGCCTGAGGTATCTGCTCATCTCGGGGTAGCTCTGGAGGTGCATGTACAGCTGGGGCTCCCTGAGGTGCAAAGTAGGCTACCAAGTGATGCCATTTGTCGAGAGAGAAGTCCTCTCGGCAATGGCGGCGCCTCTCAAGACGGGGCTCTTCAGGATAGCCCAAGTGCTCTAAAATCTGGCAGAGGAGCCTCGGAAATAGTAATGGGATGCCATCTGCCCTCTGAAGCTTCTTCTGATGGACTTTCTCTTCAAAATGAAGAAGAGAAGTCATAATCAAATGATGAGGGCCGAAGAAATAGCCCTCAGAAATCCTGAATAATGCCTCAAGTATAGCTCCTCTCCTCTGAACCTTATGCTGAAGGGGGAATAGGTTGGCACGCAGGAGCACATCAATGAGGAGCATCCCAGATGGAAGCTCTCTCCTGGTCAATACCGAGGCTGTAGAAGTCCCCCTGGACAAAATGCGGACCATGTCACTCTGAGAGAATGAGGACCACTCCCTGAAATCTGCCTGAAATACGGGCTCATAAGGTATATGGAGGGCCTCAGCAATGTGACGAGCTCCAATGGCACCCTGACGTCCGTCTATAGTAAACTGGATGAGGGTAGGATTGCGGAGACCTCGAGTAGTCATAGATTGATAAAAATCTATAACTACTCTGGGATAGTAGAATTGCCTAGGAGTGAGAAAAGACTCCATGTGATACCTCTGCAGCAGTCGGAATGAATCTCTGAGCTCTGGCTGCTGTCTGAGGGCCTCTATATCAAAATAGGTCTCAGAATGGAAGGGTCGATCTCTGCAATCCAGGTTACCCTCAATCGGCGGTCCAGCTATCATGGGACGCCTGATAATGGCCTCGAGAGGCATGTCGACTGGAATCCGAGGTTCCTCTGTAGCTGGTTGTGGCTGAGGTACGTGGGATGGCTCTCCAGGACCCGAGAACCTGGACCTTTTCGCAGGGGGCCGAGAAATAGGGCTCGTGGCCTGTTCGACTGGTGGCACAGGGTCCGCGGGTGGCCTCCGGGTGGGGTATCGGCGCTGAGAAGGAGCTTCCCCCTCAGATGGGGGAATGGCCGGGGCCTGAACGGGAGGTGAAGGTGCGGCTCCCATGGCGGCTCGCTGTGGCCGAGGTGTCGGTGAGGATGGGGAGGCGGAAAGGCCTCCTCTGGTCTTCGCCATGGCCGAAATGAAGGGAGATGGGTGTTCGGGATTCCAGAGGTTTTTCAGCTGGTGCTTAGGAGAGTCCTTTGAGCTTCTGGACTTCAGGGGTTTATATAGGAATGAGGTTTAAGGGGTTTCTGATCTTTTAAAATTTTCCAAGGCAACCGAAAAGTCGTTTTTGGACGTTAGGCACAATTTCGGGGGTAAAATTTTAATTTAAAAGTCGGTTTTAAATTTTTAGAAGTTAAAATTTTACCGTGCGAAATTTTCGCACCTTGGCCTGCAAATTTCGCACCTTGGAATTGGGTGTGCGAAAATGGCACCCTTTTAACTGATGATTTCGCACGTTAAAAGGAGGTGTGCGAAATTTTCGCACCTTGAATAGTGGTGTGCGAAATTTTCGCACACTATTTCGCACAGTGCGAAAATCAGCTTGAGGTGTGCGAAATTGGCACACGTGTGCCAGGAGAGGATTTCGCACAGTGCGAAAATTTTCGCACAGTGCGAAAATTTTCGCACCTTCCACAGTGGTGTGCGAAATTGGATTTTAGGAAATTCGCACCTTGAAATTGATTTCGCATCTTGAGGTAGGGGTGTGCGAAAATGGCTTCTTTTGGCCCAAGGATTTCGCACCTTGGTTTTGGGGTGTGCGAAATTTTCGCACCTTGAAATCAGGTGTGCGAAAATTTTGGCACCTTGAAATTGGGTGCTCTGCTTCCTTGGTTTTACTCCCCTGTTCTGCTTTTGAAGAGCTCTCCTCACCTTTCATGATTTTTTTCTGAAATTTATCATGAAAATTGACTTGAATTAAGACAAAATAAACTAAGATTAAAGAAAAATTAAAATATAAAGAAATAAAAATACTAATATAACTATAAAACTATAACAAAAAATTCATGGA
This sequence comes from Vitis vinifera, assembly GCF_030704535.1. NCBI lineage: Eukaryota > Viridiplantae > Streptophyta > Magnoliopsida > Vitales > Vitaceae > Vitis > Vitis vinifera. The sequence continues at coordinate 18,748,610 of NC_081817.1, read as the reverse complement.
CTTCTTTAGCCCATGATACCCTGCTTTTCCTCAAAGTTGTGGTGGTTCAAGGAGGTTGATCTCCTCCTTGTCTGTATTGTAAGGCTCTATAAATGGCTTGAGACGATGGCCATTGACTTTGAAGGTTTGATTGCCTGTGGGATTGAATATTTCCACCACTCCGTTGGGATGCACTTCATGAATTATGAAAGGACCCGTCCACCTGGATTTCAATTTTCCCGGAAAAAGATGAAGCTTAGAGTCATAAAGCAAAACTTTTTGTCCTTTGGTAAAATTCTTCTGATTTACCAACTGATCATGCCATTTTTTCAATCTTGCTTTGGCAATTTTTGAATTGAGGTATGCATCATTCCTCAATTCCTCTAATTCATTCAAATCTAAACATCTCTTTAACCCGGCTCTTGACAAATCCATGTTGAGATTTTTGATTGCCCACCATGCTTTATACTCAATTTCCACTGGAAGGTGACACGCTTTGCCATAAACAAGGCGATAGGGAGACATTCCTAGAATGGTCTTGTAAGCGGTCCTATAAGCCCATAAGGAATCCAGGAGCTTGATAGACCAATCCTTCCTATTCACATTGACCACCTTCATCAATATATTCTTGATCTCACGGTTGGCTAACTCAACTTGGCCACTAGTTTGAGGGTGATAAGGTGTAGCTACTTTATGCTTAACCCCATACTTGGCTAGAAGAGTCTCAAAAGGTTTATTGCAAAAGTAGGTTCCCCCGTCACTTATAATGGCCTTTGGCACTCCAAATCTTGCAAAGATGTTGTCCTTGAGGAATTTAAGTACCACCTTATGATCATTGTTCCTACATGGGATTGCCTCTACCCACTTAGAGACATAATCCACTCCTACCAAGATGTAGGAATGTCCAAATGACATTGGAAATGGTCCCATAAAGTCTATACCCCAAACATCAAAGATATCCACTATTAAGATGGGGTTCAAGGGCATCATATTTCGGCGTGTCAGCTTACCAAGCCTTTGACACCGATCACATGCCTTACACATAGAATGGGCATCCTTGAAAAGAGATGGCCACCAGAAGCCTGATTGGATCACTTTCATAGCTGTTTTCTGGGAGGCAAAATGACCTCCACATGCATTATCATGGCAATGGGAAAGAATTCCCGATTGCTCTTGCTCAGGAACACATTTCCTTATAATTTGATCTGCACAATATTTGAAAAGAAAAGGTTCCTCCCAATAATAGGCATGGATCTTAGCCAAGAAATGCCTCTTGTCTTGAGCACTCCACTCACTTGGTACTTCTCCAGTAACCAAAAAGTTTGCAATGTGAGAATACCATGGAGCTACATCTACTGACATGAGAGACTCCTCAGGGAAGTCATCATTGATAGGTAGACCATGTGAGTCATGTGCTATCACTAGTCTGGACAAGTGGTCAGCTACCACATTTTCTACCCCCTTTTTATCCCTGATTTGGAGATTGAATTCTTGGAGCAAAAGAATTCATCTTATCAATCTTGCCTTGGCATCCTGCTTGGTTAGCAAGTACTTCAAAGCAGAATGGTCAGTGAACACTACTATAGAGGACCCTACCAAATAAGCACGAAACTTATCCAAGGCAAAAACTACAGCCAACAACTCCTTCTCAGTAGTTGTGTAGTTCTTTTGAGCCTCATTCAAAGTTTTGCTTGCATAATAGATCACATAGGGCTTTCCATCTTCTCTTTGCCCTAAAACAGCCCCCATAGCAAGATCACTTGAATCACACATTACCTCGAAAGGTAATTTCCAATTTGGGGCTCTCACTATTGGTGCAGTTGTGAGGAATTGCTTCAATTCCTCAAAACTTCTCTGACACTTCTCATCCCACACAAACTTGGCATCCTTTACCAAAAGCTCACACAGGGGTTTTGAGATTTTTGAGAAATCCTTAATAAACCTCCTGTAGAATCCTGCATGTCCAAGGAATTGCCTAATTCCTTTAACATTTGTGGGAGGTGGCAACTTAACAATAAGTTCCACCTTTGCCTTATCTACCTCAATGTCATTTTTGGAGATGATATGTCCTAAGACAATTCCTTTTTGTACCATAAAATGGCACTTCTCCCAATTTAGCACTAGGTCTTTCTCAATACATCTATGGAGAACAGCTTCTAAATGCATCAAACACTCCTCATAAGAACTTCCATATACAGTGATATCATCCATGAAAACTTCCATGATACGTTCAACCATATCACTGAAGATGCTTAGCATGCATCTTTGGAAAGTTGCAGGAGCATTACATAGACCAAAGGGCATTCTCCTATATGCAAAAGTACCAAAGGGACAAGTGAAGGTTGTTTTCTCTTGATCTTCCAAATCAATTTCTATTTGGAAGTACCCTGAATAACCATCTAGAAAACAATAGAAAGGATGTCCTGAGACTCTCTCAAGGACTTGGTCCATGAAAGGCAGTGGAAAATGGTCCTTCCTAGTTACTGAATTCAACCTCCTATAGTCTATACACACCCTCCATCCTGAAGTAGGACGTGTAGAGACTTCTTCCCCTTTCTCATTCTGGATCACAGTGATTCCAGATTTCTTTGGGACTACTTGGGTGGGACTCACCCACAAGCTGTCTGAAATGGGATAGATGATCCCAGCTTGAAGTAGCTTCAAAACTTCATTCCTCACCACCTCTTGCATGTGAGGATTCAGTCTCCTTTGGGGTTGCCTCACTGGTTTTGCATCATCCTCCATATAAATATGATGGGTGCAAACCAAAGGGCTAATCCCTTTCAAATCAGAAATTTGCCATCCAATGGCTTTCTTACATTTTCTGAGGACTCCTAAAAGACTATCCTCTTGATCACTATTGAGGGTTGAGGCAACCACTACTGGACATTTTTCATCATCCTCCAAGTATGCATACTTCAACTCCACAGGAAGTGGCTTTAAAATAAGCTTTGGAGGGTCCTCCACAGCAACTCCTTGTGAGTCTTCCTGGTTGAACAGTGGCAAGATCTCTTCCCGTCTCCTCCAAGGAGACATAATGGCTAGCACATCAGAGGGTTCAGGGAACCCATCTTCAAGGACTTCCAGGTTTTCATTCAAGCTCTCCTCTAAACTCTTGTCACAGTGCTCTTCAACCAAAGTGTTGATCAAGCATACTTCCTCAAATCCTTCTTCCTCTTCAGGGTAAAGATGCCTCTTACATAAGTGGAATATGTTTACTTCCAAAGTCATGTTTCCAAATGTGAGTTGCATCACCCCATTCCTACAGTTAACGATGGCATTTGAGGTAGCTAGAAAAGGCCTCCCTAGGATGATTGGCACATAATTTTCTTCTTTGACAGAGGAATCAGTATCAAGCACCACAAACTCCACAGGATAGTAGAATTTGTCCACTTGAACTAGAACATCCTCTATCACACCCCTTGGGATTTTGACTGACCTATCAGCTAAAGAGAGGGTCATGGCTGTAGGCTTTAATCCTCCAAGTCCCAGTTGTTTATAAACAGAGTATGGGAGCAAATTCACACTTGCTCCCAAATCTAATAAAGCTTTTTCCACATGTGTCCCTCCAATGTTGACTGATATGGTGGGACATCCCGGGTCTTTATACTTAACTGGGGACTTACTCTGGATGATAGCACTCACTTGCTCAGTGAGGAATGCATTCTTTGTCACCTGTAAACCTCTCTTGACTGTGCACAAGTCCTTTAGAAACTTTGCATATGTGGGGACTTGCTTGATCATATCAAGTAAAGGTATATTCACCTTCACTTGCCTCAGCACTTCAAGAATTTCTGATGAATTCTTGACTTCTTTCTTTCCATGTAAAGCTTGAGGAAAAGGGGGAGGCATATGTTTCTTCATCATATCCTCCTTAATCACTATCCTTGGTTCTTCCTTAATGCTTGATTTGGATGCACTTTTCTTCCCACTCTGCTCTTCTTGGTTTTTGCCCTCTTTAATCAAGGGTCCCTTTGATCTGAGTTCTTCATCAGGCCCCAAGTTAGGCAAGGGTTGATCAACCTCCTTTCCACTCCTCAAGGTTATCACAGCTTTAACCTCCCTCAACTTTGAAGAATCCCCCTCTTGGGTTTCAACTTCATGAACACCCTTAGGATTTTGGCTTGGTTGAGAGGGGAATTTTCCTTTCTCATTCACTGTGTTGAGGTTGGTAAGTCTAGAGATGGAGTACTGAATATTATCTATCTTATGATATAGATCATTTTGCATCCCATCCATTCTCTTATTTAGAGAACTCTCAACATTCTCTATCTTTTGGTGCAATTGGGAGTTGATTGCCCTTTGTTCACCCACAAAGTCATTCATGACTTTACTTAGGTTTGCAATGGCTTGCTCCACTGAAGATGGTTGTTGAGGTGCTTGGGTTTGGCCTTGTGGTTGGTATGGAGGTGGTCTTGGTTTCCAAGAAAAATTTGGGTGGTTTCTCCAGCTTGAATTATAGGTGTTACCATAGGGTGCATTGGTGTTAGGCCTAAATTGCCCCACAACATTGGCTTGATCACCTAACATTTCTCTCACGGCTGGCATGGTTGGGCACTCATCTACCACATGATCACATGATTGGCAAATGGTGCATGGCATGGCATGGGCTTGAGTTTCGGAAATAGCTTGGACGTCATGCATCTTTTTCAACTCAAGTTCTTCCAACCTCCTTGCTATTGTTGCCACCTTAGCTTTCATGTCCACATCTTCACTCAACATGTACATTCCAGCCTTTGGATTTTGGGTTTGTTGAGAGGGGAATTTTCCTTTCTCTCTTGAGTTGGGCTCATCCCATCCTTTTGACACCTCAGCCACATAACTTAAAAAGTCCATGGCTTCATCAGGATTCTTACTCATAAAATCTCCCCCACACATGGTCTCAAGAATTTGCTTCATGGAAGAAGACATTCCATCATAAAAATAGCTCACTAAGAGCCATGTATCAAAACCATGATGAGGACAAGCATTGATAGCCTCCATATACCTTTCCCAACACTCATGGAACTTCTCATTTTCTTTTGCAGAAAAGTTTGAGATTTGTCTCTTCAACCCATTAGTCCTATGGGTGGGGAAATATTTTTTCAGAAATTCAGCTTGAAGATCAACCCAATTCCTTATGCTCCTTGGCCTTAAAGAATTAAGCCATATTTTTGCCTTATCCTTCAAAGTAAAAGGGAATAGCTTGAGTCTCATCAAGTCTATTGAAGCTCCTCTCTCTCTAAAAGTATTACATACCTCCTCAAACTCCTTAATGTGAGCATATGGATTCTCACTCTCCATTCCATGGAAAGTTGGTAGGAGGGGTACAATATGGGGTCTTATAACTAACTGCTCAAGAGGGGGCAGGATGCATGAGGGTGCACTCATCCTTGGGGGATGCATTCTATCCCTCATGGATAGGTATGCATTAGGATTACCCCCTTGACCTTGTTGAGAATTCTGATCCTCTGGTGGAGGGTCCATGATATTTACACAGATATCCAACTCTGTGTCTTGAGGATTCTCAATCCTTACTAATCTTCCCTCTTGGTCCCTAATCCAATAGGGCATGCACAAGTTACAATACCTGAAATAAGACAAAAACAACAAAAACAAAAGGAATCTAGAAAAAAGGTTAAAGTTAGGAAGAAAATGAAAATAAAATTAACAACAGGGAAATGAAAGAAAATGAAATTAATGAAAAAGGAATTCACCTAACTTGTGATAAAAATCACAAGTAGCCTCTAAAAGGTTGTATCACTGTATTGTGGCACCATCCCCGGCAACGGCGCCATTTGATTCTTTAAGCTTGACTTCCCCAGCCGGATCTTTTAATCAAAAACATTTATAAAACCTATGACCTTATACTGGCGTAGCAAAGCTACTGTAGTATAGCAGTTCTAGGGTCGAACTCAGGGATGGGTTTTCACTCTACCAATGATAGACTCTAAATTAGAAATTGATTCTGATGATTTCCTTTAGCACAAACTTGAAATTTAAAAGAAATTAAAATTGTTTTGAAAGTGGTGATTTAAACTAAACTCACATAGAACTAAGTAAAAAGTGGAAGAAAGAAAGTCTCTCGGAGATAAAGGTTGCTAGGTTCAAGTTCCAGATGCAAAGTGGAAAATTCCGGATTTTTCTCCTCGCATTGGGGATTTAACCTATAGTTATTTCCCGAACCGGTATAGGTTTGACAATGAAGTTTTAATCCATAAAAAATCATTAGAGATGGTAGTCAAGGTCCATTAATGACTTAAGACACTATGGACTATCACCTTGAATCACTTTCCACTGGCTCGTACATGATAACTAATGGACTGATATGGATCTAGCAATAAGCATCCACAGAGACCTTAAGCTTACCATGTATTGGCCAGTCAAAGTGATCCTAAGGGATTTAAGGCAAAAAACCTTGGCTTTAAAAGCCATTTATGGACTCCAACTACCTGAATTCAATGCACGGAAACTTTCCACCTTTTAATCTGGACTTTTCACCTAGCTTCCTTCACTCCAAGAAACTAAATGTTTAGCCTCTCATCCTCTGGGAAAACATCCTCAGAGGGTGTTTGGCTTGCAAGAAAATAGAAAATAGAAGAGAAAAGAAAGTAAAAGAGATCTCTGTATTTCACTAAGTAACAAATTTACAATAGTTCGTCTCCTGGAGAAAGCTCCCCGACGAAGATATATATTCAGTGATTACAAGAGAATTTATATAGGAAGGTAGTTTTACCCTTCCTTGGATACTTCCTAGCTAAGGAATTACATGGTTGGTTGAATACAAGGAGAAAATGGAAATTTAAACACAAAAATATCAGAAGAAAAAGAGTCGGCAAAAATATCCAATTTTCGCACGCTAAGTTCCAATTTCGCATGTTGGTTTGAGGTGTGCGAAAATTTCGCACAGTGGACTGAGGATTTCGCACCTTAAACAGTGGTGTGCGAAATTGTTCCTCAGCTTGATGCAGTTGTCTTCCGAAGTCCATATCTTCCTCATTTCAGCTCCAAATCATATATGGTTTGAACCGTTGGATTCTTGACTTTCTGAGCTTCGAAATGGTATATAGAATGCAGAAAATGGACTTCGGGAAGTGCTCCAAAAGTGCACTAAAAGACTGCAGCTGTGTCCCCTGTTTTCATCCCCTGTTTTCTTCTTCTCCATTGTTTCTCCCTTGTAAACTTTGAACGATTAAGGCAAAGGATTATGAGGCTCCATAGCTTGATTTCTTCATAAATTTAAGCTTTCAAAAGCTTTGCCCTGAACTATAAATAGCTCTCCCTCATTCTTAAATTGCTTTGGTGAGCATAAAGCTATCAAAAAGCACCAAAACTTAACACAATTGTTAGAAACGATTGCAAGGGCTCCTAACATGCTAATTGGGTTAAAAGGTAATAATTACTACTCAATGGTGTTTAAAAGAGCTAATTACAAGCTACAAAATAGCATGTTTTGAGTAGTAATCAGTGCGAAAGGAATACAAAGCCAAAGACGAGCGCATGTCCCAATACCTGACAAAAGTGCGCGACACCTTGAAGCAGTTGGACTAGTGGACAATCGAAAAGTCCTCCGGACGAACAACATACAGGCCGATGCCCTGGCAGGAATAGTTGTCTCACTTCCCATAAGAGAAGCCATATTGCTGCCCATACATGTGCAGTCTAATCCCTCCATCGCACAATCGCCCGCTTGCAATGCTATCGAAGAAAGCCAGGAATGGACGAGTGTCATAAAGGAGTACCTTCAGACAGGTGCTCTGCATGAGGAATCCAAGCATGCACATAAGATCTGTGTGCAGGCTGCCCGCTTCACCTTGATTGGGAAATTTCTTTACAAATGATCTTTTGCAGGCCCCTACCTCAGATGCTTAGAGCACTTTGAAGCCTAGTATGTGCTAGCAGAATTACATGAAGACGTATGCGGCAACCAGTCAGGAGGAAGATCTTTAGCACATCGCGCCCATTCGCAGGGGTATTACCGGCCCACTATGAAGCAGGACACGGAAGCTTATGTCAAAAAATGTGACAAATGTCAAAGACACGCGCCCATCCCGCATATGCCATCCAAGACGTTGAACCCGATAACAAGCCCTTGGCCATTCGAGCAATGGGAGATGGATATAGTGGGACCTCTGCCCGTTGCAGTTGCCTAAAAGAAACTCCTACTCGTTGCCACAGATTATTTCAATAAATGGGTAGATGCGGAGGCGTATGCGGGCATCAAAGACAAAGACGTCACGAAATTCGTTTGGAAGAACATCATTTGTCGGTTTGGAATCCCTCAAGCAATCATAGCCAACAATGGCCCGTAGTTTGACAGCATTGCCTTCCGAAATTTTTGTTCAGAACTCAAAATCCAAAATTTATACTCCACACCACGGTATCCCCAAAGCAATGGGTAGACAAAGGCAACGAACAAGACCTTACTGTCAACATTAAAGAAAATATTAGACCGAACCAAAAGAAAGTGGGTGGATAAGCCACCCGACGTCTTGTGGGCCTACCAGATGACGCCCGAACGACCAACAGGAAACACTCTTTTCGCTCTCGCATACGGAATGGACGCAGTCATCCCCATGGAAATAGGTTTACCCACGGTCCGGACTTCCATACAGGGTCAAAGGAATGAAGACCAAGAACTCAGAAGGAACCTAGACTGGGCGAATGAAATGAGGGAAAGTGCATCCATCTGGATGGCCGCCTACCAGCAAAGGGTGGTTGCTCATTACAATTGTAAGGCACAACCTCGTGTCTTCAAGGTTGGAAGACTCATCCTCAGAAGAGTCTTCGAAAACACAACTGAAAAGGAGGCTGGGAAGTTCCAAGCGAATTGGGAAGGCCCCTACATTGTCTCCAAAATAGGTGAAAGCGGGGCTTATTGATTACGACTCAAAAAGTACTCTTTTATAGCTTGAAACTAACTTTTTAAACTCTTTTGAGTAGTAGTTAATACCTTTTACCTCAATTGGCACATTAAAGAACCTAGCAAGGGTTATTAATTAGTTTTTGGCAAGTTTTGGTGTTTTTTGTAGCTTTTTTATCATTGAAACAAGCCAAGAAGAGGGAGATTCTTGTGAAATCAATGGCAATGCAAGTTGAAGCTCAAATACATGAAGAATCCAAGCTTTGGAGCACTTCATAGCCTTTTGCCAAACAAATCAGAGATGTAAGGAAGAAAACCAGAGGAAGAAATCGAACAACAAGCAGTTTTGCATGGCTATGCGAAATTTCGCACACCATGCCAAATTTCGCATGGTATGCGAAATCTTCCTGTACATCGACTCTGTTAGATTTTTATCTTCAGATATTTTGTGTAATTTCCTAAGTTCTCCTTGTAATCAACCTAGATATTTTCTTTTATATCTTTTTAGATATTTTCTAGGTAACATCATATATAAGGAGAGAGATAGAGTGAGAAAATATGGATGTTTTTCATTAAACACTTGTAAATTTCCTGTAGTAAGAAATATACAGAGCTTTTGCTTTGCCTTTCCTTCTCATTTTGTTTTCACTCTTTTTTCTAGCTAAACAACCTCTAAGGATGATTTCTTAGGGGATGAGTGGCTAGGTTTTACGTTTCTTGGAGTGATGGAAGCTAGGTGAAGGACCTGAATGTAAAGATAAGAGTTGTCCTTGCTTTAAATGAAAGTAGTTGTTAACCATTAATGGTTTTTATTTCAAGGTTTAGTTTTAAATCCCTTAAAATCACTTTGAATGGCCAATACTTGGTAAGCTTTTCGGATTCTATGGATGCTTATTGCTAGATCCATGGATGTCTATTAGTTATCATTTACGAGCCATTGGAAGGTGGTTCAAAGTGAGGGTCTTTAGTGTTTGAAGCCATTAATGGGAAGCAATTACCATTTTTTGTGAACACTTTGGATCAAGTCTTAATTGCTAAATACAAAACCGATTTGGGAGATAACCATCCTTTATGTTATTATCCCCAACGTGATGAGAAGATCCGAAATCTCCCCCTTTGCCTAAGGAACCCGATCCTAGTGACCTAAAGCTCCAAGAGACCTTTTCTTTGTAGTTAACTTCACTTATTATTTTTGCTTAATTTAAAAATCAATCTTTGCAACCACAATTCCATTTTCTTTAAAAGCTAATTTTCATAAGGAAAAACACCATTTTATTTCCTTCACTAAAATCAAATCAATTGTATGATGAAAACTCATCCCTGTGTACGATCCTAGAGCCACTATACTATGTTAGCTATGCTACCCTAGTGTGAGGTGATTTAGGTTTTATAAATTTTGTTGATAACACCTGTCTGAGCCAAAATCAAATGGCATGACTGCAATGAGGACGAATCACTTATCATTTACAGAAGTTAGATGGAACCCTTTTACTCCGTCCATGGAATGTATATAACCTTAAGCAGTATTATCAGTAAAAAGAAACAATGGGCGAGAAAAGAGTAAAGGAACGTTGCATTCATAAATAAGTGTGAAAACTGTCTTTACAAATCAGCTGGACCATTCACGACAAAGAAAAAGTTATATGGAGGAACTACACAAAAGTTGAGTCGTCTCATCGTGGAGGACCTCTGGGTATCTCAGCCTTGTCATCAGAAGAGAGAGAAGGAATGTCGTGCATGATGCCATTTTTCTTCATACAATAGCGGTAGCCGAAAAAGTACATTTCATTCACTTGTTTCTAGTACTCCATTTCCAACTCCTTTTTTTGAGCAGCAAATTCGGTCTCCAGCTCTTTCTTCTAGGCGAGCAAACCCGCTTGTAACTCTTCCACCTCTTTCGTCTGAGCCGCGAAACTAGCCCGAAGTTCATCCACCTCTCTCCTTAATTGGAAATTCTCCTGTTTCGCCCCTTTGTACTTGGCCTCCATAGCCTCTCATTTCTCCTTTAGCCGGTCTGTCTCAACCCGGATCACCCCCTTCTCCCCTTCAACCAGCTTCAGTGTCTCGGCTCCGTCCGCAACGGCCTTCTAGGCAGCAGCCAAGTCAGGTTCTACTCGCTCCATCTTCGCGCGCAACTCTTCAATGTTGCCCGAGTGGTGGGAGATAAAGGCCCGCATAGCCTCTTCCACCTCCAATTGCTTGAAAAGCTACACGCGCTGTCACATCATGTTGCGGATGCCGACTACCAACTAGAAGAGATAATAAAAGCTAAGTTAGTACCAAGCGGTGGAGTATGCATTACTTGAAAAGGAGGGGGGGGGGGGGGGGGTAAGATAAAAGGGATTACCACCTCTGTAGTCTCCGACACCATCCATTCTTGCAGCTGCTGAATGCGGAACATAGCAGACTCAGAAGTGCCAAAGAGGAGTCGGGCTGAGACGAAAGAGGGGGGGTCGCCGCCCATATTCACAGATATTCGCTTGGTAAAGGGGAAAAAGTATGACATTTTTGTAGATGGAGTTTCAAAGTTCGTGAAGCATGGCACGTGCTTTAGCATCTCCATCATTTCGTCCCAGCTTGGAAGATTTACAGGAGCAGGACTATCCTTCTCATCCAGGACCCCCTCGGCAGAAGCAGCATTACCAAGGGCCTTCCCCGTTGCCGGACCTACCTATTTCCCACAAGCCTCTTTCTCCGCAGCTGGAGCGCTGCTAGGTCCCACTACATCCGGTTGGGGCACGACCATTGGGGAGGAGGGGGGGGGGGGGGGACGATGTCAATCGCTTCATACAAGAGTTTGCGGTGCCTCTCTTTAAATCCGACTCTTAAGTCATTCATATCCTCTTCTTTCTCCGGATCATTTATAACTCCAAGGGCTATAGACTCCTGCTCGTGCTCAAAAAGGCTAGTCCCGGGTAGCTAGGGTCGAGCCTCAGTGAGCTAAAGTCACCTTCAGACGCCTGGGCGGAGCTGATTGATCGATTAGACACTGAAGCAGTAGAAGTAGACGGAGATTCAGGAGCCGGGGTTGCAACCTTGATCGCTTTTGCAATAGTCTTCTTTTTCTTCTTCCCAACTGGAGGACAAGCTGTAGACGATGAGCCACAGCTTTTCTCATCGGGAGTTTTCCTCAATTTCCCCTCCTACTGCTCAAGACGCTCCTAGCGAGCCTTCGCATCTGCCTCGCGAGCCTCTTCGTAGAAGGAAAGATCCTTCAAAACAAAGTGCTCCTCAGATACCACAACTTTCTGTAACAGCCTAGAAAGGATGTTGAGGACATACGACTAAGGTTCCCGGACAACCGCAAGTAGATTTCAGACGGAAAGTAGCGTGTGATGGTTTCTCTCAATGGTAGTGATTTCGAATAGCTTGTTCAGGCTGACGAATGAAGTCTTCTCCACCCACTCGACCAAGCGGCTCATCTTGCCTGAGCCTGCGTCAGCCAAAACAAATAAGGTTAGCAATCTAATGGAATTAAGCTAAGCATCAAATATCAACAAGGAACAAATGCTCAAAGCCACTCCTACCCGGAATCTTCAACGAACAGTTAGGGCGAAAATCCCTTTCCGAATGTTCCATCAAGCTAGCCCATGGGCCCTTGACAAGCACATGTCTCTTGGCTCCCCCTTTATTCGAGTCAAGAAGGCCCGTCACTAATTGAAGGGACAAGATGTGAGCAAACATACTAAAGATATCATTTTTCCCCTTTTTAAGGGTATAGATGAAGAGAACCTCCAACAGGGAGAGGTCCAACTAGAAGATCATATTTAGGATGCTGCACCCCATCAACACTCGGATGATGTTGGGATGGATATAGGCTGGGGGAATTTGGGTGTAATGAAGGAACTGTTTGAAAAGAGACAGGAAAGGAAAGCAGAGCCCCGCATTGAACTGCTCCTTGGTGAAATAAATGGCGTTGTGTCTGGCTTTCTCTATGGACATGGGATCTCTCTCCACTAATTGAACAGAGACGCCGTTTGGAAGACAGAAGCGGTCGCGAAACTCCCGCCCATTGAGGAGCTCAGTGGGTTTTCCCGGATAGGGGTGTCCGGAACAACCCTTTCCACTTGGCCCAACCGCGCTAGATGAAGTAATATCCTTTTTTGCAGGCATGTTGGAGCGTGGGGCCAAGATAAACCTTCATGGTGCAATGCCGACAGTTATAGGACAATTATCCAGCCTCACCGCCCTAAAGGCATTGCCCCAAAATGCCTAAGCTAGGTGACATGCCTGAGTCAATAACCTCCCCAAGTCAGGAACCCCGGTTCCGCTAGTCAACTCCTAACCCTAGCTAAGAAGCGACTCACAACCATATTCAGGCATACGAAGGGCTGAAAAAATACTCAATGGCCTCAACAGAGCCTCGAAGCACAAAATAACCTTGAAGCAACCCTGACCAAAGTTAGCAAGGCACGCCGCCAACAGAATGTGATGCCCTTGAACGACACTATGCATTCTCCCTCTACAAAATCCAGCAAGGACATTTCCCAACCCACCAAAACCCCCAAACATCACCCTCATCCCTTAATCGCAAACTGGCACTAGAAACCAAGGAAAATTGAGAAAACGGGAAGTAGAAGACGATGAAGAAGAAACAAGGAGCATACCTGACAAGTGTTTGCAAGAAGAAGACGAACTAGGTCGCAGTCGCCTGAGTAAACCAGTCGTGAGATTGTGAGGAAAGCACCGCCGAGTAAAGCCCTAGGAGCAATGCCTAGTTAACGCCAGAATGAAGTAGAAATGAAGAAAAAGTACTACCGATGGGGAGATTGATTCCCTATTTATGGGATGAAATCCCTAGGGACTTCAAATGACCAGGCACCCAACCGCACTACACTCAAAACAACACGCTGCCTGGTATTCATCCCAAGGATAGCGGCTCTCCATGACTACCCCCCTTGGGCGCCACGTGCCACACGACTCCCAAAAAAAAGGCTAAAGGGATCGTTTTAACCTGTCTTTTCTATCCCGATAAAATAACTGGTTTAAAAGGAGGGCATTATAGGGACCACCCCTAAGCGGACAAGTGGCACGTCCTACCCTCTGTCTGGATGACCAATCTGGACCCGATATTTGTAGTCCTAAACAGGACCCCTGACCATATTTTGCGAGCAATCATTACTCATTTCGCCAAAAGCATACTCGGTAGGACATTCCTAGGTCTTTTCAGGCGACCTGCCCTACACCGCCTACAGAGTGAAAAGACAAGTGGGATGACAAGTGATCCCCCCAACAATCTCTGTCGGCCGTCTACAGGATAATGATGGCTCTACCACCCTCTGAGCACCATCATGACTGCGAAAGTCAAAGAATCTTCCCATCTTCAAAGTGACGAGGCTTCAGACACTGTAAAAGGCATCCAACGACACAGTAAAAAAGAGGTAAGCATTCCTGAGAAACGCCCAAAAACACCAATATGCTTGACCGCCAAACTAACAAAAGCTTCGGAGAGTGTGTCCTGACCACCTGTCCGAACATCTTTTACAGGAGAATGGAAGGAAGCATCGTTCTTAGTTGAGGGGGTGAGTACTTCAGGGAGCTACAACACCTCTAGGTTTTCCCCGCATCAACAGTAAGTGTGGCAAGGCCCCATCGGGATATGAGCGTCTTGATATTCTCACAATAAGAGATAGTGAGTGATGTAAGAGTAATGAGGTTTTGCAGCTAATGAGGTAGCAGCTCCATATTCCCACAATTATCAATATCCAGTTCTCTGAGTTTGTAGAGGCAACCTAGTATGATTTTGAGACAAGGATAACTCCAATACTCAAATATTCAAGTAAACTATTTTTGGAGTGAAACATCTTTTAGCATATTAGTTTTAGTTTTTTATTTTTATTTTATTTTTTCTGTTATAACTAATAGTTGGTTAGGTTGTTTTTTCTCTGCAGAGCTCTACAGCTCCTTATGCGTGACTTTTATTATAAAAGGCATTTTTGTTACTCTGTTTTGGGGCTCTCTGTACAGCTCATTTTTTCAATCAATGAAAGAAGAATTTGTCAATTTTTCTCTCCATTTTCCTTTCTAATATTGTATCAGAGCTTCTTACCTCTGCCGCTCACTGAAATGGCTCGTGGTGGTCAGCATAACAATGATAATAGATTTCAGCCCCTCACATCCCCTACCTCTAGTAGCACGGCAACACAATCAGATCAATCTCTCATGGAGAACACTAATAACCCATTTTTCTTACATAGTGGTGATCATCCAGGCTTGGTGCTCGTTTTGCATCTCCTCATTGGTTCAAGCTATAATACATGGAGTCGGACCATGTTGATGGCTCTCAACGTAAAGAATAAGCTCGGATTCGTGGATGACACTCTTTTGCAACCCATGACCGATGACCTTACAGCCAGAATCTAGCCCCGATGCAACAGCATGGTCACATCTTGGCTCCTTAACGCTGTCTCAAAAGAGATAGTTAATAGTCTTCTTTATCTCGAGAGTGCCCATGCTGTTTGGGCAGATCTGCACGAACGCTTCTATCAAAGCAATGCTCCACGGATTTTCCAAATCAAGCAACAACTACATGGTCTCTCACAAGGCTCGCTCGATGTTAATACCTATTATACTCGATTGAAGATTCTCTAGGATGAACTAAAAAACTATCAACTAGTTCCCATTTGCCATTGTGGAGGTATGAAAGATTGGATGGATTATCAACAATAGGAGTATGTGATGCAATTTTTAATGGGTTTGAACGAATCTTATGCTAGCACAAGAGGCCAAATTCTGATGCTTGATTTGCTCCCTCCTGTGGTGAAAGTATTCAATCTTGTTGTTCAAGAAGAGCGCCAACGGTCTATTGGATCTAGGTCCTCCGCTCCATCGGATTCCATGGCGTTCAATGCCTCTTCTCCGGCTTCTTCTATAGCTACTGTATCATCTCACAACAAGCCCAGACATGAACACCCAATTTGCACCCATTGTGGGCTCACATGGCATACAGTAGATAGGTGTTATAAATTGCATGGATTTCTACCAGGTTATAAGCCTAAAGGGAAAGCCCAAACATAAATGGCCCAGACGAGCCCCCTTCAATCCCAATCTACTTCACCAAGCTCCTTTACTGAACCATTGAAAAGCATTCATTATTTCCCTTCTGCTGCTGCTGCTACAGTGGGATCTTCCCCACCACCAGTCTCTCTCTCATCGAATCAAGTTCAACAACTCATTGCCTACCTTAGCACACACCTTCAACAGCAAACTATCGACCCACTTGAGTCTCCATCGACATCAGAACCTTCAATTTCTCAAATCTATGGTAACAATTGTTCTACTCAGTTTTTTTCTCATCTTTTTGTTACTTCTGATGCTTGGGTGATTGACACAGGGGCCACCCACCATGTCTGTTGCAATGTTTCTCTGTTTTCTCATTCCAGATTGGTTCATAATACCACAGTCACTCTTCTTAATGGTCATGCTGTTGCAATCAATCGTGTAGGTTTTGCGAGGTTGTCTGATACTTTGAACTTGGATAATGTCTTGTTTGTCCCCATGTTCAATTTTAATCTTCTCAGCATTAGTGCTCTTACTCTTAGCCATAATTGTAGTGTTAATCTCAGGGCTTGATGATTGGGAAATGTAGAAGACGAAAGAAGCCATATTTTCTAGAATCAGGGAATGAATTTTGTAATTCTGTTTTTACAAATTCTGCAATGTCGAAAAGTGATATTTGGCATTTTCGCCTTGGACATCCATCTCATGTAAAAATTCAAATTCTTCACAATGAATTACACATTCCCAATTCTTTATCCCATTTGTCTTCTCACTGTAAAATTTGTCATATGGCCAAGCAAAAACGTTTACCTTATGTTTCACATAATAATATGTCAGCTAATCCTTTTGATCTAGTTCACATTAACATTTGGGGACCATTTAATGTTAGTACACCAGTTGGACACAAATATTTCCTCACTATTGTTGATGATTGCACACGTGCTACTTGGGTATATCTTCTTTGTTCTAAAACTGATGTTCTCACTATCTTTCCTAAATTTTTCAATTTGATTTCTACTCAATATAACATTGCAATTAAATCTGTTTGTTCCAATAATGCCCCTAAATTAGCTTTCCATGATTTTTTTTGTACCAAGGGTGTTATTCCTTATCATTCTTGTGTTGCTACACCTGAACAAAACTCAGTTGTAGAGCATAAACATCAACACATACTTAATGTGGCATGAGTGTTATTGTTTCAATCTTGTGTTCATCTTTGTTATTGGGGTGATTGTGTTTTGACAGCTGTTTATTTAATCAATCATACACCCTTTCCATTACTATCCAATAAAACCCCATTTGAGCTGTTGAATAACAACAAACCCACCTACAGCCATCTTCACATTTTTGGGTGTCTATGTTATGCTTCCACGCTTTCTAACCAACGTACAAAGTTTGCCCCTCGTGCTCGAGCTTCTATTTTTATTGGCTATCCTTTTGGTTATAAGGGTTACAAATTACTTGACTTAGAAAGCAATAAGATCTACATTTCTTGGAATGTCATTTTTCATGAATCACTCTTTCCGTTTGCTCATTCTGCTGTGTGCAACGATGTTATTGATTTGTTTAATGATCGTGTCCTTCCTAAGCCAATTCAGTCCATCTCCGAGTCTTCTTACAGTCAACCCAACATGTCTTCTTCCCATAGTCCAGAGTGCATTTTCGCACCAACCCCAATTCAAACAACCTTACGTCCACGTCGTGTCACCACAAAACCAACTTACTTGTCTGATTATCACTATTACCTCACTAAACATGTTTCTTCTAAGCCTTCTCTATATCCTATTTCCTCTTGCTTGAGTTACCACAAGCTTTCTAGGCCATACCATGAATTTGTTCTCGCCATTAGTTCTCAAACCGAACCAACATCATTCTCTCAAGCCATTGAGTCTCAAGTGTGATGCGATGCTATGAATATTGAATTGCAGGCATTGTAAAGCAATGACACTCGGTCCATTTGCTCTCTTCCCATTGGCAAACAAGCGGTTGGTTGTAAATCGGTGTACAAAGTCAAGTTTCGAGCTGATGGCACTGTGGATAGATACAAAGCATGCCTTGTGGCTAAGGGATTTACACAACAAGAAGGTATTGATTATCTTGATACCTTTTCTCCTGTTGCCAAGCTAGTTACTGTTAAAATGTTGCTTTCTTTAGCTGCAATTCATGGCTGGTCTCTCACTCAACTTGATGTCACTAATGCATTCCTTCATGGTGACCTTATGGAGGAAGTTTACATGAGTCTTCCCCCTGGATACACTTGCCATAAGAGGGAACATTTGCCTTCTAATGTTGTGTGCAGGCTGCAGAAGTCTATCTATGGCTTGAAGCAGGCCTCCCATCAATGGTTCCATAAGTTCTCCAATGCTCTCTTATCAGAAGGTTTTGTTCAATCAACCAGTGATCACACCTTGTTCACAAAACATCAAGATACTTCTTTCTTAGCTCTTTTGATCTATGTTGATGACATCATTATTGCTAGTAATGATCAAATTGTTGTGGATACTTTAAAGCATGCCCTCAACTGTAAGTTGATTACTACTCAAAAAGTGTTATTTGATAGCTTGTAATTAATCCTTTTAAACACTTTTGAGTAGTAGTTTTGGCCTTTTAACTCAATTGGCATGTTAAGGACTCTTGAAAGCAATTTTAATCACTTTGTGTAAGTTTTGGTGTTTTTGTTAGTAATTTGATCACCAAAGCAATTCAAGATTGAGGAGAGTTATGAGGAATCTTGGGCAAAGCTTGGAAGTCATTTGCCAAGAGTAAATCCGGAATGCAAGGAAAAAAAGTTAAGAGAATCTGCCATGAAGCATATTCTTGATGACAGTCGTAGCAGCCACTTTTGGAGCACTTTCTGTAGTCCAATTGATGCATGCTATATACCATTTCAAAGCTCAGGAAGTCAACAATCCAATGCTTCAAACGGTACGTAATTCGGAGTTGAAACGAAGAAGTTACATCCATTGCAATCCAATCACTCCAAGTTAAAGGAAGCATTTTCCAAAGTGTTGCGAAATCACCCTTTTGTTGCGAAGTGATTTCGCAGCCCTTTTTGAACAGTGTGGTGTATTTCCTCCTGAAGTTGCCCGATATATGCCGCAAGCTGGAAGCTGAGAACCTCAAGGTGGAAGCCAACTTCGCAGCCCTGCGAGAATAGCCTTTTGCTGCGAAGTTATTTCGCAGCCCTTCTTGAGTGTCTGCGAAATCTCGCGGACACCATTTTCTCTTGCGAAATGGTTCCTGGAACATCCCGATATTTGCTACCGACATTGGGAGATATTTTACATCAGATTTTTGTTGTCTAAATCCCAAAATACTCCTTGTAAGCCACCAATTACAAGATTCCTTAGCTTTTAAGTTAGTAAAAAGAGAAAATATCTATGTAATAATTAGTTTTATATTATGTTCATATAAATACCTCTCGGGAGCCTGTTCTCGGAGAGGAGACCCTTTGTAAAGTTTTGGGAAAGCAAGTAAAGTTCAGGTCTTTGTATTGCCTTACCTTCTCACTTTGTATTTTTATTTTCTTACTAAGTTATGAACTCTCTGAGGAGTTTTCCCCAGAGAATGAGTAACTAAACCTCTAATTCCTTGGAGCTAAGGTTGCCGGGGAAGGTTCCAAGTGCAAGAATGCAAAGCTTTGTGGTTTTAGCTAGTAATGAAGAGGAAGTGAAATCCTTTAGTGATTTTTATGTTTTTAGTTAACTTAAAACACCTTAGAGTCACCTGGGCCAACACTTGGTAAGGCAAGTGATTTCCAACATGGAGATGCACTAGTTTACCCCTTGCGAGCCTCTAGGAGGTGACTTTAGGGAAGGATTTTCTGGAATTGCCAACACTTGGTAAACTTTTGGACTCCAAGGAGACATCCATTAGTTATCTCTTGCGAGCTTGAGAAGGGAAGTCCAAGGTTAAAGATCACCTTGAATGGTTAAGGCTTAGTGAGAGGCTTAAACCATTGCAAGTTGCATCAGTGAGAGAATTAAAGTTGAAATCTAATTAAAGGATGTATCTGTACAACACCGGTTAGAGAATTGACTATATGTTGAATCTCTAACGCGAAGAAATGAACCATCTGACCGGAGCTATGTCTTTTGCATGAGGAACCACCCCAGTGAACCTAACTCTCTAAGGAATGTTTTTCTTCCTAAGTTATTCCTATTACTTGTTGTGTTAGTTAGTTTAAGTCTAAATCTTTACAAATCAAAGTTTGTGTTTTATTTCTTAAGCTAACCTTGAAATGAAATAAGACTAATTTACTTTGAATTGGTATCATTGATAGCTTGCTAATCCTTCCCAGTGAACGATCCTAGAGCCGCTATACTCTAGTAGCTTTTTCTTTGCTACCCTAGTATATGGTGTTATAGGTTATAAATTTTGTTGATTACTCCCTCAATCAAGGAGCACCAGCTAGACACGAATCAGATGAGACACCAATTGGGCATGAATCATAAGTTTAAGATGAAGAACTTGGGACCACTCAGATATTTTCTAGGCTTGGAAGTGGCTCAATCTACTACTGGTATCTCTATTTGTCAACGCAAGTATGCGTTGGAATTGCTCTCAGACACTGGACATTTGGGTTGCAAACCTACTACCGTTCCCATGGATCATAATTTGAAACTATCTCAAGATGATGGTGACTTGATTGAAGATCCTACCAGCTATAGGCAACTCATTGGTAAGCTGCTATATCTTCTATTACTCGTCCTGACCTAAGCTGTTCTGTAAATCGTCTCAGCTAATTCTTAGCGGCCCCTTGCAAGCCACATCTTCAGGCTGTTTTTCGCATTTTATAGTACATCAAGCGAACCCTAGGCCAGGACTTTTCTTTTCATCAAATTCCAAAGTGCAACTCAAAGCCTTCGCAGATTCTGATTGGGCCTCTTGTCCTGACACTCGTCGTTCTATTTCTGGTTTTTGTCTATTTCTTGGGACCTCCCTTATCTCTTGGAAGTCCAAGAAACAACCGATTGTCTCTCGCTCATCTGCTGAAGCCGAGTACCGATCCATGGCCAACACTACTTGTGAGATTCTGTGGCTCTTGTCTCTTCTTCACAACTTGAAGATAGCCCATCATGGGCCAACTGTTCTTTACTGTGACAACCAAGCTGCTCTCCACATTGCAGCAAACCTAGTCTACCATGAGCGCACCAAACATATTGAGATTGATTGTCATATCATTCGAGAGAAGATTCAAGTTGGGATTCTCAAGAGTCTACATGTTACCTCCTAAAACCAACTTGCTGACATTCTTACTAAGGCTCTCCATCCCAGTCAATTTCATGGTCTCTTGGGCAAGATGGGAATTCATGATCTATATTCTCCATCTTGAGGGGGAATTTTAGCATATTAGTTTTAGTTTTTTATTTTTATTTTATTTTTTCTGTTATAACCAATAGTTGGTTAGGTTGTTTTTTCTCTACAGAGCTTTACAGCTCCTTATGCATGACTTCTATTATAAATGGCATTTTTGCTACTCTGTTTTGGTGCTCTCTATACAGCTCATTTTTTCAATCAATGAAAAGAGAATCTGCCAATTTTTCTCTCCATTTTCCCTTGTAATAACATTTTCTTTGAAATTGACTCCAGTTGTGCACAATTCATAATATAAAGTTTCTTGAGGGTGGAGGGAAACTTGTTTGTGGGGTAGAATGTGAGAGATGGGCATACCCCAATGACCAAGACATGAAGACCACCACTGGTGGTGGTGGTGGTATTTGAATCATGGTGCATCATCCCCCCGATAGAGACTCTAGTTTTTCACACCTCCATATCTTGAGTTCCTTAAGCGTGGTGGGTAACTCAACGTCTGGAAAAGCAATGAGAGATGGGCATGTATCTATCTCCAAGTATTCAAAGAGACGTGTGTTGCTACTGTTAATGCTACCATCCTTCATCCCCATCATCTAATTGGGTAGACATCGTAGACCTTCACAACTAACAATAACAAGATGTCTAAGCATGGGCAGGAACCCCAACTCTGGAAAGGACACCAACTTTGGACAACCATTGATTTTCAACCCTCCAAGACATGTTAGCATGTGCAGTCCATTTGGAAGCTTCTCTAGGTTGTATCAATGCAATGTCTCAATGGTGACTTTTGGATCCTAATGTTTGAGTCAATTCCAACGTGCTACTGATGAATTATGAAAATATCGGTAATTACGGATATATTAATATATTGATTTTATGGATATATCATAGATATATCGACAAGAATTTTAGAAAAAAATATAAATAGACTTAAAATGATCAAAACTCCTAGAAATATAAGAAAAACTTCATAAAAATGAATTTAAAAGTATAATAGACATTTTAAATTTATTTTGTTAAAAAATTATATATATATATATATATAATTTATCATATTTGATAATAATATTGTATGCATCGATAAAAAAAAAAGTATTTTATAAGCATTCATTTATTATTAAGTTGCACAATATTATTTTACAACAATAATATGATAATATGTTTAATTTTAAAATATTAAAATTAGGTTCAATTTTAATTTAAATGTATTCAATTATATAAAAAAAATAATAAAATATTTATATTTTTTATATTTGATAAATATATAGATTACATAAAAAATATGAAAAAAATTATGTTTTTATATTTTTGGTAATAAATTAAATCAAATGCAAAAATAAAATAATTAAAATTAATTTATTTAATAAAATAATTTTTAATGTTCTTATATATACAATTTGGTGTATAACTTTTATCAAAGAGCAACTTGCTCTAGTGGTTATTGCTAGGTTCAAATCACCTCAACAACAACTTGATTTTTTACACCGAGGCCTAGTAGCAGCAACTTGATATATTGGTTGGTGGGAGGCCCACCACCATTGTGTCGTTCTTCTCACTTAATAAATAAAAGAGTTGTAATTTTTACACCATAAAATTTGTCCATATTAATTAAGGAGCTATAACATCATCTCACTTTACTTTAAAATTGTGTTTACATTCCACTTTAATGTCCACATTTTTTATTTTCTTTTAAACGTACCATAAGATATTCAAATTCTTTCCTTTGTTTTTTTTTTTATAAAACCTACCACCAACATTGCACTTAGTTCTAAGTATTTTTATTTTATCATTATTTAATAATCTAGATTTTATATATGTTTGAACGGTCAAAATTCTTATTTAATAATCTGGATTTTACATATATTTGAATGCTCCAAAAAATTATCAAAGAAGGCATAAATAGATGACAAGGATCCAAAAAAGGTCCAAGACTTTGAAAATTCTTCGTAAAGATGTATAACATAAAAATATTATAATAACCTTAGATTTATCTTTTTATAAAAACTAAGAAGATACAAATAATTATTTTGAGGATAGAAAAATATTTGTTTAACACATAACAATATTAACATATTAATAAGAACAAGTAATTTAATGTTTAAGAATATTTAAATATTAATAGAAATAAACAATTTAATCTTAATGAGATTAAGTTCTATTTAAAATTCAATAAAGATCTATTTAAATTTAAGATAGAGAAACAAATTAGATATAACCTTTTCACTTCTTATTAAAATATTTTGCAATTAAGTGTTCTTAATAATATTTTTATCTATTATAAAAAATTATAATTATTTGATGAATGATTGACTAATTTTCTTTTCAAGAGAAAAAATATCATTGAAATGGATCTTGAGACAGGACAATGAAATAGAAAATGGAAGCTGAGTTATTGAAAATATTGTAGCCTCTAAAGATAGAAGGAAAGTACTAAGCCATCGAGTGATAAAATTTAGATTATTGGATCAAGAAATAAAAAGACAAATAAAAGAGACTTTAATGTAAACAAGTGAGATTTGAGCGTGCACATGTGATACCATTTGAGACATGCCAAATAAAAAATTTTGCTCTCACATTTTCTATAATATTAAAGGAAAGTCAATTTCCTGATGATCTCTTTCCATCTTTTGGTACATGCCATAGAATAAAATATAACCATAATTCTATACATTTCTTTTATGGGAAATAAAAAAAGAAAAAGAAAAAACATGGAGTGTAGGCTAGCTAGGTGTCCGCAAGCACAGCCCTTGTATGCAATTATAGGTAAGATGGCTCGGATAGGTGGCAATTATTGGGGCTCTTTTACTTAATAGAATATATTTATAAAATAATTTTAAAAATATATTGAAGTCTATAATAATTGTTAGATGTTGTCAATTTGATTTTAGTTCCAGTAAGAAATCTTTTTTGTTCTAGTATAGGAATTTTTTTACTCCATTGAAGATTAAATGTTACTACTCATTTAACCATATTGTTACAAGTAAGTGTAAAAATATTTATTAAAGGCAAGTTATTTTTATATTAAGGTAGAGTTGGATATGAAATTTTAAAATTAATTGAGTTAAAATATTTTAATTAATTTTTGACAATTTTGAGAATTTTTTTAAAGAATTTCTTAATTAATTTATAGAAAGTTGATATTTTATTTTTTAAACAAAAATTCTTTTCTTAATTAATTTTGGAAATTTGATATTTTATTTTTTAAGAAAATTTCATTTCCAACCATCTAGGATCTTAGGCTTATATATACTTTACCTAAATATGTTTTGGGGTTGGATGCTTTGATATAATCAACCCCAACTTGCTCTATCATTCACAAACTCTCAACAAAGAATTCACTAATCGAATTTTGGTTTGTTACAAGGACTTGCATCTTCCTAAAGGCTGAGGTGAATTCACTAGAGCATTGAGACATGAATCAAGTTATAGGTAGGAGTGAGTTTTTAGGGTAAAGCTATCAGATAAATCTATGTACTTTGATCTAATATAGTGGATTATTAGATTAGAGATCTTAGACCCTATAGTTTTGTATCTCCATATTAGCATGAGATTTTTCCACGTAAAATTCATTGTCTTGTGTGTGATTGTGATTTCATTATTTTTATGGATATGTGAAATTGATAAGGCTGCCCCTAGCCTAGAGGCATAGGATGTTACAAACATCCTTATTTATGTGCTCCCCTTATGTTGACATGATTATATTCATAGTAACCCAATGTGAAGATCTTTGAGTTGTCCCATTCCAATATTATCTATAAGCTTCTTGAGAGTTGAAGTTGACAATGCTTTTGTGAATAAGTTTACTAAATTATAATTTGATTTTACTTTTTGAATATTGATCTTACTACTCTTTTGAAGTTTATGAATATAAAAGAACTTGAATGATATATGTTTACTTCTATCACCCTTAATATATTTTCTTTTAATATGTGCAATTATATATATATATAATATTTTATTGTGTATTTTTTAATGATTTGAAAAAATGACTACCATTGTTTGTTTAATATCATCATTATGATAATTACATGTAAATACATATCATGTTCAAGATCTAACCTTGTGAAGATTTAAAAGGTAATCACTATCTGCATATACAATTGATTGTGATTGTATTCCTTTAGCTTGTGTTTTTCCTCTTTTTATAATTATGGCCTATATGATTCTTATTGATCTCAAAATTAAATTTAAAAGGTTAGGCAAGAGATTAACCTACTTACAATTTATTAAGCTTGAGTTATTTAAAATTAGCCAATTAAATTAGTTTGTCATTTCTCTCTCTTTATAATTATGGTTGGCAAGGTTCTTATCTATATCAAGATTAATTTAAAACATTAGATAAGAGAACTTACTTACAATTTATTAAATTTGAGAGAATAAAATTGATGGAATTAGCTTGTCATTTTTTTGTTTTTATAATTATGGTCGGCTTAGTTCTTATGATCAACTTGAAGATTAATTTTAAAGATTAGGTAAGGGCACCCACCTAAAATTTATTAAACTAGAATTAATAAAATTAGCTTTAGCTTGATGCATTTCTCTTTTTATAATTATTGCCGGCATGGTTCTTGTCAACGTCAAGATTAAATTAAAGGATTAGCTAAGTGAACTTCAACTAATTGGTTAGTTAAGTAAATACACTTGCAATAATTTAAAATCAAAATCCACTTTAAAATAATAAATATATGCTACCTTTTTCTAGTTGCATTGAACTTATTGTTAATTTGATTTAAACATAAATAAATATAATTATTGAATTATTAATTAAATTTATATATATAAAATTTAATTAATTATTTTATATATAAAATAAATTTTAATTATCTAATTAAAATTATTAAATACTTAAGCATTATCGTGCCTAAGATTTAAAATAATTTTTTATTTTTTAAATGCACAAAAAAATAACGAAGGAAAAATCTTTATTCAAATAAATAAATAATTCCATGGAAAATATAGAAGTGAAAATAACATTTATATTGTGTAATATTATATTATAACCATCTACAACTTATCAATCCTATTTGGATTGATTTTTGAGAAGTCAAAAACTCTTTCATAAGCTCAAGAACTTCTATGTCTCTTTGATAAATTTTCTTCAGAGAGCTTATGGTTTAAAATGAAGATATGGAAGCTAAGTTTTTTTTTTTACTTTTTATAAAAGCTTTATTTTGACTAATACAAGTTCTTTCATGATTAATAAAATTTTTATATTACCCAAAATTATCATTGAGAAATTATAACTTCAGCTTCCCACTAAAGTGAAAAAAAGAAAGTTATTTCGAATGAAATCATTGTATATTCAAACTAAGTTAATGATTCATGGAATTAATAAGAAATTAAATATCAATATTTAAATTTAATTATGATAAGTTGAACATTGTCACATAGTATATATCTCTTGTCAATAAAATCTATAATGTCATGTATAGTGTGGGGTAAAAAAAAAAAAATTAAATTAAATTAAAACAACAACAACATTGAACTCACCTTTTAGGAACAATAAGTTCAAGCAAAAAAAAAAAAAGATTTATCTTTTCATATAAACCTCGCCTTTTGAAAAAACAAGTTAAACATTTTTACATGGAATTTGTTTTATGAAAATACAAGTCTAGTATCTTTCAACAAACTTTTCTTTTGGAAAGATGAGTTTAATATTTATATATTAAGCTCATCTCTTAAAAAATGAGTTCAATGAAAAATGTAAATTTATTTTTTTATATTGAACTCATCTTTTGAAAAGACAAATTTTAGTTGACAATTTTATGGTAGAACCTTTAATATTTTGTAAGTTACCTTTTTTTTTTTTTAATAATATTTAAACAAAAAATATATATAACATGAGTCACACACTCAATGGTTAGAAAAAACAAAAATTGATAAATTCAATAACTAAAAAAAAGTAATTATCAAGTCCTATAAAGAAATAAATTAAATATAATCTTCTAAATCTTTTTAAATAATATTTTTAATTAAAAAATAATATTTAAAATGATTAAGACTATCAAAATATGAATTTTCAAATCTTCCTATTTGATTAATTAAAAAATAATATTTTAAAGAATCAAACAAATATTTAAATACATTTGTAGACCCCCGGAGACAGATTTTTATTTTTTTTTTCCCTCTTTTTACCACACCGAGGGTCAGCCGTTGGTGGCGGCCAGAGATGACAGAATGGACTGCTTTGGGCGGCCATGAGATGGGACGGGGCGAGCAGTATTTGGGCGGCTGAAGAGGACGAGAAGTAGCGGGAAAAAGGGGAGATTGAGAAAAAAAAAAGGAGGAGAGTTGGGTGGAGGATTTTTGGGTTCGGGACCGGGGGATTTTCAGCTGAGGAAGGAATAAGAAAAACAGAGGAGATTTTCAGTTCCGGAGATTGAGGGTTCTAGGGAATTTTTGGAGAGTTGAGCGCATAGGAATTTCTTTGGTAATATGTGATCTCTTAAATTATAATAATTATGGGGGAGATTTATGTAATAATGTGTTATCTTGAGAAGGGATTGTGGGTCGGCTGATTCAAGAAGCGAAGGGTTGCAGAAAACGAGAGGAAAGGGAACTGAAAAAAAAAAAGATTCCTGGAGCTGAAGCAGATTCCATAACAGGAAGGAGAACGAGAACGACCAGAGGGGAAGATCACAGCGAGAGAAGACAGAGGTTCGTTAAGCAAACTTGAAATTTTGAGTTCTGTGTTTGTTCGTTTATTGTCTTCAGAGAATGGACCAAGCTGCTTTCAACGGGGGCTTTATTTTAGTTTCCCTTTTAGTATTGAAGATTCAGATTTGTTGATTTGCGTTATTGTTTTTGCTGTTGTTTTTTCATGTTAGTGGACTGAGATGGGATAGAATGTGGAACAAACACTCTTATGAACCTTCTGTGTGCCTCTCTTTGGCACATTTGATTTCTCACAATGATGAATGATGAACCTTGAACTTGATTGGTAATGTTCATTTGGGCCCTCTATGATTGGGCTTTACTGAAGGCTATTTGGTTTTTATGGACCTAGTCCGTTGCTTCTTAGGTGTAGACCCCATTGGCCTAGTGTTTGGCCCTCTTGATTCTTCTTCTTTATATGTTAAAAATATAGTTTTTGTAAAAAAATTCTGTTATCATGTAACCGTCTAAAATTCACATTTTTAAATTCCAATATTCATGTTTATTTATTTAATTATTATTCTTGTTATTATTATTCTATTTATTTATTTGCTTATATATTTTTTTTAAAATTCCAATCATTAAAATTCAATTCTTCGAAAATCTGACTTCCGAATTTAATTTTCAATCTAAAAAAAATTCCACTATTCACGTTCATTTGTTAAACATTATTTTTGTTATTATTATTATTTCATATTTATTTATTTATTTCTTTTAAAAAAAATCCAATCATTAAAGTTCAATTCTTCAAAAATTTGACTTCCGAATTTAATTTTCAATATAAAAAATTTCACCATTCACGTTCATTCGTTAAATATTATTTATGTTATTATTATTATTATTTATTTATTTATTTCTTTTAAAAAAAATCCAATCATTAAAGTTCAATTCTTCAAAAATCTTACTTTCGAATTTAATTTTCAATCTAAAAAAATTCCACTATTCATGTTCATTCGTTTAAACATTATTTTTATTATTTCATATTTATTTATTTCTTTTAAAAATTTCAATCATTAAAGTTTAATTCTTCAAAAATCTGATTTTCGAATTTAATTTTCAATCTCAAGAATTCCACTATTCACGTTCATTCATTTAAACATTATTTTTGTTATTATTATTATTATTCCATATTTATTTATTTATTTATTTTAAAAAAATTCAAATCATTAAGGTTCAATTCTTCAAAAATCTGACTTTTGAATTTAATTTTCGATATAAAAAATTCCACTATTCACGTTCATTCGTTTAAATATTATTTTTATTATTATTATTATTTTATTTATTTATCTATTTCTTTTAAAAATTCTAATCATTAAAGTTCAATTCTTCAAAAATCTGACTTTCGAATTTAATTTTCATTCTCAAAAAAATTTCACTATTCACGTTCATTTGTTAAACATTATTTTTATTATCATTATTATTATTCCATATTTAGTTATTTATTTCTTTTAAAAATTCCAATGATTAAAGTTCAATTCTTAAAAAATCTGATTTTCGAATTTAATTTTCAATCTAAAAAATTCCATTATTCACGTTCATTCGTTTAAACATTATTTTTGTTATTATTATTATTATTCTATATTTATTTATTTATTTCTTTTAAAAATTCTAATCATTAAAGTTCAATTCTTCAAAAATCTGATTTCCAAATTTAATTTTCAATCTTAAAAATTCCACTATTCATGTTCATTCGTTTAAACATTATTTTGGTTATTATTATTATTATTCTATATTTATTTATTTATTTCTTTTAAAAATTCAAATCATTAAAGTTCAATTATTCAAAAATCTGACTTTCGAATTTAATCTTCAATTTAAAAAATTCCACTATTCATGTTCATTCATTTAAATATTATTTTCATTATTATTATTATCATTCCATTTATTTATTTTACAAATTCCAATAATTAAAGTTCAATTTTTCAGAATTCTGTTTTCCAAATTTAATTTCCAATCTAAAAAATCTCACTATTCACATTCAGTTGTTTAAATGATTATCTTCGTTATTATTATTATCTTGTTAATTTATTTATTCACTTATTCATATATTTAAAATCTCATCTCTAAATAATTTCTCAAATTTTTAATCTCTAAATTCAATTTTCAATCTCTAGAATTCTATTTTTCGCAATTATTTATCTAATTTTTATTATTTCGTCATTATTATTATTCCATTCATTTATTTCTTCACTTATTCATTTATTAAAAATCTCATCTCTAAATAATTTCTTAAATTTTCAATCTCTAAATTCAATCTCCAATATCTAAAATTTTATTTTTCGCAATTATTTACCTAATCTTTATTATTTTGTCATTATTATTATTCCATTAATTTATTTATTCACTTATTCGTTTATTAAAATTTCGTCTTTAAATAATTTTTCAAAATTCCGATTCCCAAATTTAGTTATCTGAAATTCCAATTTTTCAATTTCCGAACTTAATTTTTTTCAGTTTCCAATGTTCCAATTCTCGCATTTATTTCGTTACTTGTTTATTATTATCATTTTATTCATTTATTTTTAAAAATTTTGCCTTCGAACGATTTCCAAGATTTCCAATTTTTATAATTCAATTTTCATAGTTTTTACTTCTCAAATAACTTTCAATTCTGATTTCTTTCAAAATTTAATTTCTAAAGTCTCAATTTCCGTAATTTAATTTCTAAAAAAAAAATCCTAAATTCTCAAATAATTTTCAAAATTCCAATTTCTTTCAAATTTAATTTCTAAAATTCTCATTCTTATATTTAATTTCTAAAAATCCAATTTTCAAACAATCTCTAAAACTCCAATTTTCAAATAATCTCTAAAACTCCAATTTTCAAATAAATTTCAAAAATTCAATTTTCCCTCGAACAGTTTTCATTTCTATTTGGTGACGCATGTGATAAGTTTTGTGCTCTTTATTATACACTGACCCCATTTTTATAATAGCGCATTGCTCGTTTGTGGCTCAGGTATGCATCCATTCCCATTCTGGTCATTTTCTATGCATGTTTTGATTCCTATGTGTGCATGGTTGATTTGAGTATCTGTTGATTTTCCTATTGATCGCCACGTCAGCTTCATTTTATTAGTAGAGACCCGACTTTAGGGACTTAGAGGGGTGCTACGGTCTTTACCGTACCTTCCTGATGAGTAACCTGACCCCCAAGCCTGATCCGGTTTTCCATAGACCACCTTTTCCAAAATAAGGAGTCACACTTAGAGTTTTCTTTTTTATTTTGTTTACTCTTTTAAAAATAAAACAAAAATAAGTGGCGACTCCAAGTCATTTTTTTAAACAAAAATCGAGCTCGCCATCGAGTGGAAAACGCATGGGCTGAAATGCGGGGTCCACAACATTATTTATAATGCTTATAAATAAGACTCATTTCAAATCTTTTAGGGTACAAGATAATACAAAATGAGAAGGTGGAGTGAAGCACCTTTAACATATATGGTTGGTCCAAACTTCAATAATTGCTATACTTTAAAGTTGTTGCATATCATCTCACACTAATAAATTTGTATAACCAAAAAAAATATTTCATAGGCACCACCAATTACCTAGAAAATGAATTTTAACTTTATCAAATACTTAATTTTTGTAACAAAAATGTTTTTAAGCATTATAGAACATTTCTAACTTTTCTAAAATCATGACCAAATGACTCATGATCTTTTCGAATACTAAAACATCCATCAAATTATTTTGTTGTGATTTTTTTATTTTAATTAAAAGTTTAAAATATGTACTATCTCTATCAATTTTATGTTCTAAAACAAGTTTCTTTCAAAGCTTGTAATGTAAATTAATTAATGAATTTTAGTCATGAATAATCTTGGAGGAGTTTGAATTAAAAATTTTGAGGTAACACCTTTTTTTTATTGTTTATGATTAAATATGTATCAAATAAATGTACAAAATTGAAAAGACTTTAGAGGGTGATGATAAATCAATTTCATGACTTAATTTTAAGAATAAATTTAAAAATGATTTTGAGAAATCGTCTTAATAACTAAGACTTAATGACTTAATTACAATTAATTTAACTTAAAGTCATCTTACTTCATTAAATATCAAGTTTTACCAAAATTACTTGTTAATGATCTCAATAATTTTTCATTTTCCTGCTAAATATAATTATTTTTATTTATTTATTAATGGATTATGGAGAACAACCATCCTCTCTCCATCCTCTTTTCAAATTGCATACCAAAGGTTAGATATTTGAAAAGGATCCTTAAATATGGTCTAAAGTATCATTAAACTTGGTCTAATTAAAGTGACATGAACAACAACAACATGATTAGACTTCTCATCAAAACAATAATTATCTAAGAACCTCAACCTTTAGACTATATAATTGCAACTTGAAAATTAAAACAAATATTGCATAATAAGCATGAAATTTTTTTTACTAACAATTACATAGATGTTTTGCAATTGCATTCAATGGTACAATATTAGAGATAATGATGGTAAATTAACATTGAAGATTGTTTCTTGATAAAAACTTATCTCTAAAATCGCTTCTTGATAAAAATAAAAATAAAAATCACACATCAATTATAATATTCTTTAAATTAAGTAACTTTTTTTGTAGGAAAATATTGACTATACTACTATTTTTACCTTCATTTGTACCACTTTGTTAAATGCTAAGTGATGATCATAAACTTTTGAATTTAATAAACAAGGACCTATTTTTATTATATCTAGTTATACCCACTTGTTATATAATAAGATGATAAAGGTTTACTAGTGGGTTTGCTCGTGACAAAAGTGGGATGCATACAATATATATATATATATTTTATATCTATATATACCCACTTGCTATATATTTTTTATTCTCTACAAGCTTCTTATCCCTATAATTGAAGGCAGATTGACCATCAAAACTTAAAATTTGAAGTCATTACACTACACCTTTTGAGAGAAAAATTTTGATCTTGTTTGCTTCCCTTTGTTTCATTAGCATAATTTTAATTATGCATTTATATTTTTTAAAAAAATTTTATTTCTTTTTTCTTTTTTATTAATTTTAATAAAACTTTTACAAGTAGTAGAGAATCGTGAAACTACTTAGGCTAAGGTTTGACAACCCAAGCTAGCCCAAACCTAATTTTATATATTTATAATTTATATTATTTTATATAATGATACCTATTTTGTATGTGTGTGTGTTTTTATTTTTTTTAGTTTTTAAAGAAAAATGTTGAATTTTAATTGTATTATTTCATTTTTGTTGGACGGATACATAAATTGATTTATTTTTGTTATTATGTTGAAAAGTTATCCAATTTAATTTTTAAAATTATGATATAAAAGAAGTATAAAAAAGAAAAAAAATTATGAATAGGTTCAAACTAACTCAACCTTACCAAACCTAGTTATGATCATACAACCTAATCAACTCAACTAAAAGTACTATGAGTCAATTTAAGCCTAACTTTAGTAGGTAAAAATGAGTTTGAGCTAAGTTTGGGTCAAATACCTCACATTAGAGGCTAAATTTGAATGGGTTAAGTTTGAATTTAGGTTTGATTTGAATCATCTATCAAATCAATCTAGTTTGTTTAAAATGTAATATTAATTTTAAGTTTTTATTAGCCTATCTTGGAATTTTAATTGGAAAATTTAAAGGTTTTTAATTAAAAAGGAGATAAAACATGTATAAAGTATAGACCATGGAAAGTTTGAATAAAGTGGGAAAGATTGTGAAGGAAAATTATGGAAGGAAAGAAAAATCAAGAAAAATAAAAAATTAAGCTTAAGTTTAATATTTTCCATAAGTTCATTAAAATTGACTTGCTTTTTTTTCTTTTTTGTAAAGAGTAAATATTAAAAGTATATAAAACTCTAAACAATTTTCATTATATGTAATTTATTTCATATTTTTAAGATAATCAAATAAAATTTGAACTTCTTTCATTTTCTTGTTTTTTTGGTTGCAATTTCAACTATCTAAACATAGCTTTAACCATACCTTTAACCATACATTTAATGTTTTTAAATTTTTAACTCTTCATCATTGTTCATATTTCTAAACGAGTTTGAGACCTTACAATATGCAAAATAAATAAATAAATTAACACCAGCATAAATTTCTTTCCAACCTAACACAACAGTAAGATCACATTATTCTTTTTAAAAAATTAGTGATATTTTTATAAATTATCTCTCCATTAAATTTAATATCATTTTCAATGCAATGACATATCATTTTTAAGGTAATTACTTGAAGGTGTTGTAACATCAGTTTTTTAAGTCAAAAAGTATGTCCACATTCTACTTCTCCATAACTTTCATTTTCTATGAGACTCACCACTAAGTTAAGGCATTAGAAAGTTCAAAATTTGAAATCCAAAGTCATATTCATAGAATAATTCATTTTGTTATGAAACATTTCACTAAGATGTTATATGATAGAAAATACTATTAGAATCTAAAGTGGTTTTAATCATTTATCATATCAATTATTTTTTGGTTGTCTTTAAAATTACTTTAAAAAACTTCATAGTCATGTAATAGGTCATATATAAGTTGATAGGGTTTGGATTAATAAAGATTTTTTCTTCAAACAACTGTTCAAATGAACTTTCAAAAAAGGAGGGTTTTTTCTTTTATTTATTGGCACTCAATAGAAAAACCAAAAGTCATAAGGACGATAGAAAACAAAAATGAGATTTTACTTTGAATCACATGTCGTCATTCCAAGAAATGTTTTCCACTCTTTCCCATATCACTATCTTTTAAATATAAACTTTACATGTTTTTCTTCATGTTATAGTTTTTTCTCTTAATAAAATATTTATAGAAATACTTCTACCACTTTTTCTTATTTTATAAGGAAACTTATTTTTACAAAAAGATATAACAATCTCTATTTAAAAAAAATAAAAATTAAACACATTAATAGTATGATAATATTTTTTTTCCAATAAATAACAGATATTTATTACTTATCTCTCTTTTGAAAGAAATTCCTTATGATAGTTGGTCAAATTTGTTGAAAAAAAATAGGCTTTCCCACAAGTGTAAATCAATGGAAGCAATATAAATAGAATAACAGAAAATAAATGAGCACACAAGATTTACGTGGTTCCCTCAAATAACTTGAGGTACGTCCACGACGACCGGGAGGTCAGTTTCTTCCACTATCACCAAAAGAGTTTACAAAGTGGCCAAAAGGCATAAGCCTTACAAACACACCAAGGTGTAAATCACAAGAGGAAAATACCTCACAAAAGTAAACCAAATCTCCAAGAACAAACCGCAAGAAACCCCAAATATCAAGTGAAGAAACGTTACCCACTTGAAGAACAAACTTGCCGATTGTGTAGCACCAAAAAATGGAGAAGAAGAAGGCTGATTTTTGTTTTGAACCAAAAAGGTATCCCAAAAGTCTTCTTGCCGACCAAGATGATGAACCAAAGGAAAAGACAAAAGACTTGTAGTTTTTTTTTTCTTTCCTTGAAGACTTCAAACCAATCTTGAATATGCCAAGAGTCATGTGCTAACCAAGGTGTTGGCCAAAATAGCAAAACCATATTTAGTAAATTTAAGAATCCCACAAAGGAGGGAAACCCAACAATTCTCCCCCTCCCGACTTATGTGGAGGAATCGACCATTCCCGCCAATAGTCGACACTTCTCATGCTTGTCCTTAGTCAATGCCTTAGTCAACATATCTGAAGTGTTATCATCAGTGTGAACTTTTTCAAGTTGCAACAACTTATCATTCAAGACATCACGAATCCAATGATATCTAACATCAATGTGTTTCGACTTCGAATGAAATGAAGAATTCTTACTCAAGTGGATTGCACTCTGACTATCACAATGAAGGACATACCTTTCTTGTTTCAAACCCAACTCTTGTAAGAATTTCTTCAACCACAATAATTCTTTGCAGGCTTCTGTAATGGCGATGAACTCAGCTTTTGTGGTGGAGAGAGCAACACATTTCTGTAATCTTGATTGCCATGTCACTGCCCCCCCTGCAAAAGTAATCAAATAACCAGAAGTAGATTTTCGACTATCAACATCACCAGCCATATCAGAATCTGTGAACCCATCAAGAATAGGCTCGCCTTTACCAAAACACAAACTCATCTTTGAAGTGCCCTGAAGATACCTCAGAATCCATTTCACTGTTGCCCAGTGTTCTTTTCCCGGATTAGACAGAAATCGACTAACAACCCCAACTGCGTGAGCAATATCCGGTCGAGTACAAACCATGGCATACATCAAAGAACCAATTGCTGAAGCATAGGGAATTTTCTGCATCTCATTTTTCTCTTCATCACTTGTAGGACACTGACTTGAGCTAAGTTTGAAGTGGCCTACAAGTGGACAATTAACAGGCTTTATTTTGTCTATATTGAACCTCTCAAGAACCTTTTTAACATAATTCTCTTGAGATAACCAAATCAGCCCATGTGATCTGTCGCGAACAATTCTTATCCCAAGAATTTGCTTTGCTGGACCCAAATCCTTCATGGCAAAGGACTTGCTCAACTCTGACTTCAACTTGCTAATCTTGCTCGTGTCTTGGCCCACAATAAGCATATCATCAACGTAAAGCAAGAGAATAATAAAATTACCATCTAGATATTTCTTCACAAACACACAATGGTCTGAAGTGGTTCTTGAATACCCATGCTCAATCATGAAAGAATCGAATTTTCTGTACCACTGCCTCGGTGCTTGCTTCAATCCATACAAACTCTTCTTCAATTTGCAAACTAACTGATCATTACCCTTATCTATGAAGCCCTCAGGTTGCTCCATATAAATTTCCTCTTCTAAGTCACCATGCAAAAATGCGGTCTTCACATCAAGCTGCTCAACTTCTAAATTCATACTCGCAGCTATACCAAGCACAGTTCGAATGGAGGACATCTTCACAACTAGTGAGAATATCTCATCAAAATCAACTCCCTTCCTCTGATCAAAACCTTTCACAACAAGTCGTGCCTTGAATCTCGGTTGAGAACTGTTCCCATCATTCTTTCATCTAAAGACCCATTTATTTTTCAAAATTTTCTTCCCTTTAGGCGGCTTCACCAAATCATAGGTGTGATTCTCATGCAAAGACTTCATTTCCTCTTTCATTGCCTTGAGCCATTCAGTTTTGTTCTCATGCTTCAAGACTTCTTGATAAGTCTTTGGCTCCCCCTGATCTGATATCATCACATACTTATTTGAAGAATATTTTCTGGATGGCTGTTTTTCTCTGATAGATCTCCTCAACGGTGTCTGTGGTAGTGGCTCTTGGGGTGACTGTTCCCCCTCAATCTCTGGCTCAACATCATTTTCCGCTGCATCATCATGAGGTGTCTGCACTTCCTCATCAATATCAT
The DNA here is from genome assembly GCF_030704535.1 of Vitis vinifera. Classification (NCBI taxonomy): domain Eukaryota; kingdom Viridiplantae; phylum Streptophyta; class Magnoliopsida; order Vitales; family Vitaceae; genus Vitis; species Vitis vinifera. The sequence goes on along the minus strand of NC_081817.1, from coordinate 18,711,465 downwards.
GAATAACAGGTGGATTAAGAGGATCTAAATCAACAAGATCATTAGTACTAGACTCAGCTAACTCAAGCTTGTCAATGTCTTCAATAGTCTGATCTTCCAAGAAAACAACATCTCGGCTTCTGACAACTTTCTTATCAACTGGATCATACAACCTGTAGCCAAATTCTTCATGCCCATAGCCAATAAATATGCACTGCTTTGCTTTTGGATCAAGCTTGGATCTCTCATCTTTTGGAATATGAACAAAAGCTCTACAGCCGAATACCCTCAAGTGATCATAGGAGACTTCCTTCCCTGTCCAAACTTTCTCTGGCACATCACCATTCAACGGAACTCAAGGAGACAAATTGATAAGATCAACTGCTGTCCTCATTGCCTCACCCCAAAAAGATCTTGGCAATTTAGAATGTGAGAGCAAACATCTGACTCTCTCAAGAATGGTGCGATTCATTCTCTCTGCAACCCCGTTCTGTTGAGGTGTCTTTTTGACTGTCTTTTCGTGTCTGATGCCATGATTAGTGCAATATTGATCAAATGGTCCAATATATTCACCACCATTATCCAAGCGGACACATTTCAACTGTCTACCAGTTTCTCTTTCAACCTTGGCCTGAAAATGCTTAAACACATCTAGAACTTGATCTTTAGTTTTCAGTGTATAAGTCCAAACTTTTCTCGAGTGATCATCAATAAAAGTGACAAAGTATAAAGCGTCACCAAGTGTCCTAACTTTCAAAGGACCACATACATCAGAATGTATCAAATCTAGAACATCAGATTTTCTAGATGCAATGTTTCTACGGAATGATATTCTATTTTGTTTACCATGGAAACAATGAACACATGTTTTCAAAGGCGTACCTTTTATCCCCGCTAGAAGCTCTTTCTTGGATAAAACTTGCAATCCTTTCTCACTCATATGTCCAAGCCTTCTATGCCATAAATCGGTGGATGAGCAACACCCTTGCAGATTTTTGCTTGCACAGTGTAAAGAGAACAAGTCTTCTTTCCTTTTGCTACCACTAGAGAACCTTTGGAGAGCTTCCATTTTCCATCACTGAAATTGTTGTTGTAGCCCTCATCATCTAACTTTCCAGCAGAGATTAAATTGAGTCGAATATCAGGTACATGCCTCACATCTCTAAGCAACAATTTGCATCCAATATTTGTTTCCAAGCAAATGTCACCCATGCCGACAATTTTTGACACATCTTCATTTCCCATACGGACATTCCCAAAATCACCTTGCGAGTAAGAAGTAAAGAAATCAGCCCGCGAAGTAACATGAAATGAAGCTCCAGAATCAATTACCCAATCCGTCTCTTGGCCAATCAAATTAACGCTAACATCATCACGAATAATCATGAGTTCACCATCGGTAACTACAGCTGTATCATTTTGCTTTTTCTCTGAATTTTTCTCTTTGTTCTACTCCTTGAACTTGAGTTTTCTGCATTCCCGCTTCATGTGCCCTTTCTTGTGACAATAATAGCACTCAACATCTTTCTTTGAAATCGAGCTTGAACGACCTCTAGATTTATCACGGTTGTGCGAAGCCTTACTCTTATTCCTGCCTCTCCCCCGATTTTCTAACACAAGTGCCTCGGAGTGAGAAGAACCTGATGATTTTCTTCTTGTCTCTTCATTCAACAGGCTGCTAGTAACTTGACTCATTGTTACCACTCCATCAGGTGTGGAGTTACTAACTGTGACCACCAAAGTTTCACAACTTTCAGGAAGTGAACTAAGAAGTAACAAAGCTTGCAAATCATCATCAAAAGTAATTTTCATGGCGGCCAACTGATTCACAATGCTCTTAATCTCATTCAGATGCTCTGCAATAGGAGTACCCTCCTTATATTTAGAATTCACAAGCTTTCAAAATAAAAAAGCTTTATTCACGGCCGTCTTTCTATCATAAAGACTCTCCAATTTGGTCCAAAGACCATGTGCTGAGTTTTCTGTAGAGACATGATGAAAGACACTATCATCAATCCATTGCCGAATAAAACCGACAGCTTTTCGGTCTAGCTTTTTCCACTCGTCATCTTTCATTCCTTCCGGTTTGCCACTATCACCTTCTATGGGTCCATTCAAATCTTTACAAAACAAAAGGTCTTCCATTTTAGTTTTCCAAGTCACCCAATTTGTGCCATTGAAACTAACCATACGCCCAACGTTGCCGTCCATAATTCACACACACAAATATAACGATTCAGAACCAAATTAACTAACAGCTCTGATACCAGATGTTGAAAAAAAATAGGCTTTCCCACAAGTGTAAATCAATGGAAGCAATATAAATAGAATAACAGAAAATAAATGAGCACACAAGATTTACGTGGTTCCCTTAAATAACTTGAGGTACGTCCACGACGACCGGGAGGTCAGTTTCTTCCACTATCACCAAAAGAGTTTACAAAGTGGCCAAAAGGCATAAGCCTTACAAACACACCAAGGTGTAAATCACAAGAGGAAAATACCTCACAAAAGTAAACCAAATCTCCAAGAACAAACCGCAAGAAACCCCAAATATCAAGTGAAGAAATGTTACCCACTTGAAGAACAAACTTGCCGATTGTGTAGCACCAAAAAATGGAGAAGAAGAAGGCTGATTTTTGTTTTGAACCAAAAAGGTATCCCAAAAGTCTTCTTGCCGACCAAGATGATGAACCAAAGGAAAAGACAAAAGACTTGTAGTTTTTTTTTTCTTTCCTTGAAGACTTCAAACCAATCTTGAATATGCCAAGAGTCATGTGCTAACCAAGGTGTTGGCCAAAATAGCAAAACCATATTTAGTAAATTTAAGAGTCCCACAAAGGAGGGAAACCCAACAAAATTTAATATCAATTCTCAATTCAATGATATCTCACTTTCAAAATAATTACATAAGGCATTGTAACATTACTTCACAAGTAAAAATTTGTGTCTATATTCCACTTTAATTTTCATATTTTTTGTTTTCTTCTAGACCCATATTTGTGGCATCGAAATTAGCCAAAATTTAGAATCCAAAGTCCCTTTCATGGTAACTACATAAGGTATTGTAACATCACCTTACAATTAGTAAAAAATTGTGTTTATATTCCACTTTAATTTCCACATTTTTTATTTTCTTCTAGACCCACCACTAGGCATTGAAATTGCCTTAAAATTTGGGATCCAAAGTCATATTGACAAGAAAAATTCCTTTTCATCCTACGAATCATAGAGACATTGCATTGGGAAAAAGATTATTGGAATTAAAGTGGTTTTTAGAATTTATCATGGAAATTTTTATCAATGAAAATTTTTGGTAGTTTTCTTAACTATAATAGGCAAATAATATATTAGTAAATGTTAGGATTTTTACTAAATTAACCTAAGGTAGTCACCCTCGGGGGGAGGGGGAGGGGGAAGAAGGGTAAATAAGGTGATGGTTTCTTTTTACAAATTTAAACTATATGAATGCCAGAGACAATTATATACAAATATACAATAAACACAATGAAAATTAATTGCATACAAATTATAAAGATTAGGGAAGAGAGAATACAAACACAATATATTTATTGTGGTTTGGTGCAACCCATCCTACATTCACTTTCCTATAGCTTCAATCCCAAACTTGAGGTTCTACTAATCCGAAGTTTCTAAGCATTACAATTAGATTAATTGACTCTAGTGGACACTTACAAATTTTTCAAGAGATACCTCACTCTTGAATTTCCCAAGTGATGCCCCATACTTGACAAACACTAAGTGATACCTCACGCTTAAATTTTCCTTTAAGTAATACCCACACTTGATTTCCCCTTACAAAGGTTTACACAAAATGATAGGAAAGATAATCTCACACATTCCTAGTACAAATTTAAGCTCAAATGATACAAGATAAATTAAGATTTATGGTGAACTAATGATATGCAAGTTTTGCAGCAAGGTGTGCTAGAAAACACTCCCCCAAGGCTCAAATAATATTCATAAAAGATTTGGGAATGTTAGACTTACCAACAATGAAGATTGGAACCTTTATGTAGAAGTAGAAAGGCTAAACTTGTTGTTAGGCACATTTAGGGGGTCAACTAATGGAGTTCCAATTTGACCGATTCACTAATTGTTAACAATTAATGCCAAAATAATTAGCAATTAATACTTTTAGTAGGTGTTCGTTAGGGTTCAAGACTTTGACCATGAAAGGCAAAGCCTTGACCAAGAAAGGCAAAACCTTTGTCAGTGACACAAACCACTTGAAGAGAGAAAATGTGTGTAAAAACACCCCTCAACTGATTGAGCCCAAATTATTTAATCGATTCCTTGGACTTTTTACCGTTTGCACTATTAAGTGCTCAAATACTTAGGTTTTAGGTTTCAAACCTCTAGCAACTCATGCAACCCCTTTTAAAACCTTTTTAAAAAGTTTAGAAAGGCATTTGACATAAAGTTTTAATTAAAAACATGAAATCATCCAATTATAAAAAAATTTAAAACAAAATTGCACAAGGATGATCTTTGATGCTTGAATAAAATGCATGTAAAATGTAGTGCACCAACAACCTTACAAAGAGATCTTATAAAAAGTTTTGAAGGCTCTTCTCTTTGAGGTCTTCTTTTTCTTGTTTTTTTTTTTTTTTTTTGGTTTATCTTTGTAATTGCTACTTTAAAAATCATCTTGCCTAGTCACACTCAAGATGAAACATTAGTTTCGAACCTTCTTTTATTATCATCAAAACTAAGAATTATCCAATCTTTGGTTTCACAATAGAAATATGAGTGATAATTCATGTTGGTGAGTAACACAGATCAAACACTCAACTAAATTATAATTAAAAATACAAACTCAAACACAATCTAATTATTAACTAGGTAATATATTGTAACCTATTTAACTCTTGTAATAATTAGATGTTATTTAATAATCAAATTGAGTTTAACATTGTATGATCTTATATGGTTAGTTTCCTAAACTGACATGTTTATAACTCAATTATGATGTCACTATTGAAAATCAAATTTTAAATGAGTCAAATATGAGTTAAATAGGTTAAAGTTATACTTAAGTTAATATTATTAAATAAGTCAATTTGAGTTAAATGTTTGTTATGAAAGTCAACTTAAAAACAATTTATTTTTATTCAAATACAATTGTACTCATTTCAAATTTATAAAAAAATGTGTTGGATTTGAATGGTGTGGACAAATCATATTAGACATTACCTGTCTTATATAGAAATTACTTCATTTACTAGAATTATTTTATTGCCTAACCATCAAATCCTTGTGGAATTTTTAATGACGTAAATTAGGTACTTGTGGTGATGATATTCTTAAAATTTTTGGCGTCATTCCCTTTGTGCTAAAATCAATCATGCTCATTCACTATATATAAATCTTATCTTCTTAGACATTAACTTCAGATTTTTGTTTTAGTAAATTTTTTTTGTTTTAATGAAATTTTTTGTTGTACATGTAGTATGCCCAAATAGGTTGCACATCCTATTGGACATCCTGTTGGAGCAGAAATGTCAAAGAAGATGTACATTATATGAATATTTGAAGAGAAGTATCTGAATTTGGAAACTACTAGTGTGTCTACAACCTCAGAATTCTTCACTTAAGAAAATGTGGATCTCAAGTCCCTACCTCATCGGATTTAGAGTTTCACATCTCTTTAACAGCTTTGTGTTGCACATTGTCCAGGTTCTGGAGTCCTTTGAGAAAACAATTTCACGAATACACTTGCAAGAGTATTAAAACCCCTTATCTTTGTGGAGCCTCCAAAGATTCACCTCTCTAAAAACTTAGTTCATTGATTTTATATTGTACATTGTTAAATGCAATTTCCTTTTGACAGTATTTCTTGCTACAACTCTCATTGATCTTTCAATGAAAATATTGTCAAATCTGGAATCCCTAGCCTCCTCCCTTCGTCTTCAAAACTTCATCTCTTTAACTTGTAGAGATTGAGGGATGCCCTGTTCTAGTCCTCTTTTCCAAGTGAAAGGTTGTCTTCTAAGTTTTATCAAACTTTGAAATAAAGATGTTTCAAGGAGAATGATTGAGATTAGCCCCAAATTGCCCGCTTCCCCTAAGATGAGGATACATCATAAACTCATTTTTGAACCATAATACATTCAAATTGCAAAAATGGTTGCAGAGCCAATTCAACCCTATCCTATCCTTACATTCATCAATGTAACTCTTATTCTCAATACACATTTCTTACTCTTTTATCTACATAGTACCTTGTAAATTTCTCATATTGATGTTGTGTTTTACCAGTGGCTCAACAATTTTTGGAAGTTTCCATGGAGTTATGTTGAAAGTTTGACTAGGAAGCAGGTTTTGAGTACAATAGTTACAAACTTATGCATGAGTATTTTGTTTCTTATCGATCTCTCCCATGGTCAATGTAAGCATCTTAAGTTCTACCTGTAATGAAATCTTCGTAATTTTCTTTTAGGTGCTCTTTGAGCAGTCTTAGTTAGAGGTTTGACATGCAAGCATGGGACGTAAAATGATGAGGGGTGTTATTTGACAGTAGTTGCAAATTGGCATGGATGCCTTCATTTCAATTAAGCATCTTTTGTGATACTCTTCTAACTGGATTTAAATACAATTTTCTAATTTCAATATATAATGCACAAAGTTTACCTTAATAAGTGCACTTTGTGTTAAAATATCAATTTTTCGTAATCGAGGAAATGATAGATTTTCCTTTTAGAAAGAATGATGAAAATTTTCTTTACCGTATAGTTATTTATGATCTCAAGTCATTCCTTTCAGGTTTTCAAATTGTCAAAAGGAAGGATTCAATTTGCTATATGTTTAATGCTCTTATTGTGTTGACAAAATGAGATTTGGATTTCACATTGGAGACTACAAGTTTGGTTGAATGCAAGTAACACCTCTTTATTTATTCATAAATGATTAAAAAACTAAGTAGCAAGTGCATATGTCTAACTTCCATTTATTTATTCTACAGTTTCTACAACATACCACGTTCTTATGTCTCTTGGAAAGTTAAGAACCTTGTTTAAAATATGGTATGCCTTCCATGCTAAGAAGTCTTGTGCTCTATGATTGTGGTGGCTCAAATAGCAACTTGCATCTATTTTGATACATGGAGAACTCAAGACAACATCTGGTTTTTAGTGCCTTTCAAATTAGTGGATTTCATATTAATTTCTCAATCAATATGCAATGTGTTTTTCATGGAACATTGCCAAAGAATTTTGTAATTTCCTTTTTTTTTTTTTTTGTTTATAAATCATTACTAAATTTTGATTGCAAATAATTGTCAGGATTCATTAGCAGGACTTTTATCCAACATACAAGTTTTTAGGTGAGTGATATACATGGAAAATTTTTCTGCTTTGTTTGGTTTGAAATGTTATTCAATTTTAAACCAACATACTGTTACTTGTTTGCAACATGTTATATTTGTAGAAAATTTTCTTATCAGGATTTATATTGCAGGTTTGAATAATGTTTAAGGTGAAGGAGACTTTTTGGCATGTCCTGCTATCTTGAGTTGTGCAAGTCAGAGGCTCAAAGAGCACAAACTCTTATGACTGGAAGAAAGACAATTGAGTTCTCATTCTATGATAAGTTGTGAGCATTGTATGGTATTTTTTGAATTGCACATAGCCTTATTTAGCTTTCAAATACTTAATACAATTGTGCATGAACATAAACTGAACTCATACTTGACACAATTGTGAGTTATATGGTATGCGTTCTTATTTTCTTTTTATTTTATGCATGGGTCAAAAAATGCACTCTTGGTAACTTTGAACTTTAACTTTAATACCTAAGGAACATTTGGTTATTGCAATGCCTAATGTTTTTTGGAAGTTGGTTACAATATTCATGGGTGACAAAATCTTTGTTTTTATAGTTTATTTTTTGAAAGTAGATTCATGGCCTTTATCAATTCCTTACATATTACTAATATTATAAAGCTTACTTGTTTTCCGAAATTGCTTATCGTATGATAGAAGTGAACGCATTAAAGATTGTTAATTGAAAGAAATAATTTGTTTACAGCTGGAGATTGTAGACGAGGTTACAACATGATCTCATGTCCTTGGCAATTTGTAGATTGAGGGTTTTCAAAAGGCTTTGCCCTAATACCAGTGAAAGAACTGCCACAGAAGCAACTAACATGATCATTGAATTGGTGCCTAGTCTTTTTCCCTAGATACGTATGTTATCCATGCCAAGTGGATGCCCTATTCAAATTATAAGGCTTTGGATTCCTTAATGATTGGAATGAACTTTGGAATTCTTTCATATTTCTAAATGTCATGTCACATCTTGCCAATAAGCCAACTTCCTTCAGTGCTCTAAATTGTGGAGATCACGAGTTGCTAAAATTTGTGGTCTGCATTGGAGAAGGATTGTTTGATGCTCTCACTACTAGTTATATCTCTTGTCCTTGAAACTACATATCTTTTAATCCTCTTCAGTGAGAAAAGAATAAAGAACATAGACAAGTTGTCCCATGATGACTCACATTCCTAATGTTCTAGTTGATGGTGTACCTTCTTGAGATTGAAGAGGGAGAAATGTCAAAGAAATCCTTTATCTGAGGGAGGTCTTCACAGATTCATCACTCTCAAACAACTCAAGATTGATGGTATATTTAAGATGTGTTTCTTCTCAGATGACCAAGGCCTACCCTTTCTTCCAATGTATCTCTCATTTATATTTTCATGTAAAGATTCCAGAATCCATGACTTTCCTACATCACCAAGACCTCACCTAAGCTCTAGTTGTTTTTAATAGATGGAGAGCTCCAACTTTGATCCATAATAGTTTGGGTTCCAAAAATGGAAACAGGGAGGGTTCACCCTATCCTATCCATATATATAGTAAGTTTCATCTATTCCCAACACATAATTCTTACATTTTATCTTCTTGTTAACATATAAATTGTCATCCAGTTGAAATTTTCTACAAGTTCAGTGATTACTACCAAAAAGTGCTATTTTGTAGACCTAATTATAATGGTTTTAAGCACCTTTGAGTAGTAATCATATTCATTTAACCCAATTAATTCATTAAGGTCCTTAGTAATTGGTTTTAACCATTTTGTGGCAAGTTTACATGTTTTTATCAGCTTATGAATCAATTCAAGCATGCCAAATGATGGAGGAGCTACTTGGACAAGTTATGGCAAAGCTTTTGGAAGCTCAAATTCATGAAGAACCAAGCTTTGGAGCTCCATAGCCCTTTGCCAAAGTCGTTCAAAGTATGCAAGGAAAGAACAATGGAAAAGAGGAAAAGCAAGCAAAGTGAAGAGAAGCAAAGAGGACAGCAGCTGCAGTCTTCTTTCGCACTTTTGGAGCACTTCCCGAAGTCCATTTTTTACATGCTATATACCATTTCAAAGCTCTGGAAGTCAAAAATCCAACGCTTCAAATCGTGTACGATTTGGAGCTGAAATGAGGAAGATATGGCCTTCGGAAGCCAACTACTCCAGGTTGAGCGAAAATTTCGCACGACACAAGGTGTTATGCGAATTTCGCATAACACCTTCAAAATTCGCATAACCCATGCGTGGTGCGAATTTTCCTCTATTTTTGCCAACTCCACTTTAGATATTTTCCTATGTATTTTTTGATGTAATTTCCTTTCTTATCCTTGTAACTAACCAATCACAAGCTTTTGCTTTTGTAAAGACTATATAAGGGGTGGAAATCACCTCTTGGAAAATATAGAAGATATATTACGTTTTACACTTAGAATATATACAGAGCTCTCTCGTTTCTCTTTTCTCTTTACTATTTTATTTTCTTGGAAGCCAAACAGCCTCTGAGGGCTTTTCCTCAGATGATGATTGGCTAAAACTTTTAGTTTCTCAAAGTATGGATGTTATGTGATGGCTTGGATGCAATCCCATGGAAATTTCTCGCACTCGGAAGGTAAGGTAGACGTTTTTCATTAAAGGTTCATTAATGCAAAGTTTGGTTTTTATTTCCTTTGGACAACTTCCAACGGCCAATACTTGATAAGCTTTTGGATTTCTATCCATTAGTTATCTCCTACGAGCTATTGAAAGGTGAGGTTTTCAATTCCAAGTTTTGTATTAATCCGTTAGAACCAATTTCAATGGCCATTGAAAGGTGAGTTTATCACTTGGAATGACTTTGAGTTGCCAATATTTGGTAAGCTTTTGGCTTTAGACCATTAGTTATCTCTTACGAGCCATTCAAAGGAAGTCTAAGGTGAATAACCATTGATGAAATTCACTACCATCTGTTTTGCCATATTAAAGGATTAAAACTTGATTTGCTAAATCCATACCGGTTCGGGAAGCAAGCATCACCATAGTTGCAACCCCAACGTGAGGAGCCTATCCTGAGATTTCCAATTTGCATAAGAGCCAGAGCATAGCTATCCTATCTTTGAGAAACTTGTTTTTACACCCTTTCATTTTAGTCTTTAATGTTAGCTTAGATTAGTTTAAATCTTTCTAAAACATTTACATCTTCTTTTAAAGCTAACATCCATAAGAAAATCACCTATTTTCCTAATTTGAATATCACTTGTGTTTGCGAAAACCCTTCCCAGTGAACGATCCTAGAACTACTATGCTATAGTAGCTTGGCTACTTTAGTAATAGTATTTAAGGTATAAATTTTGTTGATACGCCTTTAAAGCTAAGCTACCATGAGTTGCATCAAATGGCGCCGTTGCCGGGGATGAATCAAATGGCGTCGTTGCTGGAGTCGAATCATTCAGCTACTAGAGAATCCCTACACTAAACCTTTTTGTTGAAAACTTGACTAGGGAGCAGATGCTGACAGTAGTTACAAGTTTTATGGCTTCACATTTTATATTCAAAGTCTGTTCCTCTTGTTGGTCCTCCCACAGTCCCATGTAAGCATTAGTATTTTTATTTCTCCCAATTTAAATTTTAACACAATAATTTAATTGAGTGAATTCATTTATGTTAACAAGAAGTTTTGTTTGGTGTATTCTTGCAGGATTCTTTTTGTGAAAGGTTGTCTAACTTCCTATTCACCATGTTTCCTACTTCATTTAGGCATAGTGACGTGCCAATTGGATATCTGGAAGTTATATGATGTAATGAATTAGAAGCTACCAAGAGGGTGCACAGCTTCAAGCCTATTCAAGAGCTAATAATTGATGGTTGCATGCCCAAGACACCTCTTTCCTAGGGACAGGTTTTTCATTCAATGTAAAAAAGTTAACAACTAAAAATTGTATATAGGGCTTTGCAGTTGTTACTAATTGGAATGATTCACAATTCAAGCAACAACAAGTCTCTGGAATTCTTTCAGATTTCTAAATGTCCTCTCATGTGTCTCTAAGAGGTCATCTTCTTGCAATCCTAATGAAGGTGGAAATCCTAAGTTTGTAAAATTTGGGGTGTAAAGTAGATGAATGTTGTTGAATGCAAAAGAAGAATACTACTTCTCTTAAATATTGGTATGTCGCTTATCATTATCTCTCACATCATTGCTAAGAGATGTCTTACCTGATCCTGAAACACCTTGGTATTTATGATTGGAATCATTCACAATTCAAGCAACAACAAGTCTCTCGAATTCTTGCAGATTTCTAAATGTCCTCTCATGTGTTTCCAAGAGGCCAACTTCTTGCAATCCTAATGAAGGTGGAGATTCTAAGTTGCTAAAATTTGGGGTGTAGAGTAGATGAATGTTGTCGAATGCAAAAGAAGAATACTACTTCTCTTGAATGCTGGTATTTTGCTTGTCTCTATCTCTCACATCATTGCCAAGAAATGTCTTACCTGATCTTGAAGTACCTTGGTATTTATGATTGGAATAATCCATAATTCAAGCAATAACAAGTCTTTGGAGTTCTTTCAGATTTCTAAATATCCTCTCATGTGTTTCCAAGAGGCTAACTTCCTATAATCCTAATGAAGATGGAGATCCTGAGTTGCTAAAATTTGGGGTGTAAAGTAGATGATTGTTGTCGAATTCAAAAGAAGAATACTACTTCTCTTAAATACTGGTATGCTGCTTGTCTCTATCTCTCACATCATTGCCAAGATATGCCTTACCTAATCTTGGAACAACTTAGTATTTATGACTGGAATGATTCACAATTCAAGCAACAACAAGTCTTTATAATTCTTTCAGATTCCTAAATGTCCTCTCATGTGTTTCCAAGAGGTCAACTTCCTGCAATCCTAATGAAGGAAGAGATCCTGAGTTGCTAAAATCTGGGGTGTGAAGTGGATGAATGTTGTTGAATGCAAAAGAAGAATACTACTTCTCTTGAATACTGGTATGTTGCTTGTCTCTATCTCTCATATCATTGCCAAGAGATGCCTTACCTGATCCTGAAACACCTTGGTATTTATGATTGGAATTACTCACAATTCAAGCAACAACAAGTCTCTAGAATTCTTTCAAATTTCTTAATGTCCTCTCATGTGTTTCCAAGAGGCTAGCTTCCTGCAATTCTAATGAAGGTGGAGATCCTGAGTTGCTAAAATTTGGGGTGTAGAATAGATGAATGTTGTCGAATGCAAAAGAAGAATACTACTTCTCTTGAATACTGGTATGTTGTTTGTCTCTCTCTCACATCATTGTCAAGAGATGTCTTACCTAATGCTTAAACACCTTGGTATTTATGATTGTGGGAAACATGTTTTCTCTTTGAAGTTTATGTGTCGTGTTCCACTTCCAATGTTGTCATTTGTTTGTGAACTAGCTATGGTGGCTGCCTACTTGGCCTCTTCCAATTCCTTTCATATTGGCAATATTTCGAAGCTTAATTCTCTTCCCAAATCACATGCTAGAATAGAAGTGATAGAATTAGAAATTATTGGTTGCAAGGAAATCATCTATTTGTGTCAAGGAGATTGGAGATATGATAACAACATAATCTCATTTCCCTTTGTAATTTGCAGATTAATGGTTTTCAAAAGCATTTTCCCCAGTATCAGTGGAGAAAGACAATCTACTTTAGAAACAACTAGCAGCTTTGATTAAATTGGTGTCTCAAGTCTCCCAAAGAACTCAAATTGAGTTGGTACTCAAGGCAGTTTACTTCCGTAAGATTGAATTGGGGTGTGTTCCCTAAGACAATTCAAAGTTATAACACTTAGATTCTTTACTGATTGGAATGATTCATGATAGCACAAAACATGTCAGTGGAATTCTTGCATTTTTCTAAATGTGTTGTCATCATCTAAGCTCCATTTGTATTTTGTAAGTGGAACCATATATGAGAGACAAAACTCCTAAATCCAATATTGAGAGATGGGCCAAAGATAGCCCACATCTCCAATGTGAAAACTGATGGTGAGATTTATTTTTGATCCATAATAGTTCACTGCAATAGCGGAAGCAAGTTCACCATATCCTAGTTTCACATCATTGAAATTTCCTACAAGTGGAGCCATTAGGTGAATTTTGCACTTACCTTTATTGTTAAAAAACTTCACTAGGGAGCAGCTTTTGACAACAGTTACAAGCTTTATTGCTTTACATTTACTATTCAATGTTTGTTCTACTTGTTGGTCCCTCCCATAGTCCTATGAAAGCATCAGTATTTCTATCTCTTCCAATTCATTTTTTTAGGCAACTTTATCCTTAATTTGGGTGAATTCATTTATGCTAATAAAATTTTCATTTTGGGGTATTCCTACAGGATTCTTTCGATGATGGGTTGTCCAACTTCACTTTCAGCATAGCTCCTAGTTCATTCAGGTGTAGTGATATTGGTAGTTGGATATCTACAATTAATATGATGTAATATATAAGAAACTACCATGATGGTGCACAACCCTGAGTCTATTAGAGAGATGGTTGCATATGCACATGACACATCTCTTTCCCAGGGACAGATTTGTATATATCTTTTAAAGTTGTTATTAATTGGAATGATTCAAAAGTAGCAACAAGCCTTTGGAATTCTTTCAGATTTCTAGATGCCCCATTTCCATGTCTTTCTAAGAAGCCAACTTCTAACAATCCTAATGAAGGTGGAGATTATGAGTTGCCCAAATGTGGAGTTCAGACTAAATGAATGTTGTCAAATGAAAAAGAAGAACATCATATATTTTGAATACTGGTATGTTGCTTGTCTCTATCTCTCACATCATTGTCAACAAATGCCTTACCTGATGCTTAAAACACCTTGGTCCTTATGATCGTGTAAAACAGATTTTAGGTGGTAGAGGAGGGGATAATGCACCGCAACACGTTTCTTGTACATCTTACAATGATGCTTTCTCATAATGATAAAAAGAAACATAATCAAAACTAAGAAATGATGCAATTTTGCCTCAAGGAGGAAGGAAATGGAGAGGAGAGGAAGCAACCCAATGCAAAATGCATCAGATCGTTGTGTCTTGACAAGGAGATGAAGAGAAGGAGAACACAAGATGCTGCTTATTAGTAACATGAAGTCCTTATAAAGACAAATTGTTTGGCTTAACCAAGAGAGGAAGAAACAGAAAAAAGAACCCAAGGTTCATTAGAGGATATTGGTGTGACAATTCACCCATGTAAATTTAAACAAGTAGCTCCATTGAAAAAGGTTCACATGACATACCCATGAGTGCTACACTTTTGTAATTTCATTAAACTGTCATGCCACAAACCGTGTGGATCAATGTACTGTGCTATCATAGAATTCCACAACTATTTTCCAACTTTACATGATCAAAGAGGAAAATATTCATAGGCACAATACCGTTTTTGTGATTTGCAAACCTAATGAATACAATTAAATCCTAATAATAAAATCATTACGACTCAATAAAGAAAAACATTCTAGAATTGTTCTTGGCAAAATGGAACGAGCAAATCAAAGGTCTAGAATTGCAGGATTATATGGAATTGTTTCTGATTACTGTGATTCACAAGTAGCAATAGGTCTCTGGGCTTCTTTCAGATTTCCAAATGTACTTCTCTTATGTCTTTCCAAGAGCTCAGATTCTAGCAATCCGCCTTCAAGTTTAGACTAAATGAATGTTGTCTAAAGCAAATGAAGAAACACCACTTCTCTTGAATATAGGTATGTTTCTTGTTTCTACCTCTCACCTCATTGTCAAGAGATGCCTCACCGGCTGCTCAAACACGTTGATATTTGATTGTGAAAGAACATGTTTTGGTTAGTAGAGAAGGGGATAATTTAACACAACATATTTATTGTAGACAAAACCATTGAAGATTTCTAATATTTTGTTAGTTTGGATGGAATATGAATTATAAAATTTTTAAAAGTTATAATTAACTTTAATCATGCATTTAAAATTAAAAAATAAATTATATCTTCTCAATTTTCTTAATTATAATAAACAAATCACTTATTAGTAGAAGTGATGATGGCAATTTAAGTTAGTGGGTTGTGTTTGTGTTATATCAAAGGTTAGATCCTCCACTAAATAACTCAACCCAAACATGACATGAATAATAATCAAAATTTAAAACATAAACTCAAACACCATATAATTATTATCTAGGTGATACATTATAACCGGCTCAACCGATTTAATAATAAGATGTTATTTCATAATCAAGTCAAATTAAATGTTGAATGAAATAATATGGTTAATATTCTAATATGTCATGTTTATGGCCCAATTATGACATAATTATTGAAAAAAAAAAATTTACATGAGTCAAATATGAGTTCAATAAGTTAAAGTTATTATTAGGTTAATCAATACCATTATTAAATAAGTTAATTCAAGTCAAATGTGGGTTATCTAGATTGACCTAAAAATAATCTATTTATTAAACAGGTTACGTTGATTCATATGATTAATTTAATTTAAAGGCGATTTTACTCAATTCAAATCCTTAAAACATATGTTGGGTTTGAATTATATTGACGAATTGCACCAAATTGGACCTGCCTTAACTAGAAAGAAAACACTCATCATAGAGTTTTCCTCGACATCCTGCTAGAAAATTCTAAAAATATATCTAGGACATGACTCACGTGAAATGCATTCATCCTACTCTAAAAGTTTTATTCACTCATAAACTTTTTGAAAAAGTGGGATGTATTTATTACTTGTCTTTATGTAAAGCAATTCTTACCATTACCCAGTGAGCTTTAATATCAATTTTCAATGCAACAACATCTCACATTCTTAGGCAATTACTTGGAAACGGTTGTCACATCACCTCAAACCTCAAAAATTTGTTTCGAGATTCCACTATAATTTCCACATCTTTCCTTTTTCTTTTATAGCCATTGGGCATTGGATTGACTCCAACTTTGAAAAATCACTATTTATCATATGATCAAATTTTCTCACTTTATAACTTTTCTCATTCCATGCC
Organism: Vitis vinifera; assembly: GCF_030704535.1. Classification (NCBI taxonomy): domain Eukaryota; kingdom Viridiplantae; phylum Streptophyta; class Magnoliopsida; order Vitales; family Vitaceae; genus Vitis; species Vitis vinifera. The sequence goes on along the minus strand of NC_081817.1, from coordinate 18,695,179 downwards.
AATAATGTATATAAATAAGTGGGTTGGATTTGGATTTGGATTTTTGGGCTCAAATAAATTATTTCATTTTAGTGAAATTGAACTAAAATCAAGTCAAAAAGATGTAGCAATTATGCAAGTGGGGCCTTGAATAGGACTAGTGTCATCACTTTATACTACTAGGCTTTGCTTTTACTATTTGGAAGAAGGGATAAGCTTTGGTCAATTCATCTCATACTTTTTATTTCATTCTTTTTTTAGTTGTGAACCCACCTCAATCTTATCTTCATCTTTACTTTTTATTTCATTTTTGTTTTAGATGTGTACCCACTTCAATTTTATCTCTATCTTTCTCACCCTAAGCAAAGTTAATTAGCCCTCCATCAATATAATTTTATTTAATAAAAATTATTTAAAGCATCTAATGAAAAAAGTGTGTAATGATAAAGTACAAGAAGTTAAAAGTTTTTAAAAAAAATAAATTTTTATCCTTGTATTGTTTTATTTATTTATTTCTATCCTAAATGTAAATCTCTCTCTTCGAAGAAATTAATATCATTACTTACTAAAAGTGTATTCTGCAATTGTTTCAACATATAAGAATTTTTATTTTTCAAGTATTAGAAAGATTAGAATCACTTCTTAAAATCATTGTCAAATACACTCTAAGTGCTTCTTATTTTTTGTTTTTAAAAATAAAAATCGATAAAAACTTCCATATAAAGAATATAAATTCTTCACAAAAAATATAGATTTAGTTCATGCCCTTAAAAATTATTTTTTAAAAATTTAAAATTTAAGATAGTAAATCTCAATTTGAAATTAGGGTGATTCTATGGTATTAGAAAGTAATTTTTCTATGGAATATATATATAAAATTTTTAAAAAAAAATTGGCGGTCCATTAAAAACAACCACATAATAAAAATAGTTTCATTTCTTCTTTAATCTAAATTTTATTTATATGTATCCAATTCCTATTTATTAATACTTAAATATCATTTCTTTATGACATGGTTTTATTTTATTTTTAATCTCTATTCAACAATAGTCTCATAGATATGTTTTAGGACTCATTGGGATTGATTCTCATAGACATGTTTATAGTCTATTACAATTCCATCAATAATCTCAAAAAGACAAAATGTCTACTTCATACAATTTTTTTCTTTTTTGTATTGATCAACTTTTGTTTGGTTTTTAATTTTTCAACAAAGATTGGTCACCCAAATTGACTTTTTTATTTTTATTTTTTTGGTTTTCTTTTCTTTAATTATAATTAACTAATGTTGATGTGATTACTACCAAAAAGTGCTATTTTGTAGACCTAATTATAATGGTTTTAAGCACCTTTGAGTAGTAATCATATTCATTTAACCCAATTAATTCATTAAGGTCCTTAGTAATTGGTTTTAACCATTTTGTGGCAAGTTTACATGTTTTTATCAGCTTATGAATCAATTCAAGCATGCCAAATGATGGAGGAGCTACTTGGACAAGTTAAAGCAAGGATTTTGGAAGTTTACAGGCTTGAATTTCAAGTGGAAACACAAGCACAAACAAAGGGATAGCCATTTCGCAAGGCAAGGCAAAGTACCTTGCCAAAATGCAATTTTTGCAAGGTGAAAATGCACCTTGCCAAATTTGGCAAGGTGAATTTACTCATGATGCGAAAATATGGCACTTCGCATCATGATTAATTCACCTTGCGAAAATTTCGCAAGGTAACCTTTTACCTTGCCAAAATTTCGCAAGTAACCTTTTACCTTGCCAAATTTCCTCTGTTTCTCCACGCACGCACCACCGACTTCCCAGATATTTTTAGCTTGATATTTTCTCGTGTAAATTCCTTTTGTAACCTTGTATTCAGCCGACATAAGGCTTTATCTTGTAATTTTGCTATATATAGAGGTGCACAACGCCTCCAAAAGATATTGGGGGATCGATCCTCTGTACATTAACTTAGAAATATATAAAGCTCTGTTTTTCTCTCTTCTCCTATTCTTCCCCATTTTTATTTTCTTAGTAGCCAAACAGCCTCTGAGGACTTTTCCTCAGAGGATGATTGGCTAAAACTTTTAGTTTCTCAAAGTATGGATGTTATGTGATAGCTTGGATGCAATCCCATGGAAATTTCTCGCACCTGGAAGGCAAGGTAGTCGTTTTTCATTAATGGTTCATTAATGCAAAGTTTGGTTTTTATTTCCTTTGGACAACTTCCAACGGCCAATACTTGATAAGCTTTTGGATTTCTATCCATTAGTTATCTCCTACGAGCTATTGGAAGGTGAGGTTTTCAATTCCAAGTTTTGCATTAATCCGTTAGAACCAATTTCAATGGCCATTGAAAGGTGAGTTTATCACCTGGAATGACTTTGAGTTGCCAATATTTGGTAAGCTTTTGGCTTTAGACCATTAGTTATCTCTTACGAGCCATTCAAAGGAAGTCTAAGGTGAATAACCATTGATGAAATTCACTACCATCTGTTTTGCCATTTTAAAGGATTAAAACTTGATTTGCTAAATCCATACCGGTTCGGGAAGCAAGCATTACCATAGTTGTAACCCCAACGCGAGGAGCCTATCCTGAGATTTCCAATTTGCATAAGAGCCAGAGCATAGCTATCCTATCTTTGAGAAACTTGTTTTTACACCCTTTCATTTTAGTCTTTAATGTTAGCTTAGATTAGTTTAAATCTTTCTAAAACATTTACATCTTCTTTTAAAGCTAACATCCATAAGAAAATCACCTATTTTCCTAATTTGAATATCACTAGTGTTCGCGAAAACCCTTCCCAGTGAACGATCCTAGAACCACTATGCTATAGTAGCTTGGCTACTTTAGTAATAATATTTAAGGTATAAATTTTGTTGATACGCCTTTAAAGCTAAGCTACCATCAGTCGCATCAAATGGCGCATGTTAAGATTAATAAAAATGATTTGGTGAAAAAAGTTCAAGACCAACCTAACCAATAAAAAAATGTGTATATTTCACTTTCTATATTTTTAGATTAATCAAAATTAACTAATTATATGGAGGTGTTTGATAAAACTTAATACTAATTACTTAATGATTTAAGTTGACTTTTAGTTAAATTATACTTAAATTGTTAAATTAAAACTTATTACTTAATTTTTATTTTAAGTACTACGATTGTGTGATAAAACTAACTTATGATTAATTCTAAATTTCCAAATTGACATATTTATCCTCATAAATTATACCTAGAGTAAAGGAGGTCGTGTGAAAGTAAAAGTCGTGGAATAGTAAAGGAAATTGTGGAGGTAATTATGGCAAATTGGGGTAAAAAGGTAAAATAAAAATGTGAATTTAAGAATAAGTTAATTATTTTTATTTATTATTTAAAGTTTTTTTATTTTAAATCATACCATTATGTTATTTTGCTAAACATACTTAATTTATTTAATGATTTAAATTAAGTTATTAATTTAATTTAATAAAGTATCCCATAAAAGACCTTTTGTTTTCCTTTCTTAACAAATTCATTAACTTTCAAGAAAAATATTTTCTTTTCTCATTTTCCTTGATTAGTAAAATTTTCATTGTTTGATAACAAAATTAAGTATTAAAAAAGGACGAAAAATAAATTGGTATGGCCTTCAATAATTTAAATGCAATACTATTTCATTGAAATAATATTGAAGTGGATTGAAATCTTCTTAATTTTCATTTCTTTTTATGAATTTTATTGTTAATCATTTTCTTTTTCCATTTTAATCTCTTTCTATTTTAGTATGTTATTGTAAAAGAAATTATATGAACATTCTTGATTATAGAGTCAAAAATAGAAAACTATTAGATAATCTTTTATTTTGATGGTGAATTTTTATTTTAGTTAGCGAGATTTTTATTTAAAAAATTTTGAATTATTATTATTATTATTTTTTTTTTTAGGATTGTAAATATTAACCAATTAATTAACATTTTTTTCTCTTTTCAATTGTGGCAAGATTTTGATTGAATCCAAGATTAATATAAATGATGTAGAAAGTTTTGAGCATATTTGACAACATTTGTGAAAATAATTCTTCAAAACAATTCTTGAAAATAGCCATTACTCGTTTCGATTTATTCTTTACAAAGGAATTGTATACTTAAATACGATACAAAATTTCCCAAAATATATATTATCTATATCTTCAATTTTTATTTAAATTGTTGTGAAAAAATTAAAAACATTTCAAAATTGTTCTAAAAAATAACTTATTTTAAGAAGTTTTATATGAGAAGTTTGTCAAATGTATATTTCTAAGTGAAAAAACCCCATTTTCATGTTGTTTTCAATAATAGTTTTCGAACAAGACTTTTATTTTATGTTTTTGTATCTTCAAATAAAAATTAACCGATTATTAAATCTCAAATTATATAAAGTTTACTTCATATAAATCTTCATAGTTGCATTAAATTACTTCATATAAGCAAAACCATCTAAGTACAAATATGCTGTGAAAACACATCAATTGTCATATTTATCTTTCTATTTGACGGCTAATATTATCTATATTTTACTTTTTATTAACTAACAAAATTATAATAAAAAAAATTATAGAAAAATAATTATTTTCATTTGTCAAATCGTAGAACACAAGTTTCTAATGAAATTGGAAACGGGCATAATTGATTACATGACAAAACCCATCTTAGGACCAAAAGGTAAACAAAAACCTCAATTTAAACATATTAAAGGAAGAACACATGAATAAAGCAAACCACATACAAAGGTTAGACGACTACCAAAACCCAAACATCCCATTTTTCCTGCTCTTTATATCTCTATCATAAACCATGAATCATTTTGCTCCACTATGTGTTTCTCATTCTTCTTCACATCTATACTCTTCCCTAGTGAACCCTCTTGTTCTATCAACGTCTCTCGCTCTTGATCGCATCTCTTTTTCATATCTTCCATAACTTTTTCTCTTCATGTCTTAAAATATTTATAAATATATATGTACTAACTTGAATTTAATTACAATCACATATAAACTTTGGAAATATTCTATATAATATTCTTTTCACGAAAAAAAAAAGTATATTCTAATTTGGGATTTAAGACACCTCCTACCAAATTTTTATATCTTATAGTTAATAAAATTAACTAATTAAATATCAAATCGACTTATGTTTTAGCTCTTCTTATTATTATGGCTGTATGATTCTTATTGATCTCAAGATTAATTTAAAAAGGATAGGTAAGAGATCAACCTACTTTAAATTTATTAAACCTAAGTTAATAAAATTAGCCAATTAAATTAGCTTGTCGTCTTTCTCTTTTTATAATTACTGTTGGCAAAGTTATCAAGATTAATCTAAAGGTTAGGTAAGAGAAATTGTGATTTATTAAATTTTAGTTAATAAAAGTAATCATAGCTTGTCGTCTTCTTGTTTTTATAATTATAGCTGATTTGGTTCTTATCAATATGAAGATTAAATTAAAAGATTAGGTAAAGGGCACCCACTTGCAATTTATTAATCTCAATTGAGTAAAATCAATTTGACTTATATGTCTTTTTATAATTATGGTTGGCAAAGTGCTTGTGAACATCAAGATTAATTTAAAAGATTAGGTAAGGGCACCCACTTGCAATTTAGTAAAATCAACTTGACTTATGTCTTTTTATAATTATGGTTGGTAAAGTGCTTGTCAACATCAAGATTAATTTAAAAGATTAGGTAAGGGAACCATTTGCAACTTGTTAAATTCTACTAATTTATAAGGTTAGTCAAGCAAGTCTACTTGTAAAATTTAAAATTGAAATCCACTTCAAAATAGTAACCATAAGCTTTTTTTTTTTCTTGTTGCATTGAACTTATTGTTAATTAGATTTAAACATAAATAAATCTAATTATTTAACTATTAATTAAATTCTTAAAAACTAATTAAAATTTAAATATCACTAATTAAATAATATAATATAAAATGTAATTAATTATTTTATGTGTAAAATGTAAAAGAAAATGTAATTATCTAATTAAAATTATTAAATACTTAAGTATTGCCATACCTAAGATTTAAAATAATTTTTTTGTTACTTTTTAAAGGTAGAAACAAATAACAAAGGACATTTCAATTTAAATAAATAAATAAATAATTTCATGGGAAATATAGAAGTGAAAATAATATTTATACATTGTAATATTATATTGTAACCTTTTATAATTTATCAATCCAATTTAGATTGATTTTTGAGAAGTCAAAAACTGAAAAGTTGAAGAAAAAGGTTCTATGCTTATTTGAGTAGATATGGAAGCCAAAATTTTTTTGCATCTTATTAAAATTCTATTTTTACTTGTACAAGTTCTTTCATTATTCACAAAACTTTGTTTTTTATTACATCTAGTTATACCCAATTTCCATATAATAAGGTGATTAAGGTTTGCTAGTGGTAAAAATGGGATGCATATAATTAACTTGAGATAGATATGAGATTCCTTCTCCATGAAAATTGAATATTTGAAGTTTATAAAATAACAAGTTCATCGTCCAACACACATTAGGACAATATTTGGTTTCTAGAAGATTTGAGGGAGTTAGAGAAAAAGAAAACAAAAAGAAAATTAGAAAGAAAGAAAAAATAAAGAAAAATAAAAAATAGATTTTGAGTTAATAAATTATTTTGTGTCACTCCTTGTATCCATACCTTGAACCACGAGCCCTCTCACTTTACTGAGTATCTTTATTAACTTCGTATAGTCACTAAAAGCTCATGTTCACTTTTACCTATAATATTTATAGAGATATTTCTAATAATATTCCTTATTCTAGACGGAAATTTAATATTATAATAATGTATCAACTTAGGAAATATTCTATATAACATTTTTTTACAAAAAAATAAACCTTGATTAATTAGGAATTTGGTATGCATTCCAACATTTTGAAATTAAGTTGTAGAGGTGAATATAATTGAGTATCATAAGCTAGGATGCTTCTAAGTTCAAGCCATTATAAATAACAATCATTGTCATTGACAACTTTGCCTAATAGTGTAATATGCATATAAGATTGGAATAAATAAGAAAAAAAAATGTTACAAATCAGAAATTAGAAAATATCACATTTTACTGGCCTTTCTTACAATGAAATGAAACATATTGATGCAACAAAAACAAGATATTTTATGAATTTTAAGAAAAATCTCTTCATAGTTTTGATTGGTATGAAAGAAATATCATGCAAATAAAAAAATAATAAAAGAGGGATATATATATATAGTTACATTAAAAAAAAAAAATTTATAATAAAATTGAGACATATTTAAAGTACACAAACAAACCAACAGTGGCATGCAGGTGGGCAGTCGGGCCATCTCAAACTCCAATATGATCCAGCTGTCTCTACAAGGACCTTCAAATAAATTAAAATGAAAATGGGTTTCTAATATTTAAAGCCTTCACAGAGCAGACCCCTTCTTTCTGCTTCACCTTTTTACCCACTGCTTGATTTGCTCTCTCTCTCTGCAAACAAAGTACAAACCAACCATGGAAGCTGTGGGAGACGCTCTTCTTTCTGCTGCCATCGGCCTCTTGTTTGATAAGTTGGCCTCCACTGATTTGCTCGACTTTGCACGCCAACAATGGGTGTACTCTGATCTCAAGAAATGGGAGATAGAATTGTCGAATATTCGTGAAGAGCTTAATGACGCGGAGGACAAGCAGATCACGGATCACTCTGTGAAAGAGTGGCTGGGCAATCTGAAGGATTTGGCTTATGATATGGAGGACATCTTGGATGGGTTCGCCTACGAAGCTTTGCAACGGGAACTCACGGCCAAAGAAGCTGATCATCAAGGCAGGCCGAGCAAGGTACGCAAGCTCATCTCCACTTGTCTTGGCATTTTCAATCCTAATGAGGTTATGCGTTATATTAACATGAGGTCCAAGGTGTTGGAAATCACTCGCCGCTTACGAGATATTTCGGCTCAAAAATCTGAGCTTCGTCTAGAAAAGGTGGCTGCGATAACCAACTCTGCTAGGGGAAGGCCAGTCACCGCATCTCTAGGATATGAACCTCAGGTCTATGGCAGGGGGACAGAAAAAGAGATTATAATTGGTATGCTGCTTAGGAATGAACCCACTAAAACCAATTTTTCTGTAGTTTCCATCGTGGCCACGGGTGGGATGGGCAAGACCACACTGGCAAGACTGGTGTACGATGACGATAAGACCGTAACCAAGCATTTTGATAAAAAAGCCTGGGTTTGTGTCTCAGATCAGTTCGATGCAGTGAGAATAACAAAGACAATTCTCAACTCGGTGACTAATTCTCAAAGCAGTGATTCACAAGACTTGCATCAAATCCAAGAAAATTTGAGGAAGGAATTGAAGGGAAAAAAATTTCTGATAGTTTTGGATGATTTGTGGAATGATGATTACTTTGAGTTGGACAGGCTATGCTCCCCTTTCTGGGTGGGAGCACAGGGAAGCAAAATTCTAGTCACAACTCGCAATAATAATGTTGCAAACAAGATGAGAGGACGCAAGATCTTACATGAGCTCAAACAGTTACCATATGATGATTGTTTGAAGATATTTCAAACACATGCTTTTGAACATATGAATATCGATGAGCACCCAAATTTGGAATCAATTGGTAGGAGAATTGTAGAGAAGTGTGGAGGTTCTCCCTTAGCGGCAAGAGCCCTTGGTGGCCTTTTGCGCTCTGAACTACGTGAATGTGAATGGGAAAGAGTATTGTACAGCAAAGTATGGAATTTAACAGACAAGGAATGTGACATCATCCCTGCCTTGAGATTGAGCTACTATCATCTGTCTTCACATTTAAAGAGGTGTTTTACTTATTGCGCAAATTTTCCCCAGGATTATGAGTTTACAAAGCAAGAGTTAATCCTCCTGTGGATAGCGGAGGGGTTAATTCAACAATCAAAAGATAATAGGAAAATGGAAGATCATGGTGATAAGTATTTTGATGAGCTATTGTCAAGGTCATTTTTTCAATCGTCAAGCAGCAATAGATCACGATTCGTGATGCATGACCTTGTCCATGCTCTAGCTAAATCTATTGCTGGAGACACATGCTTGCATTTGGATGATGAGTTGTGGAATGATTTGCAATGCTCCATTTCTGAAAATACTCGTCATTCATCATTCACCCGTCATTTTTGTGATATCTTTAAAAAATTTGAAAGGTTTCATAAGAAAGAGCACTTGCGCACATTCATAGCTTTGCCGATTGATGAATCAACTAGTAGACGTCATTCCTTCATAAGTAATAAGGTGCTTGAAGAATTGATACCAAGGTTAGGGCACTTAAGGGTGCTCTCATTGGCTCGTTACATGATAAGTGAGATACCGGATTCATTTGGTGAGTTGAAACATTTGAGATACCTTAATTTGTCCTACACCAATATAAAATGGTTACCCGATTCAATTGGTAATCTTTTTTATCTTCAAACATTGAAATTATCATGCTGTGAAAAGCTTATCAGGTTGCCTATTAGCATCGGTAACCTAATCAATCTTCGACATCTTGATGTTGCTGGTGCAAAACAATTACAAGAAATGCCTGTACAAATTGGCAAACTAAAAGATTTGCGGATATTGTCTAATTTCATTGTGGACAAAAACAACGGTTTGACAATCAAAGGGTTGAAAGACATGTCACATCTGCGAGAACTTTGCATTTCGAAATTGGAAAATGTGGTGAATATTCAAGATGCAAGGGATGCCGATTTAAAATTGAAGCGTAACCTTGAAAGCTTGATAATGCAGTGGAGTTCTGAGCTGGATGGTTCAGGGAATGAAAGGAATCAAATGGATGTCCTTGACTCTCTACAACCTTGTTTGAATCTGAACAAACTCTGCATTAAGTGGTATGGTGGTCCAGAATTCCCACGTTGGATAGGGGATGCCTTGTTCTCTAAGATGGTGGATCTCAGTCTCATAGATTGCAGAGAGTGCACGTCTTTACCATGCTTGGGGCAGTTGCCATCGCTCAAACAGTTGAGGATCCAAGGAATGGATGGAGTAAAAAAAGTGGGTGCAGAGTTTTATGGAGAGACTCGTGTTTCTGCAGGTAAGTTTTTCCCATCACTAGAGTCTCTACATTTTAATCGCATGTCAGAATGGGAGCAATGGGAGGACTGGTCTTCCTCAACAGAGTCATTATTCCCTTGTCTCCATGAGCTTACAATTGAGGATTGCCCCAAATTGATTATGAAACTGCCCACTTACTTACCTTCTCTTACAAAGCTCTCTGTTCACTTTTGTCCAAAATTGGAGTCTCCACTTTCAAGACTTCCACTGCTGAAGGGATTACAAGTAAAAGAATGTAATGAGGCGGTCTTGAGCAGTGGAAATGACCTCACCTCACTCACCAAGTTAACAATTTCTGGGATTTCAGGGCTTATCAAATTGCATGAAGGATTTGTGCAATTTTTGCAAGGGCTTCGGGTTTTGAAAGTATCGGAATGTGAAGAACTCGTATATTTGTGGGAGGATGGTTTTGGATCGGAAAACTCTCATTCTCTTGAGATTAGAGATTGTGACCAACTTGTATCCTTGGGATGCAATCTTCAGTCTTTGGAAATAAGTGGATGTGATAAACTAGAGAGGCTTCCAAATGGATGGCAGAGTCTAACATGCCTTGAAGAATTGACAATCAGGGATTGTCCAAAGCTAGCGTCATTTCCAGATGTAGGTTTCCCACCAATGCTGAGAAATCTTATTCTTGAGAATTGTGAAGGTCTAAAGAGTCTACCTGATGGCATGATGTTGAAGATGAGGAACGACAGTACTGACAGCAACAACTTGTGTCTCCTTGAATGCTTAAGTATATGGAACTGTCCATCTCTCATTTGCTTTCCAAAAGGGCAATTACCCACCACCCTTAAGAGTCTACACATATTGCATTGTGAAAATCTCAAGTCTCTTCCAGAAGAAATGATGGGCACGTGTGCCCTTGAAGACTTTTCTATAGAGGGGTGTCCGTCTCTTATTGGATTACCGAAAGGTGGGTTACCCGCCACTCTCAAGAAACTCAGAATATGGAGTTGTGGAAGGCTAGAGTCTCTACCTGAGGGAATAATGCACCAACATTCCACCAATGCAGCTGCTCTCCAAGTCTTGGAAATCGGTGAATGTCCATTTCTCACATCCTTCCCAAGAGGCAAGTTTCAATCCACCCTTGAGCGACTTCACATTGGGGATTGTGAACGCCTCGAGTCAATTTCAGAGGAGATGTTTCACTCTACTAATAATTCACTTCAATCGTTAACCCTCAGGAGGTATCCTAATCTCAAAACCCTACCAGATTGCCTCAACACCCTCACAGATCTACGTATTGAAGATTTTGAAAATCTGGAATTGTTGCTTCCTCAGATAAAAAAGCTCACTCGTCTTACATCACTCGAGATCTCTCACTCTGAGAATATCAAGACCCCCCTATCCCAATGGGGCCTTTCCAGACTCACCTCTCTTAAAGACCTCTTGATTAGTGGCATGTTTCCAGATGCAACTTCCTTTTCGGATGACCCCCACTCGATTATTTTTCCTACAACTCTCTCCTCCCTTACCCTTTTAGAATTCCAGAATCTGGAATCCCTAGCCTCCCTGTCTCTCCAAACCCTCACCTCTCTTGAAAAGCTAGAAATCTACAGTTGCCCTAAGCTCCGATCGATTTTGCCAACGGAAGGACTATTGCCTGACACCCTTTCACGACTGTATGTGCGGGATTGCCCACATCTAACACAAAGGTACTCGAAGGAGGAAGGAGATGATTGGCCCAAGATTGCCCACATTCCCTATGTGGATATAGATGACCAATCCATCTGAGTAATAAACAAGGTATTACATCTCATTCCCAACACATCATTCTTCCTCTTTCTCTTCTCAACACCACTTTCAATTTCTCTTACGTGCTACTGCAATTTTCTAATTGGACTTAATTTTTAACAAGAAAGCAGCTCTTGACATGGCTCCTGGCTTGGTATTTTCCCAGTGTCTAATTTTCTCTATAATCTGTCACAATAAAAAATGAGCATTACTACTTCTACCTTGCCAGGTGCAATAAATGAGATTTTAATCCAACAAATTCAATATCTAATGTATCAAGACCTTTATACTAGAGGAAGTTGTAGTTTATTGACTTGGTTTGGTTTACTAATTAGATGACATTATCACTTCACTTATTGTAGTTTCTAGGTTTTTTTTTTTTTTTTTTTTTGTGTTCTCTGTTTATTTCTTATATAGAGGGCACTGAACAACTCTAGGGCATATTCTAGTTAGCTGCTTTATTAGCAAGTCATTCAAATTGCTTTGTTTTTTTCTTGCTTCAATATACGACATTTTATGGACAACTTTAATGACTTGAATTTCAATGCTTTTAAATAATTTTATTCACAATTTCATGTGTTTGATTAAACTCATTTAATTGGAATTAAACACGTTTAAATTATTGATTTGACAACATCTAAAACATTTTTGGTTCCTCAAAAGTGTTAAATAAATTTCTCATAGATTTTTGTTTTTCCCTCAATTTTCTGATAAATAATCAAACAAGAGAAAAAGTTTATAGTTTTTTTCCCTACTTTCCCATAAATTTTTGGAGAACCAAAATAGTTTTATAATTGCTAATTTTTAAAAATTATTAAATTGATATATATATATATATATATATATATATATATAGAAGATTTCTTATGACAAACAAAGTTTCGATTATGACCATGGAAGAAACATGTAAGGTAAACAACAATAATTTTATGCCAATGTTTTTTAGATATGAGATCATTTAGAATTCATATGAAGTATTTTATGATACTTGAGTTTGTCAAATTTTTTAGATGTTTGAACTCTCCTTTGGTTCAGCAGCTTGCAGTGATTGGGCGTCCATGTAAAATGTGCTCTAACCAAGTGAACTTCTTCAAAAGGTAAGCAGTAGGCATAAATCTCTTCTTGAGATAGTTGATGCACTTATTTCTGTCTCAATTTTGATGATATTTTCTTCATGTTTTGACTTTTGCAAGGAAGTGGACTATGAAGAAAGGATAGATTGTTTAGACTTTGCCTGTGGAGGAAGGGAGATTCCTGGGTGCTCAACACTTTATGCTCATTGCTCTGTTCAAGAAGAATAAGAAACTCAGAGGTACAAGGTTCATCTCCCCATAATTATCTCAAATTTTTTTGATTAATTCATTTATACATTAATCAATGGAAGAGATTTTGGATCCTCTTCTATTAAATATCTACTTGTGTATGTGATTTTTGATTCCAAGATCAGTTTCAGCCATGTCAAAAGCTGAATATACTAGTATTGTAAAGTTATATTAATTCATTTTCAATGATGGAAGTCAGTTAAATCCTACATTTTATAATATGAGCAACATAAAATGGTTGAGTTATTAGTGATTTTTTTATATTTTATTTTTTGTCCGATAGAAAGGAATTTTGGTTTTATGCTGAAGGCTCAAAACATGCAGTGAATGGAGTTAGTGCTTGATGATTGCGATCCAGATAAATTATAACAGGAAGCAACAACTTGTATCTATCTTAATTCCTAGAAATCTCGAGATGACCAAGTCTCATAAGCTTTTCCACTAGATAAAGTACACACCATATTTAAGCATCTACGTATTCATGATTGTTCAATTTTGTGGTCTATAGCTAGCTGAATGATGTATGATGACAACAATAGCCATAGGAATTATCCTCTTGAATCACTAGAGATCGAGGGATTTCCACCTCTCACATCCTTTCAGAGATATGAGTCACCCACTTCCTTTAAAGCAAATTAATAATATTTTGGTTTAAGCAAATGGGACCAATTAGGAACAGAAATTACAGAGAAAACGTCATTTGAAGTCTTTCGTAGTTGGTTAATTCTTTAATGATTGATGCTTATTTGGATTTAATCTTTCTTAGCTCAGCTGCTTTTAACTCATTTACTAGAATTATTTTATTGCCTAACCATCAAATCCTTGTGGAATTTTTAATGATGCAAGTACTTGTGGTGATGATATTCTTAAAAATTTTGGCATCATTCCCTTTGTGCTAAAATCAATCATGCTCATTCACTATATATAAATCTCATCTTCTTAGACATTAACTTCATATTTTTGTTTTAGTAAAAGTTTTTGTTTTAATGAAATTTTTTGTTGTACGTGTAGTATGCCCAAATAGGTTGCACCTCCTATTTGACATCTTGTTGGAGCAGCAATGTCAAAGAAGATGTACATTATACAAATATTTGAAGAGAAGTATCTAAATCTGGAAACTACTAGTGTGTCTACAACCTCAGAATTCCTCACTTAAGAAAATGTGGATCTCAAGTCCTACCTCATCAGATTTAGAGTCTCACATCTCTTTAACAGCTTTGTGTTGCACAATGTCTAGGTTCAGGTTTCCGTTGAGGAAACAATTTCACGAATACACTTGCAAGGGTATTAAAACCCCTTATCTTTGTGGAGCCTCCAAAGATTCACCTTTCTAAAAACTCAGTTCATTCATTTTATATTGTACATTGTTAAATGCAATTTCCTTTTTACAGGATTTCTTGCTACAACTCTCATTGATTTTTCAATGAAAATATTGTCAAATCTAGAATCCTAGCCCCCTCCCTTGGTCTTCAAAACTTCATTTCTTTAACTTGTAGAGATTGAGGGATGCCTTGTTCTAGTCCTTCTTGCCAAGTGAAAGGTTGTCTTCTAAGTTTTATCAAACTTCGAAATCAAAGATGTTTCAAGGAGAATGATAGAGATTGGCCCCAGATTTCCCGCTTCCCCTAAAATGAGGATACATCATAAACTCATTTTTGAACCATAATAAATTCAAATTGCAAAAATGGATGCAGAGCCAATTCAACCCTATCCTAGCCTTACATTCATTAAGGTAACTCTTATTCTCAATACACATTTCTTACTCTTTTATCTGCATAGTACCTTGTAAATTTCTCATATTGATGTTGTGTTTTACCAGTGGCTCAACAATTTGTGGAAGTCTCCATGGAGTTATGTTGATAGTTTGACTAGGAAGTAAGTTATCAGTACAATAGTTACAAACTTATGGGGGAGTATTTTGTTTCTTATCGATCTCTCTCATGGTCAATGTAAGCATCTTAAGTTCTACCTGTAATGAAATCTTCGTAATTTTCTTTTAGGTGCTCTTTGAGCAGTCTTAGTTAAAGATTTGACATGCAAGCATGGGATGTAAAATGATAAGGGAGGGTGTTATTTGACAACATTTACAAATTGGCATGGATGCCTTCATTTCAATTAAGCATCTTTTGTGATACCCTTCTAACCGGGTTTAAATACAATTTTCTAAATCAATATATAATGCACAAAGTTTACCTTAATAAGTGCACTTTATGTTAAAATATCAATCTTTCGTAATCAAGGAAATGACAAATTTTCCTTTTAGAAAGAATGATGAAAATTTTCTTTACTGTATAGTTATTTATGATCTCAAGTCATTCCTTTAAGGTTTTCAAATTGTCAAAAGGAAGGATTCAATTTTCTATATGTTTAATACTCTTATTCTGTTGACAAAATGAGATTTGGATTTCACATTGGAGACTACAAGTTTGGCCTAAATGCAAGTAACACCTCTTTATTTATTTCACACATGATTAAAAAACTAAGTAGCAAGTGCATATGTCTAACTTCCATTTATTTATTCTACAGTTTCTACAACACACCACGTTCTTATGTCTCTTGGAAAGTTAAGAACCTTGTTTAAAATATGGTATGCCTTCCATGCTAAGAAGTCTTTTGCTCCGTGATTGTGGTGGCTCGAATAGCAACTTGCATCTGTTTTGATACATGGAGAACTCAAGAGAACATATGGTATTTAGTGCCTTTCAAATTAGTGGATTTCATATTAATTTCTCAATCAATATGCAATGTGCTTTTCATGGAACATTGCTAAAAAAATTTGTAATATTTTTTTTTTTGGTTATAAACCATTACTAAATTTTGATTGCAAATAATTGTCAGGATTCATTAGCAAGAATTTCATCCAACATACAAGCTTTTAGGTGAGTGATGTACACTGAAAATTTTTCTATTTTGTTTGGTTTGAAATGCTCTTCAATTTTAAACCAACATACTGTTATTTGTTTGCAACATGTTATATTTGTAGAAAATTATCTTATCTAGATTTAGACTGCAGATTTGAATAATGTTTGAGGTGAAAGAAACTTTTTGGCATGTCCTGCTGTCTTGAGTTGTGCAAGTCAGAGGCTCGAAGAGCACAAACTCTTATGACCGGAAGAAAGACGTTTGAGTTCTCATTCTATGGTGAGCTGTGAGGATTCTATTATGAGTTGTATGGTATTCTTTGAATTGCACATAGCCTTATTTAGCTTTTAAATACTTAATGCAATTGTGCATGACCATGAATTGAACTCATACTTGACACAATTATGAGTTATATGTTATGCTTTCTTATTTTCTTTTTATTTTATGCATGGGTCAAAAAAGCACTCTTGGTAACTTTGAACTTCAACTTTAATACCTAAGGAACATTGGGTTATTTCAATACCTAATGTTTTTTAGAAGCTGGTTACAATATTCATGGGTGAAAAAAATATTTGTTTTTATATTTTATTTTTTGAAAGTAGATTCATAGCCTTTATCAATTCCTTGCATATTCCTAATATTATAAAGCTTACTTGTTTTCCTAAATTTCTTATCATATGATAGAAGTGCACGCATTAAAGATTGTTAATTGAAAGAAATAATTTGTTTGCAGTTGGAGATTGGAGATGAGATTACAACATGATCTCATGTCCTTGGCAATTTGTAGATTGAGGGTTTTCAAAAGGCTTTGCCCCAATACCAGTAAAAGAAGAACTGCCACGGAAGCAACTAACATTGGTACCTTGTATCTCAAGTTTCATAGAGAGTTGATAATTGAATTGGTGCCCAATCTTTTTCCCAAGATAGGTGCGTTATCCTTGCCAAGTGGATGCCCTATTCAAATTATAGGGCTTTGGATTCCTTAATGATTGGAATGATCTCTGGAATTCTTGCATATTTCTAAATGTCATGGAACATCTTTCCAACAGGCTAACTTCCTTCAGTGCTCTAAATTGTGGAGATCACGAGTTGCTAAAATTTGTGGTCTGGATTAGAGAAGGATTGTTTGATGCTTTCAGTACTAGCTACATCTCTTGTCCTTGCAACTACATATCTTTTAATCCCCTCTGGTGAGAAAAGAATAAAAAACATAAACAAGTTGCCTCATGATGACTCATATTCATAATGTTCTAGTTGATGATGTACCTTCCTAAGATTGAAGAGTGAGAAATGTCAAAGACATCCCTTATATGAGTGAGGCCTTCATAGACTCATGATTCTCAAACAACTCATCATGATTGATAATATATTTAAGATGTGTTTCTTCTCAAATGACCAAGGCCTGCCCTTTCTTCCAATGTATCTCATGTATATTTTCATGTAAAGATTCCAGAATCCCTGACTTTTCTATATCACCAAGACCTCACCTAAGCTCTAGTTGTATTTGTCAACTGAAGGAGAACCTTGTCATGGTTTCAGAGCTATACATCAGTTCCAAATCCAATGATGAGACATCAATTCAAGATTGCCCACATCTCCTATTTGGAAATAGATGGAGAGATCCATCTTTGATCCATTAGATTCCAAAAATGGAAGCACAGAGAGTTCACCCTATCCTATCCATATATTTAGTAAGTTTCATTTATTCCCAACACATAATTCTTACATTTTATCTTCTTATTACAAGTATAAAGTCATACTGTTGAAATTTTCTACAAGTTCAACTACTAGAGAATCCCTACATTGAACCTTTTTGTTGAAAACTTGACTAGGGAGCAACGTCTTGACAGCAGTTACAAGCTTTATGGTTTCACATTTGCTATTCAAAGTTTGTTCCTCTTGTTGGTCCTCCCACAGTCCCATGTAAGCATCGATATTTTTATTTATCCCAATTTAAATTTTCACACAATAATTTAACTGAGTGAATTCATTTATGTTAACAAGAAGTTCTGTTTGGTGTATTCTTACAGGATTCTTTTTGTGAAAGGTTGTCTAACTTCCTATTCACTTTCATTCAGGTATAGTAATGTGCCAATTGGATATCTAGAAGTTATATGGTTTAATGAATTAGAAGCTACCAAGTGGGTGCACAACTTCAAGCCTTTTCGATAGCTAATAATTGATGGTTGCATGCCCAAGACACCTCTTTCCTATGGATAGGTTTCTCATTCAAGGTAAGAAGGCTGACAGTTCAAAATTGTATATAGGGCTTTGGGGTTCCCCAATATCAGTGGAGGAAGACAATCTACCACAAAAACAACTAGCAGTTTTGATTGAATTGGTGTCTCAAGTCTTCCAAAGAACTCAGAATTGAGTTGGTGCTCAAGACAGTTTACTTCCGCAAGATTGAATTGGGGTATGTTCCCTAAGACAATTCAAAATTATAGCACTTTGATTCCTTATTGATTGGAATGATTCATGATAGCACAAAACATGTCTTTGGAATTCTTGCATTTTTCTAAATGTGTTGTCATCAGCTAAGCTCCATTTGTATTTTGCAAGTGGAACCATATATGAGAGACAGAACTCCTAAATTCAATATTGAGATATGGGCCAAAGATAGCCCACCTATGTGAAAATCAATGGTGAGATTCATTTTTGATCCATAATGGTTCACTGCAATAGCGGAAGTGAGTTCACCATATCCTAGTTTCACACCATTGAAATTTTCTACAAGTGGAGCTATTAGGTGAATTTTGCACTTACCTTTATTGTTAAAAAACTTCAGTAGAGAGCAACTTTTGACAACAGTTACAAGCTTTATGGTTTTACATTTACTATTCAATGTTTGTTCCACTTGTTGGTCCCTCTCACAGTCCCATGCAAGCATCAATATTTCTATCTCTCCCAATTCAATTTTTTCGGCACCTTTATCCTTTAACGGGATGAATTCATTTATGTTAATAAGATTTTCTTTTTGGTGTATTCCAACAGGATTCTTTCGATGATGGGTTGTCCAAATTCACTTTCAGCATAACTCCTAGTTCATTCAGGTGTAGTGATATTGGTAGTTGGATATCTACAATTCATATGGTGCAATCTATACGAAACTACCATGAGGGTGCACAATCTCGAGTCTATTAGAGAGATGGTTGCATATGCACAAGACACATCTGTTTTCCAGGGATAGATTTGTATACATCTTTTGGAGTTGCTATTGATTGGAATGATTCAAAAGTAGCAACAAGCCTCTGGAATTCTTTCAGATTTCTAGATGCTCCCTTTCCATGTCTTTCCAAGAAGCCAACTTCCTGCAATCCTAATGAAGGTGGAGATTTTGAGTTGCTCAAATGTGGAGTTCAGACTAAATGAATGTTGTCAAATGCAAAAGAAGAACATCACGTCTTTTGAATATCGGTATGTTGCTTGTTTCTATCTCTCACATCATTGTCAACAAATTCCTTACCTGATGCTTAAAACACCTTGGTCCTTATGATCATGTAAAACATATTTTAGGTGGTGGAGAAGGGGATAATGCACCACAACACATTTCTTGTACATCTTACAATGATGCTCTCTCACAATGATCAAAAGAACATAGTCAAAACTAAGCAATGATATGGTTTTGCCTCAAGGAGGAAGGAGAGGGAGCAGAGAGGAAGCAATCCAATGGAAAGATGCATCAAATTGTTGTCTTGACAAGGGGATGAAGAGAAGGAGAACACAAGATGCTGCTTATTGGTAACATGAAGTCCTCATGAAGACAAATTGTTTGGCTTGACCAAGAGAGGAAGAAATAGAAAAAAGAACCCAAGGTTCATCAGAGGACATTGGTGTGACAATTCACCCATGTAAATTTGGACAAGTAGCTCTATTGAAAAATGTTCACATGACATACCCATCAGTGCTACACTTCTGCAATTTCCTTAAACTGTCATGCCACAAACTGTGTGGATCAATACACTATGCTATCATAATAGTAATCCATAATTGCTTCCCAATTTTACATGATCAAAGAGGAAGATATTCATAAGCACGACACCGTTTTTGTGATTTGCAAACCTAATGAATACAATTAAATCCAAATAATAAAATCATTACAACTCAATAAAGAAAAACGTTTTAGAACTATTCTTGGCAAAAGGGAACGGAGCAAATCAAAGGTTTAGATTTGCAGGATTATCTGGAATTGTTTCTGATTACAGTGATTCACAAGTAGCAACTGGTCTCTGGGTTTCTTTTAGATTTCTAAATGTACTTTTGTGTCTTTGCAAGAGCTCAGATTCTAGCAATCCACTTTCAAGTTGAGACTAAATGAATGTTGTCTAATGCAAATGAAGAAACAACGCTTCTCTTGAATACGAGTATGTTTCTTGTTTCTACCTCTCATCTCATTGTCAAGATATGCCTCACCGACTGCTTAAACACGTTGATATTTGATTGTCAAAGAACATGTTTTGGTTAGTAGAGAAGGGGATAATTCAGCACAACACATTTTTTGTACATCTTCCCATGATGCTTTTCAAAATGATAAAAAAAAACAGAGAAGTCCAAACTAAGCAATGGTATTATTTTTTCGTAGGCTGGAAGGAGAGGGAGGAACCCAAGGCAAAGATGCATGAGATGCTGCCTCCTGATGGGATGAATAACAAAAGAAGAATCACCAGATTGTTTAGCTTGACCAAGAAAGGAAGAAACAAAGAAAACAGAGTTGAAGAAAAGAAAATGGTAACATATGTGCAAGGATATTCCGTTGGAAGTCAAGAAAATGTTTCAGATCTGCCTACCTCCCTGACCAATAGTTACCTCACCTAAGTTCTATACAAACCTCTTGCATCTCAAAGAAACAGAGAAAAGCAGTATTCTATCCTTTGGCTCAAAGAAACAGAGAAGCAATGGAGATATTTCAAGCTTCCTTTTAACTAGGAGGAATCAAAGACAGCAATGCATTAAATTCTGTGTCTTGACAAGGGGATAAAGAGATGGGATAACCCAACACACTGCTTTTTGATGTGGGATGAAGAAGAAATGGACAAACCACGGACTGTTTGGCTTGACCAAGAGAGGAAGGAGCAAAGGAAACAAAGTACAATGAAAGGAAACGGTCTTAGCTTTCAATTTCTTGTATTCTTTATTGA
Source organism: Vitis vinifera (assembly GCF_030704535.1). Lineage (NCBI taxonomy): Eukaryota > Viridiplantae > Streptophyta > Magnoliopsida > Vitales > Vitaceae > Vitis > Vitis vinifera. Next base: position 18,674,062 of record NC_081817.1, on the reverse strand, counting down.
GAAGGGTTGTTTCATTTGAAGATGAAGAAAAGAGAAAACCCACTTATACTTTGTTGCAATGCAGAGTAGAGGAACTGGACCAACATAATACTCTGCACCATATGTTGATCAGAATCTTGTAACATAAAGCTACTAGGATCCCAAAACGTTTTTTCTTTCCGTTGTGGTGGGTGGGGGGAGAGGTTTGGGAGTTAATTAGTGATTTTGTTAAACTTATCTAATGTTAAATCTGTAAATACGTTTCAGTTGTTCCACCAATCAAACAGAAATCAAGTACCTGGCTTCCGTGTTTAGAATTAGTTTCCTCCTCAATTGATTGGAAATAAACTAGTGTTCTACTAAAAAAGAGCAAGGAGAGCACTTGTTCCCTTGTTTAGATTATTACTTTCCATCATTGGATGCTAACATGGACTCAATTTTTTGTGGGTACCTGAATGTAGAAACATGAAAGTTCTGTTGTTGACATTAAAAATTTCAAAATGACATTTCTTTTGGGAAAGGACACACAACTGTGACTGTGACCATAGTCAACACAGGGGCATTGAACAACTGGACAACATGGCTGGTGGTAGATCAGGAACATCCCCTACTATATTCATCTTAATCTTGTGAATGAGCCCCAACATGAACCTGACGCCTTAAGTGAGATTTTGGCCATAGCATTTAGTTGTTCTAAAGAAATGGAGGTGGATTATGTAGAGATAATTCTGAATCTCTTGCACTAGATCTACCCTGTATGAAACCCCTAAGGTCCTTGGAAGGTTAGCCATAAATCAGCTTGACAATTCCAGATGCTTGAGGAGAGACTGGGTGGTCTTGAAAATCAAGAGGTGCAGCAACTGTAGTCTCTACATACTCCAAAACCTGTTTCTCCACAAGAATAAATAGGAGGCGATTAATCATGGCAGGTAATGCAACTCCAGGCAATAGAGTAAGAGTTGAAGAAAGAACATACATGTTTATGAGAGAAGTGTTGTAGTTCTTGTCCATCTTAATACCAGCTATTCAAGTGTTGTAGTTTTTGACCTCTATCCCTAAATTATAAAAGGAAATGACCAGCTATTCAAATTGCTCTTCTTTTGCTACTAATGGACCTAGTTGTTTGAGAGACATGAAGATGGATTAAGTATGGGTGACTTTGAAACACTCTGCTACAATAGTAAAAAGGTGCTTAATTATGGCAAGTAATACCAATCCAGGCAACAGAGATGTTTCTAATACAAGTGTTGTAGTTCTTGTCCATCTAGTACATATAGACTGCAATTTTTAGCAACATGGTATCACCCCCTCTTTCAACACTGAAGAAAGCTAGCCAGGATGATGACATTTAGGAAAGAATTCTGGGAATGTGTTGATGACTTGAACCATTCCATTTAGAAATCTGAAAGAATTCCATAAATTTGTTGATATCAAAGTCCCACAAAAATGAAGTGCGAGCCTTCTTGACATGGATGAAAAATCTGTCTCTTGGAAGTAGAATCTTGGCCTGCTGATTAGTAGTTTGTTAAGTGCATTTTTGTGTATTTTTGCCACCTGAATACCAACTATTCAAGTCCATAAGGTTCCCATACATTTTGTTCCTGTCCTTTGGCCGCTCTTCTTCTTATATTTCCAGGAATAGGTTTTTGATCTTTACAATGTCTAAATCATGAAGGGGAATGAGACTATGTTGCAGTCTGTTCTCCTGCCACCATAACAAGATTTCTTGTAAGACTATGAAACTGCAATGACTAATTAATTGGTTTCCAATATCTTCAAGCATATGCAAGAGAACCAACCTGAGGGTAGGAGGGCTAACAAACCTTTGTTTTTGGTTGGCAAAATCTCATTAACTGGCTTCCTAAAAAACAGATTAAAAACAAGTAAATGCTTATCAGAGGTTAAATTCCAAATCCACATGAGGAAGATGTAGGCCTATAAGAGTGCTTACAGATCACCCTTTAATGATATGTAAATTGTCTTTCTTTCAATTTGCAAGGGTTTATACTTTGTGAATTAGGATATGCTGCCAAGAAAAATGCCTCCCTTCCTTGGAAAAAAAAATATATATCACCTAATATTTTTATTTTTATTTTATATATATATATATATATATATATATATATATATATATTTGTGCCAAAAATATAAAAGTAAAATATAAAGGTTTGTTTGACTATTGTTTTCTATAACAATTTTCTATTCTTTAGAATAAACACGTTTCAATAAAAAAAATTATTTTTATTTTCTACTCTTAAAAATAAAAAATATGATATTTTCATAAAATATCTTTTAATTATTTTTTAAGAATTTAAAAAAAATAATTATACAAACATATATAATGATTAAAAATAAAATATTAGATACATAAATTGTTTTTTAAACATATTTAAAAATATTAAAAACATGTTAAAAATATTTTAAATTTTCAAACAGACTTTTATTTTTCAAAATATTGAAAAATATTTTTAAAAACTGTTTTTCAAAACTGTCTTTGAAAATAGTTACCTAACAAAACCTAACCACTATTTTTAAAAACTGTCTATACAAAATTGTTGTCAAACTGGTGCTGGTGCTCTGTTCTAATTACTTGAATTCCCATGCAAATTAGTTTTTGAATTTGTGTTGGATTTTATATCACAAGCTTGGAGGTTTGAATATTTCTACAAACATAAAACTCATCTTTGTTTATTGGAAATTATTCAAAAAAGAGTTTGAAGTCATGTCTTTTTCCAATAGATGCCTTACTATAATGCTGATTGGTATTCTTCCCAAGCAGTCTCCTTCTAGCACCTATCAGCCCTATCCTAGCCACAAATTTATTTCATAACAATGACAGTATTTGGGTACACTAATAATTAGTGATTTGTTTCAATGACAGCCAAATAATTGACTCATAAGCAGATGAGCTGGTTCTCCTTCAAGCTTTCTACAGTATACTTTAGGCACCTCCAGCGGGGTGAAGTGAATACCCAAGCTTTTTGGATTTCTCCTGGGACACCTGGAAGGCTGGCACATAAGGTTTGTCATCTGCACACCTGCCATGAGTGACAAACACATGTGGGTTCATCTCAAAACTCAATAAGAACAAAGAAATAGCTCAGCCAGTCTTTTGATTATAAATTAAGAATGGAGAAAAACTGTTGTGTCAATCTTAAGAAGCTCAACCAGTATTTTTTTTTTCTTTTTTTTTTATAGACAACAAGAACATACATTAGAAAGTGCCAAAAGAGGAGGGGTGCACCCTACGAATACAGAGAGAAGCTCAACCAGTATCAATGAAAGGTTTAAATAGCTCAGCCACAAATTTTGAATATGTGCATCCTCTTTGTTCTCTTCCCACAAAGATATTCCTTCGATTTTGTGAAACAGTCCTAGTTTTCTTTATGAGAGGTAGTTTGCTTGTATCAGCTGTAAGCTTTGTTGGTGAAGTCACACCCAGTGTCCTTGGATGATCGGAATATGCTTCCTTATACCCACTTCTGTGGCAACATGTCCAGTGGAATAATGGGGTTTATTAGTGAGAATTATTTTTTATAAAACATATTTATATTCAACAGTAATTAACAAAAATTTGGGGTTTCAATCTTATTGTCTCCAATCATTTCAGTACTATTAAGAAACAAAATGAGCAGAGATAGTAAAACTTCAGTAAGCTTAATTTTCCCTTGCTTTGGAATGGTTGAGCAGCCAATCACAGAATGAAGTTAATGGACCATGCCACCTCACTGCCTACATTTCCAAAGGCAGAGCTCACTGTGTCCTTTCATATGGTATAATCAAGAACATTGCCCTTACATAGTTTGTTAGCTACCAACCTCTGCATAAGTTAATGACAAGTGAAAATCTTCCTCAGTTACTTCCCAAACAAAAAATCTAGTTTGGCAGGGGCCTAAGGTCTACGAATCTCCTTGGTGCCTATTTAGGATAGTTGATAGCTTTTGTTGTTGAGCAGAAGCGGAAATAGAAGTTGCCGCTTTTTATATGCTGTTGGTTTTCTTTTGGAGAACTTGTAGCATGTCTTGGGGATTGCTTACCATGAACATGTTAGAAGATATATGACTCCAACACACTTGACAATGAAGTTACCAAGAAGACACCATTTTTTGTTTATGATTCATTTGCATGGCTATACCACGTGTCAGAAACTGACAAAGTTCTTCTCCCTCAAGCTTTCCACAGTGTCCTTCAGGCTCACCTCCAGAGGAGTGAAGTCAATGCCCAAACTTTTAGTTTTCTCCTGGGACACCATATAGGCTGGTTCATAAGGCTTGTCGTCTGCACATCTGCCGCAAATGAAACAGAAACACATTTTCTTAATCAATCAGTGAAACGACTGGTACTGAAGAAAAGAAAACTCTCAGGACATGGACCTGAAGCTTAATCCTATATGCAATGAAAAGTTAAAGAGCATAAAACACATCTCTTTGGGTAATTGAGAAGATCCCCAAGCAATGGGGATTAGTTCTTTTGTACTAGAAGAATGAAATATGGGTTTAACTAGACCTAAATGGCAAAAAGTATTCAGTGAATCTGAAGAAACTCCACCAAGGTCAATATTGATGATAGAAGTTTGAAACAAGGAAAAGTTTGAAACAAGGAAAGGTTCTTATAGCTCACTAACAACTTCATTCAACAGGAAAACACATTTGTGGATATGATCAGCCAAAACAGAATAAATAATATAAATCAGAAAATTCCTGAGCCCCGATCACTGAAGCACTTTTAGACCCTTAGCACTTCGATAACATATTAAGAATTGGATGCAATTCATAAGAAGGCGATATGTTGAAATAGTGTAGACATACCACTATGACCACCGTGAATGGAGAAAGGCTACGCATACATGTGAAATATTTCAAACATACAATAGTCTTGAAAGTAAGACACAGTGGTCCAGCCATGGCCCAAGTAAATGCAAGCTACAACCTACTGGATTCACAGGCACATCATAGAGGATAACACAGACCAACAAGGTAGGCTAATTTTCAGCTTCCCAGCTCATTCAGATGGAGAGGATTCACCTCTCCAAAGTTTGATTCTCAAGGCAATGCCTTTTGTGAAAATCTCAATAATTTGTTGATGGTGTTGTTTCAGTCTTATTAGAACAACTGTTTCTTAGTTTAGTCTATTGTCAATTGGTGTTGTCTGTGCAACCAAATGATGGAATCAATGTATCACATATTCATCCAATGCAGGTTACTTGTTTTATTGTGTCTGTTGCCTTCCTGATGTAGTTGTTTCCTTTTGTTTTTAATTTCTACATTTTAGTGCTACTTTCATACTACTACTTGCACCAGAGTTGTGCCCCTTTTTCTAGGTACTTCTTTACAGAATATGTATATATTAGCCTATCAAGAAATAAAAGAAAAAACCCAAAATAAACAAAAAGAAGTAGCATTGCCTAATATTGATTTCAAAGGGCACTAATGCAAACTAGAAATAACGCCCTGCAAATAATAAAACCTTACTTCTCAGGTAGGTTTAAAGCAGGGTAGAGCTTGCGCAAAATCTTCATTGTCTCAGAACAGTGTAAAATGCTCCCTACTAAACAGTATCTGCCTCTAGCCGTTGGAAGCTCATATGCTTGAATATGTGCCATGGCAACATCTCTAACATCAACCCATCGATGTGTTTTATTGGGAAATGTATCTCCTGCCGCAAACAAATCTCAGAAGCTTACATCACAAGTATTACGTAAGTGTACTGAAAGTATCAGTTTCTTTTGCCTATTTAAGTTTAGCATGCAATCTGCTCAATGATAATATGATGTTTTTCCATTTATTTATTTATAGTCATTGTCAACTGATCTTTTGGCACAATCTCAAAAGTATTACAGCTAGAAATTTTTGAAGCACACATTTTCGTCTTAGACTGTTTGTCTCAAACGGAAATGCTTAGAAAATGATGCAATCACACTTAGCAAATACACTTATATTTATCACTTTATGTAATGTTGGAAATTACAAGTGAAAACATTATTTTGTACAAAATACCTTTCTTATTTCATACGAAAGATCGAACGGTTCTAAAGCAGCACGACAAATTACTTTGGTTATTGCAAGCATTGAACTAAAGCAACTACCAACAAGTCTAATCCCAATTACTACGGTCTGGATCCATGAATCAGAGTACAACCATCAAGGCACAGGTTTATCATATGTCCAATGCTCAACCTATGGCAACGCCCTCATAATTGAAGCAAGATACAGGGGAGGTTAGTTGGAGGCAGAAGAGGTTGGCTAGTAAGGAAACAAACCATATTGGCTATACAGTTAAGGTAGTATTGATTATTGTAAGAGTTGTCAATAAAGTAACATGATATTGCCCTATAAAGCCACTAGAAATGATTCTAAATGTTTAGAGAATGTTAAGATCTGTAAAATAGTCCAAAAAAGTTAGTAGAAGTTTTTAAAAATACTGATCAAGTGAGTTGCACATGAACAACTCATTTGCAATGGAGTTGGATGCGGGGAACCCCCACTTTATGCTAATTATGTTGAGCTGCAGTAATATTTAGATGGGGTAGATCAAAAGGATTAATGGGTTATTTAAGAAGTTCTTGCCCTTGGCTTGAACTTGCATGTAAATATACCTCAAGTTCAGGATAGTAATTGCATACGCATGCTTTCAGTCCTTTCACAGTCCAGGGGTCCTTCCAAACCAGTCTGGCTTGGGAGGCCAAAACTAAATATATCTTCATCTAATCTCATATGCAAATCCCCTAAATGAGTATCTTGGTGATATAACTATAATGACCAGAGGAGAGATCAATTTTTTAGTGTTAGAAGATTAGTCAGCATATATCAAAATGCATATGTAGTCCTTTTATGTGGAACTGTGGAAGTCTTGTGACGGTTTATTGATAAGTTTTGATTTAAACTTCTGAGTTTCCATTTGCAGGGCTGTTGGATAGAGTTGACTCAATATTGAAGTGAAGCATGTATTGCTACTGGAGTAGAAAGATAAACATAAAAAAGAGATTCTCATCAATTGTAGAAGAGTACCTTTTAGTAGCTTCAGAACTTCCTCCACACTTAGATTAAGAGTAGGCTGTAAGAGAGGGCCAATCACCCACCCTGGATTTATTGTAACCATGTCAATCCCATTCTCTTTTGCAAACTTCCAAGCAGCCTCCTCAGCTAATGTCTTTGAAAGCATATACCATAGCTAGTAGAAACCAACATGTTTGAAAATATATAGTGAGAAGCATTTCTATGTATTGCTAGTAGATAATGGAACATAGAGAACAAGCAATGAACTTATGAACCCAAGCAAAATCAATAGGAGGCTGTGCAGGCATACACACTCACATTAAAACTAATTAGATATGTCACAACTGTTTTGTCAACCCATGTTTCTGAGCCCATCATGTTTAATGGACAGTAAGACAATCAGAGATTAACATCCATTTCATTCATATAATATCCAAATTAGAGTTCTCATTTAATTTCTTGTTTGAGGAATGCGACTTTATGGATCAGACAGCTACCAACACTGTATTAGTGAAATATTAGACATACATGGAAGGATTATTTAATCTAATGGCAGGCTTAGCAAAATAAAGGGATAATCCTCTCATTCCCATCATGTTATTTAACCCTAAGCTGGCTAGCAGAAGTGTAAAAACAAGAGGGCATGACAAATTGGCAGCTACTTCTGCAGGGTAAAAGAAGTGAAGAGCCATGAAAAGAAAACATTTTGTAAAGCCACAAACAAGAACATGCAAAAGAGATAGCATGTGATATCATCTCATTTAAGCAACCTTTGATTTCTCACAGAAAACTGGATCTGAAAACCAACTCTCATCAACTAGCACATCAGGAGCTAGAGGTTTCCCATTGAATGCAACTGAAGCCATAGATGATGTTACAACTACTCTTTTGACAGATGGAACTTTTGCACAAGATCCTAGAACGCTCATTGTTCCTTTTAGTGCTGGGTCAATTAGTTGTGCCTGAAACACGGAGAAACAGATAAAACAAATCTCCACATAAGTAGTCCAATGAAGATAAGCTAATTAAAAGCTAATAATTATGTATAGAAGCAAACATAAGATCACATTATGGATCCTAAGGAAATTCTCAGCTTGTCTATGATCTATGTTTTTGTGTGATAATATTATGCAAACAGTTATTTACAAGGAAGGATGAGAAATCCTTCAAACAAGTAGATGTACAAGAACATGATTCAATAAGGGGAAAAAAAATAAAGGTAAAAAAATGAAGAGACAATGAACCCTCCAGACTTAAAGATTAACCCCAGGTAGAAGTATATGATATGGCCCACTCAAACAAAGTTGGCATAGGACATGACTTCTCTCTTAATCAGCCTCTCATCTTCTTGATTTCTTGATCTAAACTTTCAAGAAATGATCAGCCAATGTCTCTAAAAAGATCCACTATCCTCCACAAGTGGTGGTTTTATCTCCCTGACCCTTTTTGACCCAGTGACATGCAAGAGAGAACCATTGCTCAATTCTCCTTCCCCATAAGATCATAAACATCCAACTCTTTCACCAGATTTACATCCCTTCTAATAGTTTCAGGACCTCTGCATCACATCAATAGCAAACCCCATCACAAATGACATTAAAAAGCCCTAATAATCACACATCTATGGACCCGTAAAAGGCTGGAAATTTCCATCTGTCTCGAGTTTGCTAGGTAACATCAACCAAACTTGAGCTTTAGGCTACCATGAGGCTAAAGAGCCCACTACATTTTTGACATCTAAGTAGACTATCTAGTGGAAGACTTAGTTCACCTTTTGACACTGACTTGTCATGTATCATTTGCTTCTATTTCTTCTAGATAAGTTTGAAAATCCGTACATATGTATTTTCTATCTAGCATCGGTCTATCTCAGGCCTTAGGGTCCTCTATTTTCAACTAGTTGAAATATCTTATCACTTTTTCTTTTTCAATAAAGGCATAGAAGGTCTACAATAAAGTAGCATTCTTGAACGGGTCATAGGAGAAAGGAGCCACTGAAAAACCGAAAGGAGATTCTGAGTCTTCCAAAGAGGTACAAGCCTAATCCCTCATGGAAAGAACAGAGACATGGTAAAATGAATTTTTGCTCTGTTTCTCTTTTCATTTTCATATTTTCATTCATAACTTGACCCTTGATTTGGCACAAACACACACCTATAAAGTTTTGTCTATTGAAGGGCCATCCACAATTGCTCTTATGGCCAAAAAGTCACAAACAACAGCATGCCACATTCTGAAATGAAAAGATGCTGCCTGACTTCACCAGAAAAGCAAGGCAAGTGAATAACTAAAAACTGGTGCCCACACTGTGATTGTTGGCATGCTGCTAATTCCAATGATTGAGGTGGAGCTGAATTCGATCACATAGAAGCTGGTATGTTAATTGTATAACATGTTGTGTCCGGAAACTGAAAAAAGTGCAGAGTGGACTGGCCACAGTCAGGAGTCTAGAAATAGCACAGGCAGTGCCTCCTCCAGCACAAAACCACTCTCTGACGGGAAAGGCATATTGATCTCCGATCCAAAAAAGAATGTATATACATTAAAGGGAACCTAAAGAACTCTACAGTGACAAGCATTCAAAGAGTTGTGAGATAATAGACATCAGCACACAAGTCAATGAAAGATTTTCTCATGTTCTTAAGTATCCAAGCATTTCTCTGAAGCCGAATAATCTATTAGCCAGCTAAGTTGGTCTCTCTGCACAGTGCTCTCCCTCTAGGACTCCTCCCACCTCCCAAACTCTTTGAGGAATCCCAACTACAAAAAACAATATCTGCCATTACATCAACACAAGATTTCCCTTTGTAACTGAGAGAACTTCAAAATCTAGGCTCCATTGTGTAATATGAAATCAGGTTGATGAGATACATTATGATCATTTCATCATATTGATAAGCTATGTTATCAAAGAATTTTGATAAAATAAAATGGTTGGGCATACCATACCTATTTATGAGAAGGAGATATTCAAAAAATAAAAAAATAAAAAATCCAAATTCCTACATTTCAAAGAAAGATGCACAACATTGATGGAGTTATTCCATAACTGTTCCAGCATCTAACTCTCCCAACCACTATATGGAGTCACATGGTGATGGTGACAAAGGAAATGCAGTTACACATGAATTATGATAAAAAATAAATAAATAAAATAAAATAAAATCTCTTTAAACCTAAAATGAACCAAAAAAATAAAATAAAATAAAATAAAATTGGAAAAGAAGTATAGTGGTACACCACAAACCAGTTGGTTGGTGAATGAGCCTAAACAAAATAACCAATGCCAATCATCATAGACAAACTCAATAGATTATGTTTGGTTCTCGGAAAGTACTAAAAAAAAAAACACTAAGGAAAATAATTTTTTCATGTTTGATTGTTCTATAGAAAATACCAAAGAAAGACAAATATAATTAAAACTAATTAGAAACTTATGAATTTTCAAATTATTTAATCTTTGTATTCAATAGTTAAAATAAGTGAAATAAGTTTGAAGTAACATATAAAAATAATTTTTGACTTTAAATCTATTTTTAATTTTCCTTCAATTTTTCTTTCTTTCTACTTTTCCTTTCTATTTTCTTTCCCTTACATTTTGCCTCAAATTTTCTAGGAACCAAGCATAGCCATAAGGTTCATCCATCAAATTCTAGAAGTAACTATTATTTTTATTTTTATTTTTTTGCCAATCATGTTATGACAGTGCCAGTTTAGAATCAATAATATAGCAAATATGTCATGTAATTGGAGGAGTTATGGATGATCCTTGTATTCATAACTACATCAAAGGTATAATTTTTTTTTTGATAGGTAAAGAAAATTCATTAAGAGCCAAAAGGCAAGAGAAAGGGTATACACGGAGTATACCATATACAAGGAAGCAAAAAACAAAAGAACAAACAAGCCTGACCCTTACTTGGTGGCTAACCAGTCAACAAAATCTATCAACGACAAAGTGTGTTCCTCTATGTATACCCTAATCCAATTCACAAAAGTGTACAAAAAAATGGATTTAATATGTAGACTTAATTGAGTTTTTAAGGGGCAGTGCCTAACTAACTAAAATTAGCAAGGTAATATATGAATCTTGTGAAGCATTCCTATTTTTAAAAAAATAATCATGTGGAGCAACTGAGCTGTTTGAGAAAATAAAGGAAAAGGGAATTTGGGAAGGTGAGGGAGGTGAGGAAGGAGGTAAGGAAAGAGATAGAGAGAAGGAAACAACCACTTCTCTAGCATTTTGTGGAATGCATCCACTATTAGTAAGCACATTTACCTATTTCTTATACCTATAGCATTCAGGGTCTGGAGAAAATCATAAGCAACTTGTCTAACATTTTGTGGAATGCATCTTCAGTCACCTTGAGATAGTGGTTGTCAGTTAAAATGCTATAACTCTCCACTCTTGAAGATAATCACAAGGAGTTTTTGTTTGTTTGGGGGGGGGGGGGGGGGGGGGTGGGGTTGGTTTGTTTATTTCAAGATTTAAGAAGTAGAGGTGGCAAGGGAGTGGAGGTGTCTCATCTTTTGTTTGCGGATGACACATTGATTGATTTTTTTGTGAGGCTTCTAAGGACCAACTATTGCATCTTCATTGGGTCTTGATGTGGTTTGAAGCAATTTTTGGGCTTAAGATCAACCTTGAAAAAAGTGAGCTAATCTTAGTTGGAAGGGTTCCAATAATGGAGGAGTTGGTGGATATTTTGGGGTGTAAAGTGGGGTCATTACCTTCGAAGTATCTTGGGCTTCCTTTGGGTGCTACCTTTAAATCGACAACAATGAGGGACTTTGGTGAGAGCGGATGGAAAGAAAGCTCACAAGGTGGAAGAAACAAAGCTTGTCCAAGGGGGTGGGGTGTTTAACTCTCATCAAAAGTACCTTGTCTAGCCTACCCATTTATTTCATGTCCATTTTTGTTATTTCAAGAAGGGTCTGTTGTAAATTGGAAAAACTTCAGAAGGACTTTCTTTGGGGAGGGGGGTTCTCTTGAAAATAAGCCTCACTTAGTGAGTTGGCACAAGTTTGTAAGCCAAAAGCGAAAGGAGGGAGGGCTAGGCATTCAAAATCTTTCTATTTTGAACAAGGCTCTCTTAGGAAAATGGAGTTGAAGGTTCATGTCAGAAGGGGAGACCTTGTGGAAGAAAGAAATCATTGGTAAGAATGGGGTAGAAGAAGCAGGTTGGTGCTCTTTGGAGACAAGGAAGGGTCATGGCATAGGATTGTGGAAGGCTATAAGGAAATGATGGGATTCTTTCAAAAACAAGATTTCCTATGATTTGGGTAATGGAAGAAGGGTAAGGTTTTGGAAGGACATTTGGTGTGGGGGCACCCCTTTGAGTACCTCTTTCCCCTCTTTGTTTGTTGTAGCCACTTCAAAGGAGGCTTGGGTATGTGATGTTTGGAAGCATATTGATTTTGAGGGGTGTTGGAACCCTTGTTTTGTAAGGAATTTCAAGATTAAGAGTTAGGTTATGTTGAAGCACTCCTTTTGCGTTTGCATGGCAAATCAATGAGAAGGGAGATGGATGACAAGGTGGTATGGATGGCTACAAAGGGAGGCCAATTTTTAGTTAAATCTTTCTATGATGGGATGGTTTAGAGGGGTTCAAATTCTTTCCCGACAAGGCTTATTTGGAATTCTTAGGCTCCAATAAAAGTGAGTTTTTTTTTTTGTTTTGGGAAGCAACTTGGAAGGGGATTCTAACTATGGACAATTTGAAGAGAGGTTGGACTTTGGTAAACAAACGCTTTTTATGTAAAGATGAGAAGGAATCTTGCAATCACATCATTCTTCATTGTTCTAAGGCTAGTTTGTTATGGCAATTAGTTTTCTCCTTGTTTGCTGTGGTTTGGGTGTTGCATACCTCAGTCCAAGCAACACTTCTTAGTTGGCATAGCCGATCTGTTGGGAGGAGGAAAAAAAAGGTGTGGAATGTTGCACTTCTTTGTTTGTTTTGGACTATTTGAAAAGAGTGGAATAGAAGGGCTTTTGATAATGTTGAGCTTTCATATCACGAGCTAAAATTCTCTTTTCTTTGTAACTTTTTAGAATGGACCAAAGGGGGACTAGGGCAAGAGTCCTTGTATATGATTGATTTTATCGATTGGTTAGGTTGCCATTAAGAAGAGGGTTTTTGTGTTTTTTCTTTGGTGTGCACATGCGTACTTCCTATGTACTTGGTGTAGCCTTTTTTTTGGCTCTTTAACATGTCTTTTGCTCTTTTGCCTATCAAAAAAAAAAAAAGCACAAGGAGTGTTTGGATCAGCCACCATAAATTTCCATTGGAATAGCCTTGTTACGGTGTGAGCATTCCCATGCTGCTGTCAAGGAAGTTATACATTCCTAAATAAGTATTCACAGGGTTTTTGGTTCTTATTGATGCAAGACAAAGGGCCTTTATCTTCTTTTGAACAAGCATAACAAGTGGAGAAAAGAAGGATTAGGGGGGAGAATGAAAGAAAGAAAGAAAAAAAAAAAAAAAAAAAAAGCTATTCAATATTTTTGCACATAAGCAGAATATAAAAAATCCAATATCAGTTTCTCTCTTTTCCACCATTGAATTGGTTTAGTGAAATCAGCATTCACTACCATTGGATCAGTTGAAGAAACCACATACAGAAAGAAGAATCATGCAAATTAACAATTCATGATTAGTTAGTAATTTCAAGATCAGTAACTGATTGGAAAAGAATATAGACAATGCTAAATTTTACAGTATGCGAATGGAACCAATATAGGATAAACCTGGGGATCGTCAACTATCAGCACAACTGGGGATGCTGTATGAAATACTCCATCACATCCATCAACCACAGAATCAAAGGATCCTTCTTCAAGTAAGTTTGCTTTAAACAAATGAAGCCTTTCTTTAGCACCTTCAAGTGCAAGCAAGTGTTCTGTCTTCTTTGGATCATCTGTGGCATATATAAGCACAACTTGCATGTTAAATGGAAATAAGAAGAATGAAAGCTTACAAAAACTTTATTTTGGTAAGAACATATATTATGTGATAGAAAAAAACAACCCCAAATGGGGAAACCCTAGTACAGAAGGAGTATACAGTGGAAGCATGACTAGAATATTAAGAAGTTCAACTATGCTCTTCTTAAAAGAATGGGGATTGAAGTAAAATGGATGGGGCATGTAGAGTAGTCATTTTTTCAACTGCAATTGCAAGCTTTTGGATCATTTATGCAAGATGATTGGATTTTCAAAGTGCAAGAAACTTCAGTTGTGATGTACAATTTGTTGAAATACTAAAAATAGAATAGAGCTAGAGGCATTCAAGAGGAAACCGAAGAACAGTAAAGAAACAAAATGAAGCCCTAAACTGTCCTCTTGTCTTGTTTGTAGAACAAAAAAAGCTTGTAATAAAGCCAAATAATTGTACAAAATTTTGTAGATTTTCTTCGTTTCTCTGAAATTATTTTCAAGAATAGGTCTCCAAAAAGAACACAGGCCCATATTTAGAGTTTTTGGTTCCAAAACAATTTGGTATGGCTGAAGGAAAATCTTTTTCTTTCCCTTTGCTTTTCTTTTTGAGACCTCCTCAGTGTCTTGTAAATTAAATGCAAAAATTTTTACAAGATAGTAGTAATTAAGAAGGAACACATGCAGAATCTGAGATGGATTGATTCTGAAAGTATCTGAAATCATTTTTAATAGCATAAACTCGATCAATTTGCCCTGTAGAACCATGTAGAGAGTATAATTCCAAGAAAATTAGGACAACACAAAGACCCGAGTACTGAATATTGACTTTCAATCATAGATTAAACTTCTGAAAAAGGAAAAAGGACAAAGACCCATCAAAATACCACTCAACCTAAGTTTCAAACTGCTAAATAACGGCTAACATTATGCTTGAAAAGTACTGAAACAATAAAGAAAGAAGAAAATTGGGGACAATAGCAAGTGGGGTTTGGGAATGAGAAGTGTTGTAATTGGGAAGAGATCTGACTTGGGTCTCGAACTGTGGCTTTGACGGTGTAGCCGCGTTGGAGCAGGAGCTTCACAAGCCATGAGGCTATGTACCCAGAAGCTCCGGTCACGCACACCACCTTGCCTTGCCCGTCCATTTCTCACTCTCTTTGTAGTCTACATTCAGTCTGCTGCAAAAGATCAAAATTGTAGAACACTCACGACCTTTTCTCAGATTCCACTGTCGTAATAATAATTATATTATGGAGATATTTATTTTCTTATATTTCCTATCCGCCCGCCCGCCCGCCCGGCCGGACCAACCCGAAATTTTGGGCTTCAGACTGTATTTTTGGACTTAAAAGAGAAGAATTTGTGTTAAGTCAGGAGCTTCCCGGCCCAACCCGAAGTTTGGGCTTGAGACGGGCTTTTTGGACTTAAAAGAGAAGAATTTGTGCTCAGCCAGGCCCGACTGTTTTTCCCAAACCTAAAAGGCCCAAAACCAGCCCCACGGGAGCTTCGGGCTTTGTGTTCAAGCATGGTTGGTAATTATTTTTTAAAACAGTTTTTTGTTTTTTAAAAAAACAAAAACAAAAACAAGAAGACACATTTGACAAAAAAAAAAAAAAAGTTTTCTATTCATAAAAATAAAAAAATAAAATATTTTAAGATAAATCTTTTAATTATTTCCGTTTCTTTTCATAGAGTTATTTTAAATAGAGAACGATTAAAATAAAGTACTATATATGAGATAAAGTTATTTTTAAAACATATTTAAAAACAAAAAAAAATGTTTTCGGAAATTACTCTCAAAAATTGTTTTTCATAATTGTTATTAAAAATGCTTTGCAAACATAACCAAATATTAAAAGATATTTAGACTAATATTTCATAATTGTTAAAATTTATATATTCATGTTTTAAAATTTGAAATAAAAATTATTAATAAGCATTAAAAAAGATATCTTTTCCATGTTGTCTAACATATAAATAATTTTTTTTTCTTGAAGCCACTAATTAATATAATTATGATATGATATAAAATAAAATGGTGATAAATTCTAGATGGATACAATATTGGGGAGTTTAATGTTCTATTAGTTTACCTTAAAATATGAATGAGACAACTCTAAATTACAAAGAACAAAAAACTTCATTAGCATAATATTAGTTATGCATTTAATATTTTTGAAAACACTTTATTTCTTTTTCTTTTTATTAATTTCAATTTAAAAATGAGTAAAAATACTTTTTACAAGTAGCAAACACCCGTCACACTACTATTTTATACATACATTCATACATACATACATATATAACCTAATTTTATATTTTTATAATATTTTTAATTTATTTTATTTTATATAATAATATCTATTTTATGTTTTTTAGTATTTAAAAAAATATTAAATTTTAATTATATTATTTCATTTTTGTAAGAAAGATACATAAATTCATTCTCATTTTTTTTTTAATTATGTTTAAATGTTGTCCTATTTGCTATTTAAATTATGATATAAAAGAAGTTAAAAAAAATAAACATTATGAACGAGTTCACCCCAATTCAATCTTACAAAACTTAGCTCTGATCATACAACTTAAACAACTCAACTCGACTACAAGTATACCAGAGTCAATTTAAGCCTCACTTTAATATATAGAAATAAGTTGAGTTTTAACTAAACACCTCATATTTGAGGCTATATTTGGTTAGGCTAGGACCGAATGTTTCTTAATTTAGATTTGGTTCAAGTTGATTACCAAGTCAACCTAGATGTAATATTAATTTTAAGGTTTTATTACCTTATTGTGGAATTTGAATTGAAACATTCAAAACTTCTTAATTAAAAAGAAGATGAAACACCTATGAAATTTAGACCTTGGAAAGTTTTGGATTAAGTGGGAAAAATTGTAAAGAAAAATTATGAAAGGCATTAAAAATCAAGAAAAACAAAAATTAAGCTTAAGTTTAATTATTTTTAGAACCTCAAAAAAATTTATTTGTTTTTTTTTGTTTATAAAGAGTAAACATTAGAAAGTATATAAAATCTAAACAATTTTCATTATTTGTAATTTCTTTTATTTTTTAAGATAATCAAATAAAATTTGAACTTCTTTCATTTTTTCTTTTTTGTATTTTTTTTTATTTAGGAATTTCAACTATCTAAACATGGCTTTAACTATGTACTTAATGTTCCAAAATTTCTAACTCTTCATCGTTGTTCATATTTCTAAAGGAACTTGAAACCTTACAATATGCACCAAAAAGAAAAAAAGAAAAAGGAACAAGAATATATTAAGAAAAATCTAACACCACCATAAATTGCTTTCCTACCCGAGACGATGGTAAGATCATATTATTCTTTTAAAAAATGATGATATTTTTATAAATAATCTCTCAATTAAATTTAATACATTTTCAATGCAATGACCTATCATTTTTAGGGTAATTACTTGAAGGTGTTGTAAAATCTACTCATTAAGTAAAAAATTGTGTCCATATTCTACTTTTCCACAACTTTCAATTTCTACGAAACCCACCACTAAACTAAGGAATTAGAAAATTCAAAATTTGGAATCGAAAATCGTATTCATAGAATAATTCATTTCTTTATGAAACCTGCCAATGCAACATTATATCATAAAAACTATTATTGGAATCTAATGTAGTTTTCACTATTTAACCTCAATTTTTTTTTTTTTTTTGTTATCTTTGAGTTGTTTTAAAACTCTTCATAGTCCCATGATAGGTCATATATAAATCAATAGGGTTTGGATTAATAAAACTTTTTTCTTCGAAACAAGGTTCAAATGAACTCTCGGGTAAGGAGGGTTTTTTTTTTCTTTATTTGGTATTCCATGGAAAAGCCAATAGCCATAAAGACTTTGGAAAACAAAATTGATATTTTACATCAAAGAACTTATATTGAACAAGTTAAGTCTCTATCATTTATGTATGGAGGTTTGCATTCAATAAACCCATCTATTTCTTTTATCCCGTCATTGTATCAAAGTGATCCTACTTATAATCTTGTAACCTTTGTTGTAAAAGTAATTTCTTCAATACCATTTATTGATGCATTAATACAAAGATTAAAAATAAATTATTAATACGAGGCATGTAGGGTTTTAAATATGGTTTGTCTCACCATATTTACATCTAATGGATAGAAACAATCATTCTACTATTACAAACGATTAAAAAAAGAAGATTAAATGACAAGTACTCTAATGATGGCACAAACGAGTACTACCAATAACTAATAGAAACTTACTTTTTGGGCAGGGGTAAATTAGGGTAGAGCTTGTGCAAAATCTTCAGTGTCTCGGAATAGTGTAAATCCCTCTCTACTAAGCAGTATCTTCCACTGGCTTTGGGATCTCATATGCTTGAATGTGTGCATTGACGACATCTCTAGCATCAACCCACCGGTATGATCTATTAGGAAATGTTTGAGCTCTTACAACAAAAAAATTTCAAATGCTTGCATCAGAACAATTAAGTACCTTGATATAAAGTATGCAATCTGCTTGTTGATATTCTGATGTTTTGTCATTCATTTTCTTGGATATTGTCAATTGATGTCTTATGGGATCACAACCTTTTCGATTTCACATCTATGGTAATTTTCCTTCACTTCCTTCAACCCCAACCTAATTTGACATCTTGGATACCTCATCCTTTCTGTTGTATGAACTAACTCCACTATCTAAAATACATTTAGTTTCATAATCTAATCTGTTAAGAGCTATAAACTCATGTTTGCATTTCTATTGTCGATTCTAAGACAATCAAACAGATTTTATTTTTTAAAATTTTAATTTAATGATTTTTAGGAGTTTCAAATATTAATTTCTCATTTTTTAAATTCTACTTAGAAAAACCTTGATAAAGATTTTAGTTTATTTTTGGATAATTTATGGGTTGAAAAATGATTATAAAATTAAATTAGTTTTTTTTAATAAATATTTTGGACATTTTTTTTTTATTATAATGAGTTTAAAATATTTAGGTGCTCAATGGACAATTTTTTGTCTTTGTTATTTTTAAAAATAGGATATATAAACCGGTTTGATTATAGCTTATAAAACAAAAATATGTTTACTAATTATATTACAAGAAGGTTAGCAATTTTTATTTTCATTTTTAAATAATAAGTAATATCCAGTAATTTTCAAGTAATTTTATTTGTTTGAAAATTTTAATAAGAAAAAAAAATGAAAAATATGGTGGGTAGGTCAATCATGAGGGTCAAGTAATTAATCCCACTTGAATTGAACAGAGCAAACACACCCAAGTTTATTCAGACCCTTCAGTCCTCACTTGGCTTTTCTCATTTTTTCTGTTGCTAAAACTCCTTTCATTTTCCCTTAGACCTTTGAAAGATGGCTGAACAAATTTCATTCAGTAATATTGTTGACAATCTTTTGATGAAGTTAGGGTATTTTGCTTTTGTAGAGATGTATGGTTCAAGAGGAGTTTATGAAGCATAAGGACACACTGTCCTCCTTCAAATTTGTACTTGCTGATGCTGAAGAGGAGCAACAGTAACAACTTGGGTACAGAAGCTTAAAGATGTTTTATAGTATGTTGATGACTTAGCAACGGAGGACTTGTGGAGAAAGACAGACATGCTGGGTGCTTTTTTGGTCTGGATGAATCATAGAATGAAGGATATTAGGGAAAGGCTAGATTTCTGAATGCCCCCAATTGAAATCACTGCCAGAAGGGATGCATTCCCTCAGCATTTTCAAACATCAACTATGCCAAAGTTACTAAAATAAAAACAAAACCTCTCTTCCATCAAAGTTACTAATTACTGTATGTCTTGTTATGGTGCCTTATGACTATGTTGGTTTGTTTGGGTATTCTTCTTGAGTGATGCAGTAGGCTTTTAAGTACATTACTCTAGAAAATCACATTTGCTAAAAGTGATAGGTAGAAGCGCACCTGAAATAGTACGACCCTGGAGTAGAACTAATTCATAGTGAGGATATTGAGTATAAAGAATAAGCACTTCTTGGGAATGAACATTGAACTAAGCAAAGTAAAACAGACAATATCCCATTCTTTTCACTTATTAAGTAAAAATATTTTTTTAAAATAAAGGATATTGAAATAGTCACATCGAAGGGAAAGTGTTATAAAAGAGCATGGAAATGAAAATTTTTACAGGAGCTAACCATGTTTCTAGGCCTTGAAAATCCAAGTAGAGGGACATGGCTATATTATACCAATTTCTTTGAATTTTTTTCTTTGTCAAGGCTATTTTACTTCGCTTCCCCTTAAACTTCCTAGGCTTGGATTTCCCAATATCAATTCTTTTTATACTTATTAATTGTTTTGTTGTTTAGTTTATAAGGTATTGAATTGACATTCAATAAAATAAACATGGATAATATCGACCAATATATTGAAATCGTTGTCAATATCTAGGTGAATGAAGACAATTATTAATTGATACATCATATCATAAAAATAAGCTAATATGTAGCTATCACCAAAGTAATTATTTCCTTGAGAAAATTAGCTCAAATAATTCATCTTGAAATATGTAGTATTAGATGAATGACTTAACAAAACAAACTTTTAGTAGGATTAATTGTGTAAGGCAAAATGTTATTTCCCTCTTATATTATTTATGTTGACTTTTTAGACAACATTGAATATGTAGTATCTAAATCCTACTAAATAGTGTGCTAGAGCAATGCATTAAGGCATCTAGTTAATTTATTTTTCTTTATATTATAGGAATATGCTAAATTTCTAGCTTGGCTGCCAAATTTTCTTTTTAAAATTAAAAAAATTTACGTATTAGTTTACATATCAAAATGTTGTCTAGGATATATATAAATTTTAGACATCTGAAATTAGTGGTAGTTATAAGTTTCCCCAAGTTTGTATATCATGTGGTTATATCTTTAATTGAGTTTATTAAGCTTTTAAAATATTAAATTTGCATTTACTTGATATTTCATTTGTGGAGTTGTTTTCTAAATTATTATTTATCCTAATACGTTAATTTTTTCAATTTATATTTTGTAGATTCAGCATCCAAAAGTGAGTTGTGGTTTTATATGGTTCTTCCTCATGCACTTTTCACCAAAATTATGTAAAACTAAATATAGGAAAAACTATGACCACTCAAAGCTTAAGAAGAGCTTGTAAAAGTATGTGGACTTAGTTAAGAAAATTCCTACTAAAAATATTAGGTGACATAATATAGAAAATTATTAGGGTTCTCAAACCTATAAATTTAGATAAATAGTTAATAATCATAGTTGTCTTTTTTTTTTTGTTAGGTTTGAAATAGATTCTTTGAGACGAAATTCTTCGGGGTTAAATACTTCAAGGTTTTTGAGTACTTATTTGAGGTAAGGGAAATTAATGCAGATTTTTGTAAAAGAAAATAATTTTCTTTTTATATTGTATTTTGAAATGTGTAAAAATATTATTTTTAACTTTACGCGTCGATCAAATATATGTTTTGTATGAAAAGTATATTTGAGCATTTTCTTTGTTTATGAAAAATGAAAAATTGAGGAGATACGATGTTTTGTTTTGTAAGTTTGAATTAATGAAATAAAGTGTTTGACTTTAGATTATATGACCCTAGTCAACAAGTTATAATTGTTGACATTTGGTTTTGTTCACCTTAAATGAAACAAATTTGAAACTAGTTGCTCAATTGTGAAGTTCCACCTAATTGGGCACCATTTGTCATTTGATAACCTGAGTAAAGATATTTTGAATGTATTTGATTTGGTTTTGAAATGAATATGAGAAAGTTTTGTTGAAAAGTTTGAATGTATTAGCATT
The DNA here is from genome assembly GCF_030704535.1 of Vitis vinifera. Classification (NCBI taxonomy): domain Eukaryota; kingdom Viridiplantae; phylum Streptophyta; class Magnoliopsida; order Vitales; family Vitaceae; genus Vitis; species Vitis vinifera. The sequence continues at coordinate 18,652,344 of NC_081817.1, read as the reverse complement.
TTGAACTCAAAAGTTTTTTATGAAAATAAGTATATGTTATATTTCCTATTTGCAAGGATGATTGAAAATGTTTGATCCATGAAACTGTATTAATGTTTCTTATTGGGCTTTAAGCTCACCCCCCTTTGTTGATAATCTTTCATGTAACCTTAGTTAGAGCGATGAGTGATCGTTAGGAGGGAAATTTGGCTTTAATAGGATATTTGTTTAAACTCTTTTTATTTTGGACATTGTTTAAATGTTAAAATTTAATTCTCGTTTGAATTATTTTGAGTTTGGAGTTATTTGGACAATAACACTTTGGTTGACATATTAGTTTTTTTTTTTTTTAAAGTTGATACTTAGAGATTTTAGAATTTTGTCCTACTACTTTGAATAGGAATTTGGTAATTGGTAAATTTCCAGTTACAATACGAATGTTTGTATCGTTTCCACTTTGAACCTTTGGGCTTGAGGTGTGAAATGATCGTAATGCCCTTGGAGTGAGTTTGGGGTGTGATAGGGTTCACTACAATATATAAGAAATCACCAAGAGGGTGCACAACCTTGAGTCTATTAAAGAGATGGTTACATGCCCAGGAAACATCTCTTTCCCAAGGACAAATTTGTATATATCTTTGGAGTTGTTATTGATTGGAATGATTCAAAAGTAGCAACTGGCCTTTGGGATTCTTCCATATTTCTAAATGCCCCATTTTCATGTCTTTCCAAGAAGCTAGCTTCCTACAATCTAATGAAGGCGAAGATTTTGAGTTGCCTGAATTTGGAGTTCAAACTAAATGAATATTGTAAAGTGAAAAAGCAGAACATCATTTCTTGAGAATAATGGTATGTTGTTTATTAGAGTTTGGTAACTCGAATTCTATTTAGTCTTACCCAAAAAGCTCGTGATGCGACATATGTGGTGAAGAAAAATTTGTGAGATTTTTGGAGAGTTTGTGGTGGTAGCGAAGGGATAGGGCCAATAGAATTTAGGGTTATGATGTTTATTACTCTCCCACACACACACACACACATATGTATATATATTTTCAATTATGTATAAGATTAGGGCTATGATGTTTATGCTTATAAAGTAGTCGCTCGCATCTCTCCCCTTTTGTATCGATTTTTTAATATAGTGAATTAATTTTCTTCTCCTCTACCCGTGGTTTTTCCCATCTAAGGTTTTCCACATAAATGTGTATTCTTATTCTGTTTTTTTTTTTATACATATTCTTGTTATTTAGTAACATTACTTATCTATATCTCTCACATCATTATCAAGAGATGTCTTACCTAATGCTTAAACACTTCGATATTTATGATTGTGGAAAGTAGATTTTAGGTGGTAGAGAAAGGAATAATGCACCACAACACATTTCTTGTACATCTTATAGTGATGCTCTTCCACAATGATCAAAAGAAACAGAGTAGTCAAAACTAAGCAATGATAAAAAATTTCCTCAAGGGGAAAGGAGAGGGAAAGGAGAGGAAGCAAACCTAGTTCAATTATATGATCATCTCTAACTGTAATTTACCAAAATAAAGAGTTCATATAGAAAGAGTAACTGAAATCAGGAAGAATATTTTTCCTAGGTCTACCTTTGTTATTTTCTTTTTTGGAGCCTTGAAAAAGCTATAAGGAAGCAATAGTATCAATCAACTATATGATAACCCCATCAATACCACAAAAAGACATAGTTCCCATAATTTACCTTTAGTGTAGAGTCCTTGCTTCCACTCAAAGGAAGCCTACCATCAGTAGACCAACTATAGGACCAACATTAAACAAGATGATTAACTATGTAAAGAAAAAACAAAAAGAAAAAAGAAAAAAGAAAAAGCTTTGAATTTTCTCATGAATTCTAAATAATTCATAAGAGCAACTCATCCATGGAATTCTCGCATGTTTTTAACTGTCTCCTCCTATCTTTCCAACAGGCCTACTTCCTCCCATGCTCTAAATTATGGATCATGAGTTGCCAAAATTTGTGGTTTATACTAAATGAGGGTTGTTTGATTCGCAAAACCAAGTGCACATCCCTTAGTCTCCACCTTTTCACATCAATTTCTGAAAGGTATATCACCTGCCATAATTAAATACCTCCATATTTATGATTGTGAAAAACAAGTTCAGTTGCCAGAAGTCAAGAAGATGTGCAATACATTAAATTATGTGTTTTGACAAGGGGATAGAGAGATGGGAGAACCCAAGATGCTACTTATTGATGTGAAGTGAAGAAGAAATGGAGAAACCACAGACTGTTTGGCTTGACTAAGAGAGGAAGAAGCAAAGGAATAGAGAGTATAATGAAAGAAAATGGTCTTAACTCTCAATTTCTCTTATTCTTTTATTGAAAAGGGTTATTTCATTTGACGATGAAGAAAGGACACAACCCCTTACACTTTGTTGCAATGTAGAGTAGAGGAATCTTTGTAACATATCTCTGTGGTGGGTGGGGGTTTGGGGGTTAATTAGTGATTTTGTTAAACTTTTCTAATGCTAAAGTTGTAAATATGTTCGAATTATTCCACTAGTTAAACAAAAATCAAGTACATGGCTTCCATGTTTAGAATTAGTTTATTCTTCAATTTATTGGAAATAAACTAGGTTCCTACTGAAAAAGAGTAAGGAAAACACTTATTCCTCAGATTATTATTTTTCTTTATTGGATGCTAAGCTGGACTCAATTTTTTGTGGGTACCTGAAAGTAGATACATGAAAGTTCTATTGTTGACAAAAGTTTCAAAATGACTATTTCTTTCGGGAAAGGACACACAATTGTGACTGTAGCCATGGTCAACACGAGAGCATTGAACAACTTGACAACATGGGTGGTGGTAGATCGAGAACATCCCTTGCTATATTCATTATAATCTCGTGAATGAGCCCCAACATGAACCTGACACCTTACGTGAGATTTCGGCCATAGTATCTAGTTGTTCTAAAGAAATGGAGATGGATTAGATAGGTATAATTCTGAATCTCTTGCACTAGATGTCCTTGTAAGGTTAGCCATAAATCAGCTTGACAATTCCAAATGTCTGACACGATTAAAAATCAAGAGGTGCAACAATTGTATATTGTCTCTTCATACAACCAAACCTATTTCTCCATGAGAATAAATAAGAGATGACTAATCATGGCAGGTATTGCAATTCCAGGCAATAGAGTAAGAGTTGAAGAAAGAACATACATGTTTCTGAGATAAGTGCTGTAGTTCTTGTCCACCTAAATACAAGCTATTCAAATGCTGTAGTTTTTGAAATTGCGTTGCTATGGTAGAAAAAGGATAGCTATACTGATTCAGTATACTCTAAAGACACCCTTCGTATAATATTGACGATCTCACAAATATCCATTTTTCAGTGAATTTATATTTGTTGATCTCATCTTTTACGAAATTGATCGTCCTTTGATTGTACAAGAATATGTGGAGCTTGGTGATTACTACTCAAAATGTGCTATTTCATAGCTTGTAATTAACTTTTTTAAACACTTTTGAGTAGTAGTTATTGCCTTTTAACCCAATTAACATATTAAAGACCTTTGCAAGCACTTCTAATCAATATGTGTTAAGTTTTGGTGTTTTGATAGCTTTTTGATCACCAAAGCAATCTGAGATTGAGGAGAGTTATGTGGAATCTTTGGCAAAGCAATTTGAAGCTCAGAAATGTGAAGAACTAAAGCTTTGAAGTCCTTTGCTGCCATAAGCAAATCCGGAATGTAAGGAGGGGAAGCAAAGAGAAATCTGCCATGAAGCATATTCTTGATGACAGTCATGTCAGCCACTTTTAGAGCACTTCCTGAAGTCCAATTTATGCATTCTATATGTCGTTTCGAAGCTCAAGAAGTCAAAAATCCAATACTTCAAACGGTGCACAATTTGGAGTTGAAATGAAGGAGTTACAGCCATTGCAATCCGATCACTCCAAGCTGAAGGAAGAATTTTGCACAGCGCTGCGAAATCACTCTTTTGTTGCGAGATGATTTCGTAGCCTTTTTGTACAGTGCTGTGTTTACCCCCTGAATTTTCCCGTCACGATGGAAGCCGAATACCACAACTTGAAAGACCACTTCGCAGCGTTGCGAAATCAGTCGTTTGCTGCGAAGTGATTTCGCAGCCTTTTTTGTGCCTCTGCGAAGTGATTCATTCCCAATTGGTGTCTCAGCTGATTCATGTCCAGCTGGTGCTCTTTGATTGAGGGATTAATCAACAAAATTTATAACCTATATCACCATGCATTAGGATAGCTGTAGCTAATATAGCATAGTGGCTCTAGGATCGTTCTCTGGGAAAGGTTTTCAACTCACAACTGATACCAATTCAAAGTTAAATTGGTGTCTTTTCATTTCAAAGTTAGCTTAAGAAATAAAACACAAACTTTGGTTAAACGAAGTTTTTGTTTCAAGCTAACTAAAAAGAAAGTAATGGAAATTACTTATGAAGAAAAACATTCCTTGGAGGTTTGGGTTCATAGGGGAGGTTCCTTATGCAAAAACAGAGCTTCGGTCATTTGGTTCATTTCCTCGCATTAGAGAATTAACATATAGTCAATTCTCTAACCGGTGTTGTACAAATGTATCCTTTAAATGGATTTCAGCTCTAATTCCCTCTCACTGATGCAACTTGCAATGACTCATGCCTCTCACCTAGCATTTGCCATTCAAGGTGATCTTTAACTTTGGACTTTCCTTCTCAAGCTCGCAAGAGATAACTAATGGATGTATCCTTGGAGTCCAAAAGCTTACCAAGTGTTGGCAATTCTAGAAAATCCTACCTTCAAGTCACTTCCTAAAAGCTCGCAAGAGGTAAACTAGTGCATCTCCATGGACGGAGAACACTTGCCTTACCACGTGTTGGCTCAAGTGAATTGAAGGTGTTTTAAGTTAACTAAAAACATAGAAATCATTAAAGGAACACACTTTCTTTTCATTAATGGTTGAAATCACAAAGCTATAAATTCTTGCACTTGGAACATTTCCCGACAACCTTAACTCCAAGGAACTAAAAGTCTAGCCACTCATTCTCTGAGGAAACTTCCTCAAAGCTTGTTTGGCTAGTAAGAAAAAGAATGAGAAAACAAAAATATATAGGAAAAAACAGAGCAAGTGCTCTGTAAAATATATTTCTTGCAAAATTGTACAAATGATGCGTCTCCAAGAACAAGCTCCCGAGAGATTGATCTCCTCCTTCTAAAGAAAATTACAAACTATATATAAGAGGTTATTCACCATTTTCTCTTGCTTAAAGACTAAGGAATCCTATGATAGGTGGGTTACAAGGAGAATTTGGGGATTTAGACATCAAATATCTAAAGCAAAATATCTCAAAATGTCGGTTGCAAATATCGGGAAGCTTCAGGAGAACACCCCGCCACTGTATACTGAGAGAAAAACTCTCCGGGTGAGCGCTATCAAAGGATCCGGACATGTCTGACCGGGGCATAATTCCGGATGTGAGATATCCGGAGAAGGTGAAACGTCAACCATACAGAATTCTTCCCCTGGTGGAATGAGCTATGCCGCGCGTCGCAAAGGGGACCGTTTGCGTGTGCAAGGTGTAGGGACCCCTCCCCCTGATGACACGAAGCGCGCATCGCTATCTGGAGCAACTCCATCCGGATTCCCCAAGAGGACACGGGGTGCGCTCCCCTATTCGGACTCCCTCAGGGAGAAGCACACGACACTTGTGAACATCACACCCCAGACGATAGCATATCCTATTCGGATATGTTGTCCAGATCATTGACTAAAGTGAGCAAGCCTTGCTACGTCATTCCACCAACCTGCCACAACCCATGTTCCGCCGCCCTCCGATGGTGTGTCCGGACGCCCTGTCCGAACATCTTTGCCATGGATTCCAAAGAACTCTCCTCAATCTCGGATTGCTTTGGTGATCAAAAAGCTATCAAAACACCAAAACTTAACACAATTTGATTAGAATTGATTGCAAGGGTCCTTAATATGTTAATTGGGTTAAAAGGTGATAACTACTACTCAAAAGTATTTAAAAGAGTTAATTACAAGCTATCAAATAACACTTTTTGAGTAGTAATCACTACCCCCAACCGACATATAGCTAGTCCCTTAGCAATGAAGGAGAGAAAAATAAAAATAAACAGTACTATAATTTACAACATCATGCTGATGAAAAAACAATTTTCAAGTGGCATGATGATCTAACTCTCACGTGGAACATTAAAGAAATAAAACTCAAACTTCAACAAGAGTTATCAAATAACTTGTCTAATCACAATTCTTAAAGAGAAGGCATTATGCAAATTTAAGCTTTAAAAGAGTTTCCATTCCCAAAGGGTCAAACCTTACTCTTCCACAAAAATCTAAGTGTTATTTATTAGTTTCCGAATATAGTATGTTGAACTAATCTCTTCCCCAAACCTAGTTCTTTTTCAAAGCTTAGCAAACTAATTAACCTCCAATAGGCTAAGAACGCACCTCTTTTCTCACAAATTTTTTCATTGTAGGAGTACAAGGCTTAAAGGTATTCTTTTCTAAATTGTCCATGTAACGGGGGTCCATCGATGATTCCCAACCAATTAAGGTTTAGGGCATTAAGCTTTAAGGATCTTTCAACCACTAACTCCTCGGATTTTACCTCGGACTTTTGAGAAGGAATTTTAATACCCAAGCACCTACAGTATGTTAAATTCCACCTATCCACCCTTGTAACGAGCATTGAGGTCGGTGACTCCCAACCAATGAAGGCTTAGGGCACCAGGTTTTAAAGATTTTCACCATATACCCCTCGGACCTTGCTTGGGTTTCAAGGTAAGCAAACATTTTTTTTTCTTTATTCTTTTTTTTTCAAAGGCTCATTGGCCTTTTATAAGGTGTCCCAACACTATTAAATGAGGTCAAAGGTACTAAGTCTAAAATTTTCCTAAGTCAAGAGGGAAATAGTTTTTCATCTTATAATCGGAACCTATTATGCCCAGTGTGTGAATAGCTTAAAGTGGAAGAACTAAGGTTGAATTCAATAGAAGCTTCAATAATTCATCAACTTTAGTAAGCATAATGCAAACTCTAAGTCAAGTGAAAAGACAAAACTTCAATTTCTCACTTTTTATTTTGAAATTTTTTCCTTAATAACCATGGAGAGTAGAAAAAAATTCTAAAATTAAGCAAAAAACAACTAAATTACCAAAATAACTTAGCATTAATAACAAAAACTTCCTTCCTCAACTCTCCCCCCAACCAAGCTGAACATTATCCTCAATGTGATAAAAGCGATTGAAAAATAGGGAGGAAGTGGTACCTCCTGAGTGACGTGGAGTGATGCTGTAGAAATGATGGCTCAGCTGCCTCTCCTGTAGGAGGCTCCTGATGAGGCACAGGCTGATCAACAAAAGGAGGGGCCTGCGATGGCTCTGATGAGCTGGGAATGGCATAAGCTCGGAACAGCTTCTTTCGATTTTCTTGCAATTCCTCCTGATTTTAATCATTCAAAAAGATTAAGTTAGTTATAATTTACATAATTTCAAGACCAGAATTACAATCAAATAGTTTACAAAACTTAAAAATTAACATATGTAACAAAATTATGGACTTTGGTGAAACCAAGTCCATCTAACCCTTCTCTGATCAGGCTTTTTGTGGCTCAAGGAGGTTGATTTCCTCCTTTTCTGGCTTGAACGGCTCAATGAATGGCTTGAGGCGATGACCATTGACTCTAAAGGTGTCTATGCCATTGGAATTTAGTAATTCCACCACTCCATTGAGATATACTTGGTGAATAATGAAAGGACCTATCCACCTTGACTTGAGCTTCCCTGGAAAGATATGGAGCCTTGAGTCATAGAGTAGGACTCTTTGTCATTTACGCAATTCTTTGTTGGAGATTAGTTGATCATGCCACTTCTTCATCCTCTGTTTTGCAACTTTGGAATTGATGTAAGTATCATTTCTTAATTTCTCCATCTCATTAAGGTCTAAGCACCTCTTTGCCCCAACTCTAATCAAGTCCATGTTCAACCTCTTGATTGCCCACCAAGCCTTATATTCAACTTTCACAGGGAGGTGGCATGCTTTGCCATAGACGAGACGATAGGGGGACATGCCAAGAATAGTCTTATAAGCTGTTCTATATCCATAATGAATCATACAGCTTAATAGACCAATCTTTACTGCTTGTAATCACCACTTTCATCAGTATGTTTTTTATTTCCCTGTTTGCTAGCTCCACTTGCCCGGAAGTTTGAGGATGATAAGGTGTAGCTACCTTATGCTTCACTCCATACTTGGCTAATAGGGTTTCAAAAGGTTTGTTGCAAAAATGAGTACCTCCATCACTGATTATGGCCTTGGGCACCCCAAATCTTGAGAAGATGTTCTCCTTAAGAAATTTGAGAACCACCTTATAATCATTATGTTTACAGGGGATTGCCTCCACCCATTTGGAAACATAGTCCACCCCCACCAATATATAAGAGTTACCAAAAGACATTGGGAAAGGTCCCATGAAGTCAATACCCCAAACATAAAAAAGATCAACTATAAGGATGGGGTTCATGGGCATTTGGTTTCTTTTTGTAAGATTCCCGAGTCTTTGGCATCTATCACAACTCCTACACATGATGTGGGAATCCTTGAAAAGCGATGGCCAAGTAAACCCTGATTGCAAGACCTTCATGGTTGTTTTCAGAGAGGCAAAGTGGCCTCCACAGGCATTCTCATGGCAATGGCTGAGGATCCCTTGTTGCTCTTCTTCAGGGACACACTTCCTTATGATCTAATCTACACAATACTTGAAAAGGAAGAGCTCTTCCCAATAATAAGCATGAATCTTTGCAAAGAAGTGCTTCCTGTCTTGCACTTTCCACTCTCTTGGAACTTCACCAGTAACCAAATAGTTAGCAATATGAGCATACCAAGGAGCTTTCTCTAGCAACATAAGTGATTCCTCAGGAAAGTCATCATTAATAGGTAATACATGGGAATTATGTGCTATAGCCAACCTTGAAAGGTGGTCAGCTACCACATTCTCCACCCCTTTCTTGTCTCTGATTTGGATATCAAACTCTTGTAACAAAAGAATCCATCTAATCAACCTTGCTTTTGCATCTTGCTTTGTCAATAAATACTTCAAGGCCGAATGGTCAGTGAAAAAAATGATGAAATACCCTACCAAATAAGCACGAAACTTGTCTAAAGCAAACACCACAGCTAACAATTCTTTCTCTGTAGTTGTGTAGTTTTTTTGAGCCTCGTTCAATGTTTTGCTTGCATAGTAGATCACATAGGGCTTCCCATCTTCTCTTTGGCCAAGTACAACTCCTATAGCAAAGTCACTGGCATCACACATTACTTCAAAGGGTAATTGTCAGTTAGGAGCCCTTACTATTGGAACGGTTGTCAAAAAATGCTTCAATTGATCAAAACTCTTTTGACATCTCTCATCCCAGACAAACTTAGCATCCTTAGCTAAAAGTTCACAAAGAGGCCTTGAAAGCTTAGAGAAGTCTTGTATAAATCTCCTGTAGAACCCTGCATGGCCAAGAAATTGCCTTACTCCTTTTACAGTGGTTGGGGATGACAATTTGGCAATAAGTTCCACCTTTGCTTTATCAACTTCAATGCCTTTCTCGGAGATGATATGGCCAAAGACAATTCCTTGATGTACCATAAAATGACATTTCTCCCAGTTGAGCACCAAGTCTTTTTCAATGCATCTTTTAAGAACCGCTTCCAAATTTACTAAGCATTCTTCAAATGTACCTCCATATATGGTGATATCATCCATGAAAACCTCCATAATTCGCTCCACCATATCACTGAAGATACTAAGCATACATCTTTGGAATGTTGCAGGTGCATTGCATAAACCAAAAGGCATTCTTCTGTAGGCGTATGTTCCAAACGGACATGTGAAAGTGGTCTTCTCTTGATCTTCAACATCAATTTCAAATTGGAAATACCTTGAGTACCCGTCTAAGAAACAATAGAAAGGATGGCCAGAGACTCTCTCCAGCACTTGATCAATAAACAAGAGTTGAAAATGATCTTTCCTTGTAACAACATTCAATTTCCTATAGTCAATACACACCCTCCAACCTGAAGTGAGGCGTGTAGCAATTTCTTCTCTTTTTTCATTCTGAACCACAGTAATTCCTGACTTCTTTGGTACCACTTGAGTAGGACTCACTCAAGGGCTGTCAGATATGGGATAAATAATACCCGCTTGGAGTAGCTTCAGTACCTTAGTTCACACCACTTCTTGTAAATGAGGATTCAATCTTCTTTGAGGTTGACGAATTGGTTTAGCTTCTTCCTCCATATATATGTGATGTGTACAAACCAAAGGACTGATTCCTTTCAAGTCAGATATTTGCCATCCTATTGCTTTCTTGCACCTCTTAAGAACTTCAAGTAGAGAAATCTCCTGATGACCGGTAAGAGATGAAGATATAACAACAGGACATTGGTTATTTTCTTCCAAGTATGTATATTTTAACTCCATGGGCAGAGGTTTCAAATTGAGCTTCGAGAATTCTTCTGTTACATCATCTTGTCCCTCCTCTTTATTGAATAAAGGTAGGATCTCTTCTTTCCTCCTCCAACCTTGTAGAGTAGCAAGGACATCAGCGGGTTCAGACAACCCTTCTTTAAGATCCTCAAGACTTTCATTCAAATCGTCTTGCATATTCTGATCACAATGTTCCTCCACTAGAGTGTCAATAATGCATACCTCTTCTGGACCTTCTTCTTCTTCCGGAGTAATTAGCTTCTTTGACATATGAAAGATATTAAGCTTAAGTGTCATGTTGCCAAAAGTGAATTGCATAAGTCCATTCCTACAATTTATGATTGCATTTGAAGTAGCAAGAAATGGCCTTCCAAGGATGATAGGAACATAATTAGCTTCCTTAACTAAAGGATCAGTATCAAGAACAAAAAAATCTACTGGATAGTAGAAATTATCAACTTGAACTAAAACATCCTCAATTATCCCCCTTGGAATTTTCACTAACCTATCAGCTAAAGATAGAGTGATTGATGTTGGCTTTAATTCACCAAGTCCCAATTGCTTATAAACAAATTATGGTAACAAATTCACACTTGCTCCCAAATCTAACAAAGCTTTTTCCACTACCTTTCTTCCAATCATGACTGAAATGGTAGGACATCTCGGATCTTTGTACTTCAAAGGAGATTTGCATTGTATGATGGCACTCACTTGCTCAGTCAAGAAGGCTTTCTTATTCACATTCAACCCTCTTTTGATAGTACACAAGTCCTTTAGGAACTTTGCATATGATGGAACTTGCTTAATCATGTCCAGCAATGGAATGTTGACCTTCACTTGTCTCAATACTTCAAGGATTTCTGGTGCATTTTTTATCCCATTTTTCCCATGCAAAGCTTGAGGAAAAGGTGGAGATGTGCGTTTCTTCATCAATTCTGGCTTAATAAGTTCTTTCTCCGGATTTGCATTCACTGTTGAATCACGGTCCTCCTTCCCTTCATTGATATCTTTCTTCTTTCCTTTCATTTCCTCCCTCTTCTTTGTCTCTTCTTCTTCCTTCTCTTCAACATATAGCTTGGGTGTTGGTGACTCAACCTTTTTACCACTCCTTAGAGTGATCAAGGCTTTAACATCTCTCACCTGTGAAGATTCTCCCTCACGAGTTTCCACTTCGTGGATACCCTTGGGGTTTTGGTGAGGTTGAGAAGGAAATCTACCCTTCTTTTGCACTGTGTTCAGATTAGTGAGCCTTGAGATTGAGTATTGGAGATTATCTATCTTCTGAGATAAGTCATTTTGCATCCCATCCATCCTTTTATTCAAAGTATTCTCTACACTGTCAATTCTTTGACTAAGTTGAGAGCTGATGGATTTTTGGTCTCCAACAAAATCTCCCACAACCTTGTTGAGATTCACTATTGCTTGTTCAAGACTTGAAGCTTGTTGGGATGGTTGAGATGGTTGAGCTGGCTGTTGGTACTGAGGTGCTCTTGGTTTCCATGAAAAATTTGAATGATTCCTCCAACTTGAGTTGTAAGTATTGCCATACGAAGCATTGCTATTGGGCTTGAATTGTCCAATGACATTTGCTTGTTCTCCAAACATTTCTCTAGCAACTAGAATTGTAGGGCACTCCTCCACCAAGTGTTCATAAGATTGACAAATAGAACATGTCTTTACTTGCACTGGTGTTTCAGCAACAGCTTGCACTTCATGCATCTTTTTCAGTTCTAGCTCCTCCACTCTTCTTGTCATAGCTGCAAATTTTTCTTTCATATCAACATCTTCATTCAAGGTGTACATCCTAGCCTTAGCATGAAGAGCATTAGGTTGAGACTTCATCTTTCCCACTTCTCCTTTGTGCAGTTCATCCCATCCCTTTGAGACTTCAGCTACATAACTCAAGAAATCCATAGCTTCCTTAGGATTCTTACTCATGAAATCCCCTCCACACATTGTTTCGAGGAGTTGCTTCATTGAGGAAGACATCCCATCATAGAAATAACTCACCAACAGCCATGTATCAAAGCCATGGTGAGGACAAGAATTTATGGCTTCCATGTATCTTTCCCAACACTCATAGAATTTCTCATTCTCTTTAGCTGAGAAGTTTGAAATTTGTCTTTTCAAGCTATTTGTTCTGTGAGTAGGAAAGAATTTCTTGAGGAATTCAACTTGTAAATCAGTCCAAGTACGGATACTCCTTGGTCTTAAAGAATTAAGCCAAATCTTGGCCTTATCCTTTAAAGTAAAAGGAAATAATTTAAGCCTCATCAGGTCGATAGAAGCTCGTTCCTCTCGAAATGTATTACAAACATCTTCAAATTCCTTGATATGGGCATAGGGATTCTCACTTTCCATTCCATGGAAAGTTGGCAGAAGTGGCACAATATGGGGTCTGATCACTAGCTGCTCTATAGAGGGCACTATACATGATGGTGCACTCATACGAGGTGGATGCATGCGGTCCCTCATTGATCTGAATTCATTGGGATTGTCTTGATGATCATGGTGACTATGCTGATCCTCAGGTGTAGTTTCCATGATGTTCAAGCTCAATTCCAACTCCTTGTTATGAGGTGTTTCAAGTTTAGCAAGCCTTCCTCCACTATCTCGTATCCACTTTGGCATACACAACTAGTATCAACTGTAACAAAAAAGAACAAAAACAGAGGAAAAAAAAAAAAAACAAAACTACCAAAAAGAGTTCGCTTAACTAAATCTAAATTAAAAGCTATGCTAGAATATAAATGAGTAAAAGAAACAACTAAAAGAGTTAGTAAAATGACAGAAAACTCACCAAACTTGTGATGAAAACCACAAGTATACTGAAATAATATCACTATGAAGTTGGCACCTTCCTCGGCAACGGCGCCATTTGATTCGTTCCCAATTGGTGTCTCAGCTGATTCATGTCCAGCTGGTGCTCTTTGATTGAGGGAGTAATCAACAAAATTTATAACCTATATCACCATGCATTAGGATAGCTGTAGCTAATATAACATAGTGGCTCTAGGATCGTTCTCTGGGAAGGGTTTTCAACTCACAACTGATACCAATTCAAAGTTAAATTGGTGCTTTTTCATTTCAAGGTTAGCTTAAGAAATAAAACACAAACTTTGGTTAAACGAAGTTTTTGTTTCAAGCTAACTAAAAAGAAAGTAATGGAAATTACTTATGAAGAAAAACATTCCTTGGAGGTTTGGGTTCACAGGGGAGGTTCCTTATGCAAAAATAGAGCTTCGGTCATTTGGTTCATTTCCTCGCATTAGAGAATTAACATATAGTCAATTCTCTAACCGGTGTTGTATAGATGTATCCTTTAAATGGATTTCAGCTCTAATTCCCTCTCACTGATGCAACTTGCAATGGCTCGTGCCTCTCACCTAGCATTTGCCATTCAAGGTGATCTTTAACTTTGGACTTCCCTTCTCAAGCTCGCAAGAGATAACTAATGGATGTCTCCTTAGAGTCCAAAAGCTTACCAAGTGTTGGCAATTCTAGAAAATCCTACCTTCAAGTCACTTCCCAAAAGCTCGCAAGAGGTAAACTAGTGCATCTCCATGGACGGAGATCACTTGCCTTACCACGTGTTGGCTCAAGTGAATTGAAGGTGTTTTAAGTTAACTAAAAACATAGAAATCATTAAAGGAACACACTTTCTCTTCATTAATGGTTGAAACCACAAAGCTATAAATTCTTGCACTTGGAACCTTTCCCGGCAACCTTAGCTCCAAGGAACTAAAAGTCTAGCCACTCATTCTCTGAGGAAACTTCCTCAGAGCTTGTTTGGCTAGTAAGAAAAAGACTGAGAAAACAAAAATATATAGGAAAAAACAGAGCAAGTGCTTTGTAAAATATATTTCTTGCAAAATTGTACAAATGATGCATCTTCAAGAACAAGCTCCCGAGAGATTGATCTCCTCCTTTTAAAGAAAATTACAAACTATATATAAGAGGTTATTCACCTTTTTCTCTTGCTTAAAGACTAAGGAATCCTATGATAGGTGGGTTACAAGGAGAATTTGGGGATTTAGACATCAAATATATAAAGCAAAATAGCTCAAAATGTCGGTCGCAAATATCGGGAAGCTTCAGGAGAACATCGCGGCACTGTATATTGAGAGAAAAACTTTCCGGGTGAGCGCTATCAGAGGATCCGGACATGTCTGACTGAGGAAGTTGAAACGCCCTCCTCTCCCATCCGGCGTCAAGCGCCGGATGTGAGATATCCGATCAGAGGATCCGGACATGTCTGACCAAGGCATAATTCCGGATGTGAGATATCCGGAGAAGGTGAAACATCGGCCATACAAAATTCTTCCCCGGGTGGAATGAGCTATGTCGTGCGTCGCAAGGGGGATCGTCTGCGTGTGCAAGGTGTAGGGACCCCTCCCCCTGATGACATGGAGCGCGCATCGCTATCCGGAGCAACTCCATCCGGATTCCCCAAGAGGACACGCGACGCGCTCCCCTATCCGGACTCCCTTAGGGAGAAGCACACGACACTTGTGAACATCACACCCCGGACGATTGCATATCCTATCCGGATATGTTGTCCGGATCGTTGACTAAAGTGAGCAAGCCTTTCTACGTTATTCCGCCAGCCTGCCACAACCCATGTTCCTCCGCTCTCCGATGGTGTGTCCGGACACCCTGTCTGGACATCTTTGCCATGGATTCCAAAGAACTCTCCTCAATCTCGGATTGCTTTGGTGATAAAAAAGCTATCAAAACACCAAAACTTAACACAATTTGATTAGAATTGATTGCAAGGGTCCTTAATATGTTAATTGGGTTAAAAGGTGATAACTACTACTCAAAAGTATTTAAAATAGTTAATTACAAGCTATCAAATAACACTTTTTGAGTAGTAATCAGTCATTCATAACATTACTACACCTTCCCTTTTCATTGCGGGTTGGTTATCCGTCAACACGGGTTTAGCTTACGATGTGTTTGGAAGTCCTCAGCCAAACAAGTATTTTATAGATAGCCAACAAGGAATTCCATTAATAACCTGTTGTTTTGGTCATTTGGAACAATTCGATGAATTTAGTAGATCTTTTTAGGAGGCCCCAATGACCATAGATCGAACCTATCCAATTTTTACAGTGCGATGATTGGCTGTTCACGGACTAGCTGTACCTATTGTTTCTTTTTTAGGGTCAATATCAACAATGCAGTTCATCGAACAATAAACCTAATCCAAATTATAGAGCTACGACACAATCAAACCTGAATGAACAAAATATTGAATTGAATCGTATCGATCTTTATTGGGGGTTATTACTCATTTTTGTACTTGTTTTATTTTCCAATTATTTTTTCAATTAAGAATTAAGAGAACGAAAGAGACTAATAAAATAAATAATAATAGTAAGAATTCTCTTATCTTATTCGAAAGGATCTCATCTCATAATTATCCATGACTATTTATGACTTTAGCATGACCACTTGATGAAATGTGGAGGAAAGTGGGATAAATGGCCGATACTACTGGAAGGATTCCTCTTTGGCTAATAGGTACTGTAACTGGTATTCTTGTGATTGGTTTAATAGGTTTTTTCTTTTATGGTTCCTTGTAGTAATTGGATGAATAAAGTTGTCGACATGAAAGCATAAGAACTCAATGGTACCCACCCCTTCTTTGGCTCTAATTCGAGAGGGAAGGTCCCGTTGAGTTCTTAATAATCATAAGATTTTATTCGTATAAATGCCAGACAAAACAAATTTTCTTTTACGATGTTTAAAAAAACTCCATTTCATTTTTTTTTCTGATGTTTTTGAAAAACGAACTTGATTGATTAATTCAGAACATTTGCTTCTCGATAGTATCTATCGATCCTTTCAAAGTTAGAAGAAATAAGGAATCACTTGATTTTCTGGATGACAGAGTATAAATATATATATATATATATATATATATATATATATATATATATATATATATATATATATATATATATATATATATATGTATGTATATATATTTCCCTATATTAGATATCATTCAAATCCTTTCTATACTAATAGATTCTTACTCTATTTATTTTAGTATCTAATCAAAGTTGAAATTTTTTTTATAGCTTCATTGAAGAAGTTCTATTTTTTCAATAAATTTTCCTCTTTTTTTTTGTTTGTCCACTACTTCTTATATGTAATAAATATAAAATTATGATAAACCTAGAAAAAAAATCTAAGCTAAGAATAGGAATTTTTGACGAAGGTGTTGAGGATCATTATTATTTTGACACAAGAAAGGGATGTAGAAAATTCCTTTCTTGTGTGGAAGACTAGGAAGACGAATAACCCTTCTTCGAATCATTTGTTTCCCTCATTTCATTTATTGTTTGCTCTATATTCTACGCTTACTTATGTCTAGTATCTAGTCGAATTGGATTCTATTATTCTAATAGAAAACTATTAATGCATTCTATGACATTAACATTTAAATCTGGCAATAGTGACACAGTCATACCACTCCAATTTAGATTGAAAAAACAAAGAAGAAAAAGGGTAAAGTCAAATAATCTTCTTCACAATATGCATACTATGTATAGGAATGCAGTAGAATTAATTCCTGAAAAGGAAATGACCAACTATTCAAGTTGTTCTTCTTCTGCTACCAATGGGCCTAGCTATTTGAGAGACATGGAGATAGACTAGGTATGGGTGACTCTAAAACACTCTACTACAATAATAAAAAGGTTCTTAATTATGGCAGGTAATGCAAATCCAGGCAACAGACATGTTCTAATACAAGTGTTGTGGTTCTTGTCCATCTAGTACATATGGACTAAAGAAAGCTGGCCAGAATGATGACATTTACAAAAGAATTATGGGAATGTGTTGATGACTTGAACCATTCCATTTAGAAACCTGAAAGAATTCCAGAGATTTGTTGATGCCAAAGTCCCACAACAATAAAGTTCGGGCCTTCTTGACATGGATGGCAACCCTGTCTCTTGGAAGTAGAATCTTGGTCTGCTAATTAGTAGTTTGTTAGGTGTATTTTTGTATATTTATGCCACCTGAATACCATCAATTCAAGTCCACAAGGTGCCAATACATTTTGTTGCTGTTCTTTGGCTGCTTTTCTTCTTCTATTATCAGGGAACAAGTTTTTGATCTTCACAATGTCTAAATCATGAAGGGAAATGAGACTATGTTGCAGTCTGTTTTCCTGCCACGATAACAAGATTTCTTATAAGACTATGAAACTGCAATGACTCATTAATTAGCTTCCAATATTCTTCAAGCATATGCAAGAGAACCAGCCTGAGGGTAGGAGGGCTAACAAACCCCTGTTTTTGGTTGGCAAAATCTCATTAACTGGATTCCTAAGAAACAAATTAAAAACAAGTAAACGCTTATCAGAAGTTAAATTCCAAATCCAAATGAGGAAGATGTAGACACATAAGAGTGTTTACAGATCACCATTGAATGATATGTAAATTTTCTTTATTTCAATTTGCAAGGGTTTATACTCTATGAATCGGGAATAGTAATTTGATTGGAAATGAACTAGTTTAGTACTTGTACTTTGACATGTTCATTCAAAGCAACTGTAGTTAATAAAACAATTGAGCATGAACTAGAGTTGAAGATAGAATCCTAAAAGTAAATGACACAAATTTCTTAGTGCCTTCTTCTGGTACATGGTATTCATGAACTGAATGTTAGCGTAGTATTTATGAATCATGTTTTCAAAACAATTGAGCTCTTATAGATCTTGCATAACTTGAAATCAAAGGGAATCTCATATCGTTTTGGCAAAACTTGTTTTGTCACAATGATAAAAGAGGTGTTTAATTATGGCAAGTAATGCAACTTGAGGCAATAGGGTGTGAGACAGTGAGAGGTGAAGATAAAGCAACATACATTTCTTATCCATGGGTGGATTCCCATCTAGTATATATGGACTGCAATTTTTAGCAACATTGAAGAAAGTTGGCCTGTCATTAAGATACCAAGATCACATTTAGAATTCTTAAAGAATTCTATGAATGTGTTGATGCCTTGCATCATTCCATTTAGAAATCTGAGTCCTAGAAAGGTGTTGATGCTGAAGTCCCAAAATTTTGAAACTGTATTACAGTCTATTATCCTACCATAATAACAAGATTTCTTTACAATGAATGGTCATTGATAATTTCACATCTGCTAATGCTAGCGTAAGCCACTTTGGGAAAACAATTGATCATTGGATTATTACCAATCTCTAAGGAATTGGAAAAGGCCAGATAGTCAAGCTCTAAAATTCTTGACAACATTCCCAGTTCACCAACG
Source organism: Vitis vinifera (assembly GCF_030704535.1). Classification (NCBI taxonomy): domain Eukaryota; kingdom Viridiplantae; phylum Streptophyta; class Magnoliopsida; order Vitales; family Vitaceae; genus Vitis; species Vitis vinifera. Next base: position 18,633,583 of record NC_081817.1, on the reverse strand, counting down.
ACAATATCGTAAATGAAAGAGAAGACATGAAGTCTGAAACATTCAAAATGAAAAGCATATGTTTTGATTCTTTAGTGAGAAAAATAATATAATAGATTTTATTTTTATGTGTATCAAGTTTCACAATATGCCATTGCATGACTCCTTAATTGGCTTCCAATATTTAAATAATTCAAAGACACCAAGAAGTTCAATTCCAATATAAAAGACTATCAAAGAAGAGGGTTATAAATTTGCTTGAAATTTATGCAAGAGAACTAGTCTCTGATTATAGGAGAGTTAACAAACCTCTAGTTTTTTGTAAGCAAAATCTCATTAACTGGATTCCTGAAAAATGTATGAAAAATAAGTAAATGCTCATTAGAGTTATTTTTCCAAATCCAAAGTCAATAGAATGTTGTTGATTGTAGAACTACACACAATTATACTAAACCTTATAATGCAAGAACACAAAGTTGTCCTGAAACACATTTCCCATCTTATCATGTTCAATTTATGGCCTTCCTGCATAACTGAATTTTATATTTGAAAGGTAAATCGGGTGTTTTTTTTATGTGAATAACAAAAGAGTAAATGCCATAAAAGACAAACCGTATAAGAAGAAGCTATAAACATATAAAAGTGCTTACTAATTACTGTTGAATGATATGTAAATTGTCTTTCTTTCAATCTGCAAGAGTTTATACTTTGTGAATCACAATATACTACTAAAGAAAAATGCCTCATTTCCTCTTTGAAAAAAAATGTAGTGAAAAACATGTAAGTTGCCAATAGATATGGACTGTTTTAAAAATAAAACATTTCGAGTTACATAAGGTTTATACAAGTTATAACTGACTTGAAAAAATCCGTAGGTTTGATAAAGGTCATTTTTAATGAATCCTAACAATGGTTAGAAAGACATCCAAAAGGAGGAGAGTTGGATCAGCATTGTGCATCCACCTAAAATGAGTAATATGAAATGCATCAATATAAACGGATATGAAAAAATTAGTAGTGCTCATAAAAATATTTTCTACAAAATAATGCAAAAAGACAAACAATTCATCTATGTAAAACAACTGCAAGCAGTTGTTTCTAGTTACGATATTCATGAGTGAAAAAATCTTTGTTTTTATTTTTTAATTTTTAATTTTAAGTAGATTCATAGCCTTCATCAATTCCTTGCATATTCCTAATAATATAAAGCTTACTTGTTTTCCCATATTGCATATTGTATGATAGAAGTGAAAGCATTAAAGATTGTTAATTGAACGAAATAATTTATTTGTAGTTGGATATTGAAGATAAGATTACAACATGATCTCATGTCCTTAGTAATTTGTAGATTGGGGGTTTTCACAAGGCTTTGCCTCTAATACCATTAAAGAAAAAGAGCTGCCAGGTAATTTGTACTAACATTAGTACCTTGTATCTCCAGTTTCATAGAGAGTTGATAATTGAATTGGTGCTTAACATGTGGTCTTTGTCCCAAGATAGGTGCGTTATCCATGCCAAGTAGATGCCCTATTCAAATTATAAGGCTTTGGATTCCTTAATTATTGGAATGATCTTTGGAATTCTTGCCCATTTGCTAAATGTCATGTCACATATTTCCAACAGGACAACTTCCTTGTGCTCTAAACTGTTGAGATCACGAGTTACTAAAATTTGTGGTCTGCATTAGAGAAGGATTGTTCGATGCTCTCGCTACTAGCTACATCTTTTGCCTTTGCAACTACATATCTTTCAATCCCCTCTGGTGAGAAAAGAATAAAGAACATAAACAAGTTGTCCCATAATGACTCACACTCCTAAGGTTTTAGTTGATAATGTATCTTCCTGAGATTGAAGAGTGAGAAATGTCAAAGACATCCCTTATCTGAGTGAGGCCTTCAAAGACTTCTCACTCTCAAATAACTCATGATTGATGGTATACTTTAAGATGTGTTTCTTCTCAGATGGTGCCCTTTCTTCCAATGTATCTCACGTATATTTTAATGTAAAGATTCCAGAATCCATGACTTTCCTACATCACCAAGACTTCACCTAAGCTCTAGTGGTATTTGGCAACTAAAGGAGAACCCTGCCATGGTTTCAAAGCTATACATCATTTCTAAATCCAATGATGAGACATCAGTTCAAGATTGCCCATAAGTCATATTTGTAAATAGATGGAGAGATTCATCTTTGATCCATAATAGTTTGGATTCCAAAAATGGAAGCAGGTGGAGTTCACCCTATTCTATCCATATATTCAGTAAGTTTCATCTATTCCCAACACATAATTCTTACATTTTATTTTCTTTTTATAAGTATAAATTGTCATACTGTTAAAATTTTCTACAAGTTGAGCTACTAGAGAATCCCTGCACTGAACTTTTTTATTGAAAACTTGACTAGGGGGCAACTTCTGACAACAATTACAAGATTTAAGGCTTCATATTTTCTATTCAAAGTTTGTTTTCCTTGTTGGTTCCTTCCACAGTCCCATGTAAGCATCAATGTTTTCTCTCTCCCAATTTAGATTTTCACACAATAGTTTAACTAAATTAGCAAGATGTTCTATTTGGTGTATTATTGTTGGATTCTTTTTGTGATAGGTTGTCTAACTTCCTATTCACCATGTTTCCTACTATGTTCAATTAAAGTGACATGCAATTGGATATCTGGAATTTATATGTTGTAATGAATGAGAAGCTACCAAGAGCGTGCACAACTTCAAGCCTTTTAAAGAGCTAATAATTGATGGTTGCATGCCCCAAGACACGTCTCTTTTCTAGGGACAAATTTTTCATCCAAAGTAAGAAGGCTAATAATTCAAAATTGTGTATAAAGGCTTTACGGTTGTTACTGATTGGAATGATTCACAATTCAAGCAATAACAAGTCTCTAGAATTTTTTCAAATTTCTAAGTGGCCTCTCATGTATTTCCAAGAGGCCAACTTCCCACAATATTCCTAATCAAAGTGGAGATATCCTAAGTTTCCAAAATTGGGGTGTAAAGTGGATGAATGTTATCAAATGCAAAAGAAGAATACCACTTCTTTTGAATAATGGTATGCTGCTTGTCTCTATCTCTCATATTATTGTAAAGAGATGCCTTACCTGATGCTTAAACACCTTGGTATTTATGAATATGGAAAACATGTTTTGTTTTTGTGTCATGTTCCACTCCCAATGCTTCCATTTGTTTGTGAACTAGTTGTGGTGGCTGCCTACTTGGTCTTTCTCAATTCCTTGTTTATTGGCAATATTCCAAAGCTTAATTCTCTTCCCAAATCACATGCTAGAGTACAAGTGATAGAATTAGACATTGTTTGTTGCAAGGAAATCATTCGTTTGTGTCGAGGAGATTGGAGATCGAATAACAACATAATCTAATTTCCCTTTGTGATTTGAAGATTAAGGGTTTCAAAAGCATTTTCTCCAGTATTAGTGGAGGAAGACAAGCTGCCACAGAAACAACTAACAGCTTTGATTGAGTTGGTATCCAGGTCTCCTAAATAACTCACAATTGAGTTGGTGCTCAAGATAGTTTACTTCCCCAAGATAGGTCTATTATTACACAATTTAAAATTATAGCACTTTGATTCCTTACTGATTGGAATGCATGATATCACAACATGTCTCTGGAATTCTAGCATTTTTCTAATTGTGTTATGTTTGTTGAATAGGCTAGCTTTATCCAGTGCTCTAAAATGTGGAGATTACAAGTTGCTAAAATTTGTGTGTCGATCTATATATATTAGATGAAGATTGGGTGATTCACAAGAACAACTACACATCCCTTGAATCATGTATGTTTCTCAGTCTCCATATCATGGAGACATTTTCTAAGCTCCATTTGTAGTTGGCAAGTGAAACTATATATGAGAGATAGAACTCCTAAATCCAATGATGAGAGATGACCCAAAGATAGCCCACATCTCCTATGTGAAAACAAATGGCGAGATTCATCTTTGATCTATAATGGCTCATAACAATAGCAGAAGCAAGGAGAGTTCACCATATTCTAGTTTCATACCATTGAAATTTCCTTCAAGTGGAGTTACTTGGTGAATTTTTCAGTTACCTTTATTGTTAAAAAACTTCACTATAGAGTAGCTTTTGACAGTTGTTACAAGCTTTATGACTTTACATTTACTATTAATTGTTTGTTCCTCATGTTGATTCCTTCCACAGTCCCACGTAAGCATCAGTATTTGTATCTCTCCCAATTCAATTTTTCATGCAACTTTATCCTTTAACCGGATATGATGGGTTGTTTAACTTCACTTTCAACATAGCTTCTAGTTCATCAAGTGTAGTGAAATTGACAATTGGATATCTACAAATCATATGGTGCAATATATAAGAAACCACCAAGAGGGTGTAGAACCCTAAGTCTATTAAGAGAGATGGTTGCATGCCCAAGAAACATCGAGTTCTTTCCCAAGGATAGATTTGTATATATATATCTTTAGAGTTGTTAGTGATTGGAATGATTCAAAAGTAGCAATAGGTCACTGGGATTCTTTCTGATTTCTAAATGCCCCATTTCCACATTTTTCCAAGAAGTTAACTTTTTGCAATCCTAATGAAGGTGGAGATTCTAAGTTGCTCAAATCTGGAGTTCAGACTAAATGCATGTTGCCAACTGTAAATGTAGAACATCACTTCTCTTGAATACCGGTATGTTGCTTGTCTCTTATCTCTTACATAATTGTCAAGAGATGCCTTACTTGATGCTTACACATCTTGGTATTAATGATCATGGAAAACAGATTTCAGGTGGTAGAGAAGGGGATAATGCACCACAACATTTCTTATACATCTTGCAATGATGCTCTACCATAATGATCAAAAGAAATAGAGTAGCCAAAACTAAGCAATGATACGAGGAAGAAGGAGAGGGAAATGAGAGGAAGTAACCCAATGCAAAGATGCATCAAATTGTTGTGTCTTGACAAGGGGATGAAGATATGGAGAACACAAGATGCTATTTTTTGGTAACATAAGGAAGTCATGAAGATAAATTGTTTAGCTTGACTAAGAGAGGAAGAAACTGAGAAAAAAGAATCCAAGGTTCATCAGATGATACTGGTGCGACATTACACCCATGTAAATTTAAACTAATTATCAATGCCACATTGAATAAGGTTCACATGATATGCCCATGAGTGCTACACTTCTGTTATTTCATCAAATTGTCATGCCACAAACTATGTGCATCAATATACCATACTATTACAGTAACCCATAACTGTTTCCCAACTTTACATGATCAAAGAGGAAAATAATCATATCATGATCTGCAAACCTAATTAATACAATTAAATCCAAATAATACAATCATTACAACTCAATAAAGAAAAACATTTTAGAAAAGCATAGTGCACAAACCACCCTCGATCCTTCATAACATCAGAACTTAGTGCACAACCTTTAAGTTACACATATGGTAGACTATTAACTGTAGGCAAAAGCTGAGTGCTGTCAAGTCCATCATGTTGTGGAAGAATAATATCAATCTTCATTTCATACATCTCTTCCTCCTTCAGCCATCAACCCATCCATAAATTGAGTACTCTATCCTTACCACCGGAGAATACCTTCTCACCACCTGGACTCCAATCAATAGCAAAAACCTTTCCAAAATACGAAAAGAAGGAAAACATTAATTAAACCAAGTACAATGTCAAAAGAAGAATATTAACTAGTACTTAAGAGGAGGAAAATACCTCATCTTCATAGCCTAGAAGGTCTTGTTTTAACTTTTATGTCCGGATATCTCAAGCCTATATGATAAACAATATTAAATTGAGTTCATTGCTATGTTGTTGATGTTAGCATGAATAAGGAAAGCCACCTTGGCAAAATAGTAGCACTCACATTCCCTACTGCAACCAGAATTTCCCACCTGCTCTAAAAATTCTAGCCCCAAATTAGTAGACATGACCGTCCTTAATATTAGTAATTGGTTTCTGACAGATTTGCAACAATTTAGAACAACTACAAGGCTTGGTGTGATGGGAGTGTCTGTGGTGGTTAGGAGTGGAAGGAAAGATTCATAAGAAATATCCAAAGTAGAATGCATTCATAGGATTTTTTATTTTAGTATATTTTCATAATACACTCTCCCAAATTACCGTTTAAACTTGGAAGAAAAAAATGTTGCCATGTCACATTTGTTCTTTTCTTTTTTAGTGCCTTGAAAAGCTATAAGGAAGCAATAGAATCATTCAACTATATGATAGCCCCATTGATACCACAAAAAGACATAGTTCCCATGATTTACCTTCAACATAGAGTCTTTGCTTCCACTCAAAAGAAGCCTACCATCAGCAGACCAACTATAGGGCAAACATGAAACAAGATGATTGACTATAACAAAGAAAAAAAAGGAGGGGGGGAGGGGGGGATTGTCTTAAACAAGAATAATAGAAGCAATTCAAACCTTATCTGATGGACAAGCTTGACATGGCCACAAAAAGCAACAACAAATTAATGGCATTAGCATTGGGAAGTAGCATCAATTCATTTTTCTATCAATCCTCAAAGTCAGCTGCCATTCTGTCTTCTCATTTGTATGAACATAAAATGCTTTGGACTTTAATTGATCAAAATCTTGCATATCTGAAATTATACTTCTTTCTTTTGAGTTTTTAGGTTGCTAAAGAATGAAGTTTATTTCTGATCAATATGTGTACATATAAATGCCCTTATCTGCATTACTTATTTTTAATGTTGTGAAGTTAGTGTCCTGTTCCAATTCCATTGCTCCAATTGATTTGTCAACTAACATTCTGAAGCTTCCTCATCTTCTCTAACAGTATGCATCGAAAAAAACATTTGTACATAGAGAATGCAGATTTAGGATTATAGCATTTTCCTCGATACCAGAAGAAGAAGAACTTCCAAAAAAGCAATTAGCATTGCCACCTTATGCACTAATTAGGAAGCTACTAAAAAGGCCTTAGTATTTCCTAGAGATTTGGTAATTGAATTGGTCCTCAAGACTTGGTTTCTTTTCGTAAAATAGGTTTCTGATCCATGCTAAGTAGGTGTTTCATTCAAAATTAATGGGCTTTAAATTTTCTCATGGATTTTGAATAATTCATAACAGCAACTCATCTATGGAATTCTTGCATGTTTTTAACTGTCTCCTCTTGTCTTTCCAACAGGTCTGCTTCCTCTCATGCTCTAAATTGTGGATCACGAGTTGCCAAAATTTATGGTTTATACTAAATGAGGGTTGTTTGATGCACAAGACTAAGTGTAAATCCCTTATATACATCTATGTTGTTGTTAGTCTCCACCTTCCACATCAATTTCTAGGTGGTATATTACCTACCATAATTAAATACCTCCATATTTATGATTGTGAAAAACAAGTTCATTTACAGGAAGTCAAGAAGATGTGCAATAATGCATTTTGAATATCTAAATAAATAGTAATGCCCAAGCCTCCAAAGTTCTCTAATTAAATACCTCACTGACCAATAGTTACATCACCTAAGTTCTGTACAAACCTCTTGCATCTCAAAGAAACAGAGAAAATCAATATTCTATCATTTGACTCAAAGAAACAGAGAAGCACTAGAGATATTTCAAGCTTCCTTTTAACTAGGAGGAATCCAAGACAACAATGCATTAAATTCTGTGTCTTGACAAGGGGATAAAGAGATGGGATAACTTAACAAGCTGCCTTTTTATGTGGGGTGAAAAAGAAATGGACAAGCCAAAGATTGTTTGGCTTGACCAAAAGAAGGAGTAGAGTAAACAAAGCACAATGAAAGGAAATGGTCTTAGCTCTCAATTTCTTGTATTCTTTTATTGAGAAGGGTTGTTTCATTTGAAGATGAAGAAAAGAGAAAACCCACTTATACTTTGTTGCAATGCAAAGTAGAGGAATTGAACCAACATAATACTTTGCAGCATATGTTGATCAGAATCTTGTAACATAAAGCTACTAGGATCCCAAAACGTTGTTTCTTTCCTTTGTGGTGGGTGGAGGGAAGAGGTTTGGGGGTTAACTAGTGATTTTGTTAAACTTATCTAATGCTAAATCTGTAAATACATTTCAATTATTCCACCAGTCAAACAGAAATCAAGTACTTGGCTTCCGTGTTTAGAATTAGTTTTCTCCTCACTTGTTCCCTTGTTCAGATTATTACTTTCTATCATTGGATGCAAACAGGGACTCAATTTTTTGTGGGTACCTGAATATAGAAACATGAAAGTTTTGTTGTTGACATTAAAAGTTTCAAAATGACATTTCTTTTGGGAAAGGACACACAACTGTGATTGTGGCCATAGTCAACACAAGAAAATTGAACAACTTGACAACATGGCTGGTGGTAAATCTGGAACATCCCCTATTATATTCATCTTAATCTTGTGAATGAGCCCCAACATGAACCTGACACCTTATGTGAGATTTTGGCCATAACATCTGATTACTACTCAAAAAGTGCTATTTGATAGCTTATAATTAATCCTTTTAAACACTTTTGATTAGTAGTTTTGGCCTTTTAACTCAATTGGCATGTTAAGGACCCTTGAAAGCAATTTTAATCACTTTGTGTAAGTTTTGGTGTTTTTGTTAGTAATTTGATCACCAAATCAATTCAAGTTTGAGGAGAGTTTTGAGGAATCTTGGGTAAAGTTTAGAAGTCATTTTCCAAGAGTAAATCCGGATTGCAAGGAGAAAAAGTAAAGAGAATCTGCCATGAAGCATATTCTTGATGACAGTTGTAGCAGCCACTTTTGGAGTACTTTCTGAAGTCCAATTGATGCATGATATATACCATTTCAAAGCTCAGGAAGTCAACAATCCAATGCTTTAAATGGTGCGCAATTCGGAGTTGAAACGAAGAAGTTGCAGCCATTGCAAGCCAATCACTCCAAGCTGAAGGAAGCAATTTCCAAAGTGTTACGAAATCACCCTTTTGTTGCGAAGTGATTCCGCAGCCTTTTTGTACAGTAGGGTGTATTTCCTTCTGAAGTTGCCTGATATATGCTGCAAGCTGGGATCTGAGAACCTCAAGGTGGAAGCCAACTTCGCAGCCTTGCGAAGATAGCATGTTGTTGCGAAATGATTTCGCAGCCCTTCTTGAGTGCCTGCGAAATCTCGCAGACACCATTTTCTCTTGCGAAATGGTTCCTGGAGCATCCCGATATTTGCTACCGACATTGGGAGATATTTTACATCAGATTTTTGTTGTCTAAATCCCAAAATACTCCTTGTAAGCCACCAATTACAAGATTCCTTAGCTTTTAAGTTAGTAAAAAGAGAAAATATCTATGTAATAATTAGTTTTATATTATGTTCATATAAGTACCTCTCGGGAGCCTGTTCTCAGAGAGGAGATCCTTTTGTAAAAGTCTTGGGTAAGCAAGTAAAGTTCAGTTCTTTGTATTGCTTTACCTTCTCACTTTGTATTTTTATTTTCTTACTAAGTTATGAACTCTCTGAGGAGTTTTCCCCAGAGAATGAGTAACTAAACCTCTAATTCCTTGGAGCTAAGGTTGCCGGGGAAGGTTCCAAGTGCAAGAATGCAAATCTTTGTGGTTTTAGCTATTAATGAAGAGGAAGTGAAATCCTTTAGTGATTTCTATGTTTTTAGTTAACTTAAAACACCTTATAGTCACCTGGGCCAATACTTGGTAAGGCAAGTGATTTCGAACCATGGAAATGCACTAGTTTACCCCTTGCGAGCCTCTGGGAGGTGACTTTAGGGTAGGATTTTCTAGAATAGCCAACACTTGGTAAGCTTTTGGACTCCAAGGAGACATTCATTAGTTATCTCTTGTGAGCTTTTGACGGGTAATCCAAGGTTAAAGATCACCTTGAATGGTTACGGCTTAGTGAGAGGCTGAAACCATTGCAAGTTGCATCAGTGAGAGAATTAAAGTAAAATCTAATTGAAGGGGGTATCTGTGCAACACCGGTTAGAGAATTGACTATATGTTGAATCTTTAACGCGTGGAAATGAACCATCTGACCAGAGCTATGTCTTTTGCATGAGGAACCACCCCAGTGAACCTAACTCTCCAAGGAATGCTTTTCTTCCTAAGTTATTCTGAGTACTTGTTATGTTAGTTAGTTTAAATCTTTACCAATCAAAGTTTGTGTTTTATTTCTTAAGCTAACCTTGAAATGAAACAAGACCAATTCACTTGGAATTGGTATCATTGATAGCTTGCTAATCCTTCCCAATGAACGATCCTAGAGCCGCTATACTATAGTAGCTTTTTCTTTGCTACCCTAGTATATGGTGTTATAGGTTAGAAATTTTGTTGATTACTCCCTCTATCAAGGAGCACCAGCTGGACACGAATCAGCTAAGACACCAATTGGGCATGAATCAACATCTAGTTATTATAAAGAAATGGAGATGGATTATGTAGAGATAATTTTGAATCTCTTACACAAGATCTACCTTGTATGAAGCCCCTAAGGTCCTTGGAAGGTTAGCCATAAATCAGTTTGACAATTCTAGATTCTCAAGGAGAGGTTGGGCGGTCTTGAAAATCAAGAGGTGCAATAATTGTATAGTCTCTCTACATACACCAAAACCTGTTTCTCCACAAGAATAAATAGGAGGCGATTAATCATGGCAGGTAATGCAACTCCAGGGAATAGAGTAAGAGTTGAAGAAATAATATACATGTTTCTTAGAGAAGTGTTGTAGTTCTTGTCCACCTGAATACCAGTTATTTAAGTGCGGTAGTTTTTAACCTCTATCCCTAAATTATAAAAGGAAATGACCAGCTATTCAAGCTGCTCTTCTTCTACTACCAATAGACCTAGTTGTTTGAGAGACATGAAGATGGATTAGGTATGGGTGACTCTGAAACACTCTGCTACAATAATAAAAAGGTGCTTAATTATGGCAGGTAATGCAAATCCAGGCAACAGAGATGTTTCTAATACAAGTGTTGTAGTTCTTGTCCATCTAGTACATATGGACTATAATTTTTAGCAACATGGTATCACCCCCTCTTTCAACACTGAAGAAAGTTGGCCAGGATGATGACATTTACAAAAGAATTCTAGGAATGTGTTGATGACTTGAACCATTCCATTTAGAAACCTGAAAGAATTCCAGAAATTTGTTGATGCCAAAGTCCCAGAAAAATGAAGTGCAAGCCTTCTTGACATGGATGACAAACCTGTCTCTTGGAAGTAGAATCTTGGCCTGTTGATTAGCAGTTTGTTAAGTGCATTTTTGTGTATTTTTTCCACCTGGATACCAACTATTCAATTCCACAAGGTTCCAATACATTTTGTTCCTGTTCTTTGGCTACTCTTTTTCTTATATTACCAGGAACAGGTTTTTGATCTTTATAATGTCTAAATCATGAAGGGAAATGAGACTATGTTGTAGTTTGTTCTCCTGCCACCATAACAAGATTTCTTGTAAGACTATGAAAATGCAATGACTAATTAATTGGTTTCTTTTGATTCAAATTATGGATTTTTACCCTATTATGGATTGTGAATGTGACATCACCCCCATGAGAGGTTAAGAGCCAACTTGGGGCTTGAAGCATGAAAACCTAAGGTCTAGGAAACCTATAGGGACAATGGGTAAATTATTATAACAATGAGATTAATTATTGGTTGGGTGACAATTTATCATTTTTTTATCCTATCTTTGTGAGTTCGTTTAGGGAATGATACCGTAGGTTATTACCTGATACTAGTGATTCTTGGTAATTCTTGACCATTAGTTATCCTCGTCTTCCCTATCGCTATTTGCCCCTAAACAAAGCTATAAGGAGTTGGAAGGGTTAAAAAGCCAAATCTTAAATTGGTAATCAATCTCATTCATTTGATGGTTTTAGGAATCTATTTTAAAAAGCAAAAATTAAGTTTCAGATGCAATTTTGAGTTATAGAACTCAACTTGATAGCGAGCGGCTAAGGATCCCAAAATCCTAAGATCATATTACTTAAAAGACCCTTGTTTTCTCTAATTTCTATACCCTATGTTGGATTGTGGAAAACCCCAAACTTGAATCAATTGAATTTAAAATGAATATTCATTTTTTTATTAATTTCATTTCTTTTACTTAGTTTCACATTATTCACATATTGGTTTTCACTTTAGAATTTAAATAAAAGCAATTCATTTATTCTTGTATTGACAATTTCCATAAGCCAGTCCTTGAGGACGATACCCGGAATACTACAAAAGACGTAGTGACTATTTCTCTAGTTTTTTCTTGACCGGAGTTGCTACGCAAAAAGGCTAAGTATTTTGATTAAGTAGAGAAGTTTGGTCAAGAAATTGGAGCCGTTGCCGGGGATTGGAAATCGTTAGAACTAGGATATAGTGCATTACTTTGTTTTAGTTCTTCAAGCATATGCAAGAGAACCAGCTTGAGGGTAGGAGGGCTAACAAACCTCTGTTTTTGGTTGGCAAAATCTCATTAATTGTCTTCCTAAAAAATAGATTAAAAACAAGTAAACGCTTATCAAAGGTTAAATTCCAAATCCAAATGAGGAAGATGTTGGCTTATAAGAGTGCTTACAGATCACCCTTTAATGATATGTAAATTGTCTTTCTTTCAATTTGCAAGGGTTTAGACTCTATGAATCAGGATATGCTACCAATAAAAATGCCTCCCTTCCTTGTTGAAAAAAAAAATATCACTTGAAAAAATCTGCAGGTTTAGTAAAGGTCTTTTTTATTGAATACTAAAATGCTCAAGATAAGAGAATACAAGTTGTTGTTTATATAGGTTATAGTCATCAGATAGAAATTTCAAACCATCACAACAACTGAGCAAAAGACTTGATGACAAACCAGTCCTAAAAAAAACGAAAAAGTTGTGTGATTCTCAACTCTCTAAGTGATATGTGACTATTCAGTCTTATTAGCAGCTTCTTCAAGTTAAGCACAAAAAATAAGTTCATGTCTAAAAAAAACCTGACCAACGAAACATCAATCAAGTTTCAAAACAATTGAGCTCATATAGATCTTGCATAACTTGAAATCAAAGTGAATCTCATATTGTTTTTGATAGGTTTAGAATAAAATCAATGACATCACTATGGCCTTTGTCAATGACTTGGTTTTAAACTCTGGTGCAAAACATCTGCTGCAATGGGATAATGGCCATAACCTCCAGTGATACTCTGCTTCAAAACATCCACTACCATGAGATAATGGCCATAACATCTGGTGGACCTCGTTTTCCCAGACACATCGAAATGGATTAGGTAGGGGTAACTCTGACTAATAATTGAAGGTTGCATGCCCAAGGCACATCTCATTCCTAGGGACAAGTTTATCATTCATGCTATGAAGGCTGATAGTTCAAAATTGTATATAGGGCTCCTTGTTGTTACTGATTGGAATGATTCACCATTTGTAGCAGCTCTCTAGAATCCTTTCAGATTTCTAAATGTTACTCTCATGTCTTTCCAAGTGGTTAGCTTCCTGTAATCCTAATAAAGGTGGAGATCTAGAGTTGCTAAAAATTTGGGGCCTAGACTAGATGAATGTTGTCAATGCAAAAGAAGAATACCATTTATCTTGAATACAGGTATGTTGCTTGTCTCCACGTCACATATCATTGTCAATAGATGCATTACTTTATGCTTAAACACCTCGGTATTTATGATTGTGAAAAACAGGTTTTGTCTTTTGAAGTTTTTGTGTCATGTTCCACTCCAATGTTGCCATTGGTTTGTGAACTAACTGTGGCAGCTGCCCACCTGGCCTTTCTCAATTCCTTGCATATTGGCAATATTTGAAAGCTTAATTCTCTTCCCAAAACACATGCTAGAACTGAAGTGAAAGCATTAGACATTATCGGTTGCAAGGAAATCATCTATCTGTGTCAAGGAGATTGGAGACAGGATCATAACATGACTTCATTTCCCTTTGTTTTGCTTTTTCCCCAGTATCAGTGGAAAAAGACGAGCTACCATAGAAACAAGTAGCAACTTTGATTAAGTTGGTGTCTTAAGTATCCCAGAGAGCTCAGGATTGAGATGGTGTGTGGGACTTAAGTTACTTCCCCAAGATAGGTCTGTTATCCATGTTAAATAGCTACACAAATCAAAATTATAGCACTTTGATTCCTTACTGATTAGAATAATTCATGACAGCAACACATGTCTGGAATTCTTGCATTTTTCTAAATGTCCTGTCTTGTTTGTTGAATAGGCCAACTTCCTCCAATGTGTTAAAATGTGGAGATCACAAGTTGCTAAAAATCTGGGCTCTGTATCAAATGAAGATTGTTCGATGGATAAGAACAATTGCACATCCCTTGAATCATGTATGTTGCTCAATCTCCACTTCTCATGACAATATCAGAGATGCATGCATGACCTGCCATACATTTTAACTACATATTTAAGACTGAAAACCAGATTATGCTAGCAGAATTAGGGTTGATGCATGATCACACATCTCTTGAATATCTTAAGATACAACATTGCCCAAGCCCCAACACATCACTTAAGCTCCCCATTACTAGTGGAATTTCTCATGTGATGTCATTTTCCAAGGGTAGAAGGAACAATACTACCCAACTCTATTACCAATGGGTACATTGGATAACTCGTGTCTGGATTTTCAAATCTTTATTGGATTTCAAAACCTCATATCTCCATGAAGATCTGTTTGTCTTGAATTTCTATAAGCTTTCATTAAAGGCTACCTTTATTTGTCTTGCAACTACATATCATTTAGTGCCCTATGGTGAAACAATGGTGTGAAGGAAAATGAAAACAATCTGCCCCAAAATGACTCATTCCTAGAGGTACAATTGCTTAAGTGGATATTTCAGATTGAAGATTGAAAGAATGTGAGAAACACCCCAGGTCCTAGTGGGGCCCTCACAGACTCACCACTCTCAAACAATTCATCGTTGGTGGTATATTTCAATATGTGGCTTCTTTCTCAGATGACCAAGGCCTGTATTTTCTCCCTATGGATCTCATGTATATTTTCATGTAAAGATTCCAGAATCTGGTATCCTTGGCATCCCCACATTGAGACATCACCTAAGCTCCAGTAGTATTTGACAAGTGAAGGGTTTCCTGCCATGCTTTTAGAACCATAAATCAAAGACAACTCCTAAATCCAATGATGAAAGATTGGCCCAAGATTGCCCACATCTCCTATGTAAAAATAGATGTAGATGACGAGATTCATCTTTGATCCATATTAGTTCACTAATGGAAGAAGCAGGGAGAGTTCACCATATCCTGTTTTCATACTATTGAAATGTCCTACAAGTGGAGCAATTAGGCGAATTTTGCACTAAAATTTATTGTTAAAAGACTTCACTAGGGAGCAGCTTTTGACAGCAGTTGCAAACTCTATGGCTTTGCATTTTCTATTCAATATTTGTTTCTCTTGTTGATCCTTCCCACAGTCCCATGTAAGCATCACTATATCCATCTCTCTCAATTTAATTTTTCAGGCAACCTTATCCTTTAATTGGATGAATTCATTTATATTAATAAGATTTCCTTTTTGGTGTATTCCTACAGGATTAACTCTATGATGAGTTGTCTAACTTTGCTTTCAACATGTCTCCTAGTTCATTTAGGGGTGGTGAAATTGGCAGTTGGAATCTGCAATTCATATGGTGAAATAAATGAGAAGCTACCAAGAGGGACTCACAGAACTGATTGCAAGTCACTCACTCAGTGCATTTTTTATGATCACAACCTTGAGCCTATTAGGGAGCTAACATTCCATGGTTGCATGCCTAGGACACCTCTATTTCCCAGGGGCAGATATGTATATATCTTTGGAGTTGTTACTGATTTGAGCAATTCAAAAGTTGCAACAGGTCTCTGAAATTTTTTTGGATTTTGAAATGCCCCCGTTTCATGTCTTTCCAATAAGCCAGCTTCCTGCAATCCTAATGAAGGTGGAGATATTGAGTTGCCCAGATATTGAGTTCAGACTAAATGGATGTTGTCAAATTTCAAAAGAAGAACAGAACTTCTCTTGAATACAAGTATGTTGCTTATTTCTACCTCTCACCTCATTGTCAAGAGATGTCTTACCTGCTACTTAAACACCTTGGTATTTATGATTATGAAAATAATGTTTTGAATAATTCAGCACAACACATTTATTGTACCTCTTCTCATGATTCTTTTCACAATGATCAAAAGAAATAGAGAAGTCCAAACTAAGCAAGATACGGTTTTTCCTTAGGGTTGAAGAAGAGGGAGGAACCTAATACAAAGATGCATGAGATGCTGTTCTCTTGATGGGATGAAGAAGAAATGAAGAATCACCAAGTGGTTTGGCTTGATCGAGGAAGGGAGAAACAAAGAAAACAGAGTTGAAAAAAAAGAAAATGATGACATATGTGCAAGGATATTCCAACCATTAGACGTCCACAACTGATGCAAGCACACTATGTAAAGTCAAACAGGTTGCTTTATTTAAAATTTTTCATATAATATACCCTTGACTGCTACATTTCAGTCATTTCATTCAACTGTCATGCTTCCATCTCTGTGAACCAATGCACTGTGATATTATCAAAGAGACAAACATTCAAAGCCATGACACTTTCTCCTTATCTATAAACCTAATGAATATGATTCAATCTAAATAATAAAATTATTACAACTGAATGAAGCTTTCCACTATTCTGGACGATTGGGAGCAGAGCAAATTAGAAGAAGCCTACTCCAGAATTGCAGGATTATCTAGATACTTGCAATACTCTGAAGAGGGGACTACTCCACAAACCACCCTTGATCCCTTATAACATCAGCACTTCGTGCACAATCTTAAAACATGAAACATCCATATACAGGATCATAGCCCCTTGGGTACTATATCTTTAACTTTTGAATCAACATATTTTCTTTCTGAATCCTATCTAAAATATCTTTTCTGATTACCATTTTTTCAATGCAAACTGACAGTAAGAAAATCATCATCTTCCCATTTAACAACTTTCTTGATCTTACTCAACATTTTTATCAATCTATGAACAGAAAACATGACTAATATTCCAGTTTCATTCTGTAGCTGAGCTTTAAGGTTCATCCAAACCTAGTGCACTGGAGAGATGAAACATGTCTGGAAAGAAAAGATATAATCAGACATGTTCACATTCAAGTGTCCAGTATAACTTTAATATGGAATTTGAGAAAAAAAAAACATCAAAATGTGTTGATTGATATGCAGACACTGATTCGTGCCCAGTTGGGTAATTTAATCAAAAAAATATTTATAAATCCTATGACCTTATACTGGCGTAGCAAAGCTACTATAGTATAGCAGCTCTAGGGTGGAACTCTGGGATGGGTTTTCACTCTACCAGTGATAGACTCAAGATTAGAAATTGAGTCTGATGATTTCCTTTGTCTAAAACTTAAAGTTTAAAAGAAAAGAAAATTTGTTTTGAAAGTGGTGTTTGGAACTAAACTAACATAGAACTAGGTAAAAATGGAAGAAAGAAAGTCTCCCAGAGCTAAAGGTTGCTAGGATCAAGTTCAGAATGCAAAGTGGGAAATTTCGGATCTTTCTCCTCGCATTGGGGACAACAACATAAAGGATGGTTGTTTCCCGAACCGGTATAGGTTTAACAATGAAGATTTAATCCATAAAAAGTCAATAGAAATGGTAGTCAAGTTCCATTAATGGCTTTAGACACTATGGGTCTTCACCTTGAGCCACTTTCCAATGGCTCGTACATGATAACTAATGGTCTTATGTGGATCTAGCAATAAGTATCCACAGAGACCTAAAAGCTTATCATGTATTGGCCATTCAAAGTGATTCTAAGGGATTTAAAGCAAAACTTTAGATTTAAAAGCCATTTATGAACTCCAACTACCTGTATTTAATGCACGAGAGTTTTCCATTTTTGCATCTGGACTTTTCACCTAGCTTCCTTCACTCTAAGAAACCAAAGGTTTAGCCTCTCATCCTCTGGGAAAACATCCTCAGAGGTTGTTTGGCTTCCAAGAAAAAGAAAATAGAAAAGAGAAAAGGAAAGCAAAAAGATCTCTATATTTCACTAAGTGTAAAATATACAATAGTTCGTCTCCTGGAACAAGCTCCTCAGAGAGAGAGAGAGAGTTTTTTTTAGTGTTTACAAGAGAGTTTATATAGGAAGGTAATTTACCCTTCCTTGAATACTTCCTAGCTAAGGAATTACATGAGTGGCTGAATACAAGGAGAAAATGGAGATTTAGACACAAAATATCAGAAGAAAAAAAGTCGATGCACAAAAATCCCAGTTTCGCACGTTGCATGGTGACTTGCAAAAATTTCACAAGTTGATTTCGCAACTTAGAATCCACTTTCGCATGTTGGGCTTCACTGCGACTGCACAGTTGCCATACACTTTAAATTTCGCACATTGAAGTTCCAATTTCGCAAGGTGCAAAATTGTCCCTCAACTTGATGCAGTTGTCTTCCGAAGACCATATCTTCCTCATTTCAGCTCCAAATCTTACACGGTTTGAAGCGTTGGATTCTTGACTTCCTAAGATTTGAAATGGTATATAGCATGTAAAAAATGGACTTCGGGAAGTGCTCCAAAAGTGTGAAGGAAGACTGCAGCTGCTGTCCTCTGTTTTCTTCACTCTGTTTCCTCTCTCCTTTGCTCTTTCCTTGCATACTTTGAATGACTAAGGCAAAGGACTATGAGGCTCCAAAGCTTGGTTTCTTCATGAATTTGATCTTCCAAAAGCTTTGCCATGAACTATATACAACTCTCCCTCATTCTTGGATTGCTTTGGTGTAGCTAAAAGCTATCAAAAACACCAAAACTTAACACAATTTGATTAGAAACGATTGCAAGGGTCCTTAACATGTCAATTGAGTTAAAAAGTAATAATTACTACTCAAGAGTGTTTAAAAGAGTTAATTACAAGCTGCAAAATAGCACTTTTTGAGTAGTAATCAGACACCATGTATGTAACAACCAGAGAATGCTTCTGTGCAGGCTTGCTAAAGGGTCTGGAAAAAATGGGCATGTTTTTAGGTGCTAAAACTTGGGCTTGAAATTAACCAACCACAACTATTCCAAACATGCTAACTATGTAGTCCTTTGTGATCACATTATTTTCCATGTTACTGGTATATCACCTTATTCCAAAATGCCATACTTAAATACCTTCATATTTATGATTGTGAAAAGACTGTACATCACATAAATCCTAAACAAATCTCTCCCAACATCTTTTTGGATTGAATAATGGCACACAAAGATTCCAGATGCCTCTACTCAGATGACACAGGCTTGCCTGTTCCTTCCTACATCTCTCTTATGTATGTCTACACACAAATATTCCAGTATCTAGAAGCCTTAACCTTCTAGGGTCACCAAGACCTCACTTCCCTTTAAGAGATACTATCTATACTCCAATTGTGTTTGTTGGAAAACCGAAATTGATATGGAAAGAAATAACTTTGTAAAGATGTAAATTATTTATTAGTTGTTAATCTTTTTATTTTTAGGAAAGTAATTGTTAGGAGTTATTCTTTCTTTTTAATTAGTGATTTAGTTTCATAATTTGAAGGATTTGTATATGTTGTAAACTCTATAAAAGAATAATCTCAATGAAAGAAAATTATTCCTGTGAAACCCTATTCTTCAACTCTGTTTAGTCAGAGACTGTTTAGAATCTTACATTCAATAAGCTTCACCCATTCCTAGCGCAGATTTCTTACTTTTCCATTTATTGCAATTTTCTATATGTGGCTCTACCAGTGAATTTCATAGTAGACTTTTTGTTGACAATTGACAAGGAAGCTGCTTTGGACAACAACTACAGGCTTATGGATTTGCATTTTCTCTTCCATTTTTGTTGATCTTGTTTGTCTTTTCCTTAGTTCCATGTAAGCATCGGTAGTTCTACCTCTCCTAATTTAATTTTCAAACAATCTGATGCCTTGAAATGTTCATTTGTGTTCCTACTTCATTCAGGTGTAGTGGAAGTGGCAGTTGACATGGGATATGTAGTGCATAAGATAAAAATGGTAAGAGAAGATGTGTTGTTCCCTCAACAACTAGGTAAATTTTGCAGAAGTTACCGATTTTGGATTGCTAAAATTTGGAATTTAGGCTAGAACAATGTCATCAAATGCACTAGTACTTCCTTGGAATACAGGTATGTATGTTCCTTGTCTACTACACCTGTCACATCATTGTCAAGAGGATGTGTTACCTGCATGTGTATACATCTTGGTATTTATGATTTTGATTCTTTGAGAAATAGGTTTAGGATTAGTAGATCTCACAATGTTGCATTTTGAAAATGATTAGAAGAAACAGAGAAAGGCAGACTCTGTCCTTTGACTCAAAGAAACAGAGAAGCAATGGAGATACTTCAACTATTCCTTTTGACAGGAAGAATCCAAGACAGAGATGCATCAAAGTTTGTGTCTTGATTGTTTGAGGATAAAGAGATGGGAGTGATGGAGTTTGAGAATTTCTCAATAATGTATTACTGCTCTGTTTGAAAAATATTACACCATAACAAGAGATTGTATGAGAAAAAATAAATACACGTTAACAAGGGCTATTCTAAGTAAGTTTCTTAGAATTAAGGTTATCGGTTACAAGGAAAATAAGGATTGTTACATCCTTGAATGAAGGCTAAAAATTTGCAGTCATTTTTGTTGCTTGATTTGAGGGATTTTCTTGATTTGAGGATGCTTCCTTTATATGCCTCCGCAAGATGGAGCTGTCATCGGCTAAGCCAATCTTGTTCCTTGAAATTTCTGTCCTTTAGCGTGAGAGTCCTTTTGTGAGAAGATCAACCAGCTGGTCCTAGGTGTTAACATGATGAACATTTAGAACGCCACTTTGAACCATATCTCGGACAAAATGAAGGTCAATCTGAATGTGTTTCATTTGAGAGTGTTGGACTGGATTAAAATTGAGGTGAGTTGCACCCAAATTATCATAGAGCAATTTGGGTTGTCCAGATAAAGGTAGACCTAGTTCCTTGAATAATGAGAGAAGCCATGATGTCTCGGAGGCTGCATTGGCAAGGGCTCTATATTCTGATTTAGTGGATAAACGTGCCACTGCCTTTTGCTTCTTTAAACTCCAGGAGATAGGATTGACACCAAGAAATGAGATATATGCAAATGTGGAGGTTCGATTGATTACTACTCAAAATGTGCTATTTCATAGCTTGTAATTAACTCTTTTAAACACTTTTGAGTAGTAGTTATTGCATTTTAACCCAATTAACATATTAAAGACCTTTGCAAGCACTTCTAATCAATATGTGTTAAGTTTTGGTGTTTTGATAGCTTTTTGATCACCAAAGCAATCCGAGATTGAGGAGAGTTATGTGGAATCTTTGGAAAAGCAATTTGAAGCTCAGAAATGTGAAGAACTAAAGCTTTGAAGTCCTTTGCTGCCATGAGTAAATCCGGAATGTAAGGAGAAGAAGCAAAGAGAAATCTGTCATGAAGCATATTCTTGATGACATTCATGTCAGCCACCTTTGGAGCACTTCTTGAAGTCCAATTTATGCATGCTATATGTCGTTTCGAAGCTCAGGAAGTCAACAATCAAATGCTTTAAACGGTGTGCAATTTGGAGTTGAAATGAAGGAGTTACAGCCATTGCAAGCCAATCACTCCAAGCTGAAGGAAGAATTTTGCACAGCGCTACGAAATCACCTTTTTGTTGCGAGACGATTTCGCAGCCTTTATGTACAGTGCCGTGTTTCCCCCCTGAAGTTTCCTGTCATGATGGAAGCCGAATACCACAAGTTGAAAGACCATTTCGCAGCGTTGCGAAATCGGCCGTTTGCTGCGAAGTGATTTCGCAGTCCTTTTTGTGCATCTGCGAAATCTCGCAGACCTCATTTACACTTGCGAAATGATCCTTAGTGCGTCCCGATATTTGCTACCGACATTGGGAGATGTTTTTCATCAGATTTTTGTTGTCTAAATCCCAAAATTCTCCTTGAAAGCCACCAATTATAAGATTCCTTAGCTTTTAAGTTAGTAAAAAGAGAAAATATTCGTGTAATAATTAGTATTTGTTTTTGTTTATATAAATAGCTCTCGAGAGCCTGTTCTCAGGGAGGAACCCTTTTGAAAAAGTTTGAAAGCAAGTAAAATTCAAGACCTTTGTTTTGCCTTACCTTCTCACTTTGTATTTTTCATTTTTTCTAAGTTATGCACTCTCTGAGGAAGTTTCCCCAGAGAATGAGTAACTAAACCTTTAGTTCCTTGGAGCTAAGGTTGCCGGGAAAGGTTCCAAGTGCAAGAATGCAAAGCTTTGTGGTTTCAGCCATGAATGAAGAGGAAGTGAAATCCTTTAGTGATTTCTATGTTTTTAGTTAACTTAAAACACCTTAGAGTCACCTGGGCCAACACTTGGTAAGGCAAGTGATCTCCAACCATGGAGATGCACTAGTTTACCCCTTGCGAGCCTCTGGGAGGTGACTTGAAGGTAGGATTTTCTGGAATTGCCAACACTTGGTAAGCTTTTGGACTCCAAGGAGACATCCATTAGTTATCTCTTGCGAGCTTGTGAAGGAAAGTCCAAGGTTAAAGATCACCTTGAATGGTTAAGGCTTAGTGAGAGGCTCGAACCGTTGCAAGTTGCATCAGTGAGAGAATTAAAGCTAAAATCTAATTAAAGGATGTATCTGTACAACACCAATTAGAGAATTGACTATATGTTGCTTCTCTAATGCGAGGAAATAAACCAACTGACCGGAGCTATGTGTTTTGCATGAGGAACCTCCCCAGTGAACCTGACCCTCCAAGGAATGTTTTTCTTCCTAAGTAATTTCCATCACTTGCTTTGTAGTTAGTTTAAATCTAAATCTTTACCAATCAAAGTTTGTGTTTTATTTCTTAAGCTAACCTTGAAATGAAACAATACCAATTCACTTTGAATTGGTATCATTGATAATTTGTTAAACCTTCCCAGTGAACGATCCTAGAGCCGCTATGCTATAGTAGCTTTGTCTTTGCTACCCTAGTATATGGTGTAATAGGTTATAAATTTTGTTGATTACTCCCTCAATCAAGGAGCACCAGCTGAACACAAATCAGCTGAGACACCAACTGGGCATGAATCAAATGGCACCGTTGCCGGGGAAGGTGTCAAAGAGCACTGGTGATTTTCATCACAAGATTGGTAACGTTTCTTTCATTTTACTAATTCTCATTCTTTCTTTACTAATTCATAATCCAAATTTATCTTTTAAATTCAGCTTAGTTTAATTTTGTTGTTGTAGCCCTGTTTCCTTTTGTTGTCCTTTATTTTCATTTTAGTTACAAATAGATACTAGTTGTGTATGCCAAATTGGATACGAGACAGTGGAGGAAGGCTTGTTAAACGTGATACACCTCATAACAAGGAATTGGAATTGAGCTTGAATATCATGGAAGCTACACCTGAAGATCAGCATAGCCACCAAGGTCGTCAAGACAATCTCAATGAATTTAGATCAATGAGGGACCGCATGCATCCACCTCGTATGAGTGCACCATCATGTATAGTGCCCCCTACAGAGCAGCTAGTGATCAGACCGTATCTTGTTCCACTTCTACCAACTTTCCACGGGATGGAAAGTGAGAATCCCTATGCATACATCAAGGAATTTGAAGATGTTTGTAATACATTCCAAGAGGGAGGAGCTTCAATTGATTTGATGAGGCTTAAGTTATTTCCTTTTACTTTAAAGGATAAGGCCAAAATTTGGCTTAATTCTTTAAGGCCAAGGAGTATCCGCACTTGGATTGACTTACAAGCTGAATTCCTCAAGAAATTTTTTCCCACTCATAGAACAAATGGCTTGAAAAGGCAAATTTCAAACTTCTCAGCTAAAGAGAATGAGAAATTCTATGAGTGTTGGGAAAGATACATGGAAGCTATAAATGCTTGCCCTCACCATGGCTTTGATACTTGGCTATTGGTGAGCTATTTTTATGATGGGATGTCTTCCTCAATGAAGCAACTCCTCGAGACAATGTGTGAAGGAGATTTCATGAGCAAAAATCCGGAGGAAGCTATGGATTTCTTGAGCTATGTAGCCGAAGTTTCAAGGGGATGGGATGAACCAACCAAAGGAGAAGTGGGGAAGATGAAGTCTCAACTGAGTGCTTTTAATGCTAAGGCTGGGATGTATACCTTGAAAGAAGATGATGATATGAAAGCAAAGTTGGCAGCTATGACAAGAAGATTGGAGGAGCTGGAGCTGAAAAGGATACATGAAGTGCAAGCTGTTGCTGAAGCGCCAGTGCAAGTGAAGCTGTGTCCTAATTGTCAATCATATGAACATTTGGTGGAGGAATGCCCTGTAATTTCAGCTGAAAGGGAAATGTTTAGAGATCAAGCAAATGTTGTTGGACAATTCAAGTCCAATAACAATGGGCCTTATGGAAATACTTACAACTCAAGTTGGAGGAATCATCCAAATTTCTCATGGAAGGCCAGAGCAACTCAGTACCAACAGCCGGATCAACCATCTCAACAATCTTCAAGTCTTGAACAAGCAATAGCAAATCTCAGCAAGGTAGTGGGAGATTTTGTTGGAAACCAAGAAGCCATCAATGCTCAACTCAATCAAAGAATTGACAGAGTGGAGAGTACTTTGAATAAAAGGATGGATGGAATGCAAAATGATATATCCCAAAAGTTTGATAATTTCCAATACTCAATTTCAAGGCTCACAAATTTGAACACAGTGCAAGAAAAGGGAAGATTTCCTTCTCAACCCCACCAAAACCCCAAGGGTGTCCATGAAGTGGAAAGCCTTGAGGGGGAAATCATCATAGATGAAAGATGTCAAAGCCTTGATCACTCTAAAGAGTGGTAAAAAAATTGAGAAGCCAACACCCAAGCCACATGTTGAGAAAGAAGAAGAAGAGATAAAGAAATGGGAGGAAATGGAAGACAAAGAGAGTGAGATCAGTGAAAAGAAGAAGGACTATGATTCAACAATGAATGCAATTCCAGAGAAGGAGCTTCAAAAAGAAGAAATGCTGAAGAAATCAAATTCTCCTCCTTTTCCTCAAGCATTACATGGGAAAAAGGGGATTAGAAATGCATCTGAAATTCTTGAAGTATTGAGACAAGTGAAAGTCAATATCCCACTGCTGGATATGATTAAACAAGTTCCAACATATGCAAAGTTCCTAAAGGACTTATGTACTATTAAAAGAGGGTTGACTGCAAATAAGAAAGCCTTCTTGACTGAGCAAGTAAGTGCAATCTTACAATGTAAGTCTCCGTTGAAGTACAAAGATCCGGGAAGTCCTACCATTTCAGTCATGATTGGAGGAAAGGTAGTGGAGAAAGCTTTGTTAGACTTGGGAGCAAGTGTGAATTTGCTTCCATATTCCGTCTACAAGCAATTGGGACTTGGTGAGTTGAAGCCAACGAAAATCACTCTATCTCTAGCAGATAGATCAGTAAAAATTCCAAAGGGGGTAATTGAGGATGTCTTGGTTCAAGTTGATAATTTCTACTATCCGGTAGATTTTATTGTTCTTGATACAGACCCTACTGTAAAGGAAGCTAATTTAGTTCTTATCATCCTTGGAAGGTCATTCCTTGCTACCTCAAATGCAATCATCAACTGTAGGAATGGGCTTATGCAACTTACTTTTGGCAACATGACACTTGATCTCAATATCTTCTATATGTCTAAAAAGCAAACCACTCTGGAAGAAGAAGAGGGTCCAGAAGAGTTGTGCATTATTGACACTCTAGTGGAGGAGCACTGTAATCAGAATATGCAAGACAAGTTGAATGAAAGTCTTGTGGATTTTGAGGAAGGTTTGTCTGAACCCCCTAATGTGCTTGCTACTCTACAAAGTTGGAGAAGGATAGAAGAGATTCTACCTTTGTTCAATAAAGAAGAAGAGGCAGTTGCTGAAAAAGAGACTCCAAAACTCAATCTGAAGCCTCTACCCATGGAACTGAAATATACATACCTTGAAGAAAATAATCAATGTCTTGTCGTAATATCTTCATCTTTGACCAGTCATCAAGAGAAGTTGCTAATGGAAGTTCTCAAGAGGTGTAAGAAGGCAATAGGATGGCAAATATCCGACTTGAAAGGCATTAGTCCTTTAGTTTGCACACATCATATATATATGGAGGAGGAAGCAAAGCCAATTCGTCAACTTCAAAGAAGATTGAATCCTCATTTACAAGAGGTGGTGCGAGCTGAGGTGCTGAAGCTACTTCAAGCAGGCATTATTTACCCTATATCTGACAGCCCTTGGGTGAGTCCTACTCAAGTGGTACCAAAGAAGTCAGGGATTACAGTGGTTCAGAATGAAAAAGGGGAAGAAATTACTACACGCCTCACTTCAGGTTGGAGGGTGTGTATTGATTATAGAAAGTTGAATGCTATAACCAGGAAAGATCATTTTCCATTGCCATTTATTGACCAAGTACTGGAGAGAGTCTCTGGCCATCCGTTCTATTGTTTCTTGGACGAGTATTCAGGGTATTTTCAGATTGAAATTGATGTGGAAGATCAGGAAAAAACCACTTTTACATGTCCATTTGGAACATATGCCTACAGAAGAATGCCTTTTGGTTTATGCAATGCACCTGCAACATTTCAAAGATGTATGTTGAGTATTTTCAGTGATATGGTGGAGCGAATTATGGAGGTTTTCATGGATGAAATCACCGTATATGGAGGTACATTTGAGGAATGCTTAATCAATTTGGAAGCGGTTCTTCACAGATGCATTGAAAAAGACCTGGTGCTTAACTGGGAGAAATGCCATTTTATGGTACGTCAAGGAATTGTCCTTGGCCATATTATCTCCAAAAAAGGCATTGAAGTAGATAAAACAAAGGTGGAGCTTATTGTCAAATTACCATCCCCAACAACTATAAAAGGAGTAAGGCAGTTCCTTGGCCATGCAAACCCTATAGGAGGTTTATAAAAGGTTTTTCAAGTCTTTCAAAACCTCTTTGTGAGCTGTTAGCTAAGGATGCTAAGTTTATATGGGATGAAAGATGTCAAAATAGCTTTGATCAACTGAAGAAATTTTTAACAACAACTCCAATAGTGAGAGCCCCTAACTGGCAACTACCCTTTGAACTGATGTGTGATGCTAGTGACTTTGCTATAGGAGTTGTGCTTGGCCAAAGAGAAGATGGGAAGCCCTATGTGATCTACTATGCAAGCAAAACACTGAATGAAGCTCAAAGGAACTACACAACTATAGAGAAAGAATTGTTAGCTGTGGTATTTGCCTTGGACAAATTTCGTGCTTATTTAGTAGGGTCTTTCATCATTGTTTTCACTGACCATTCAACCTTGAAGTATTTATTGACAAAGCAAGATGCAAAAGCAAGGTTGATTAGATGGATTCTTTTGCTACAAGAATTCGATCTCCAAATCAAAGATAAGAAATGAGTGGAGAATGTGGTAGCTGACCACCTTTCAAGGTTAGTTATAGCACATAATTCCCATCCCTTGCCTATTAATGATTACTTTCCTGAGGAATCACTTATGTTCCTAGTAAAAACTCCTTGGTATGCTCATATTGCTAATTATCTAGTTACTGGTGAAATTCCAAGTGAGTGGAATGCACAGGACAGGAAGCACTTATTTTAAAAAATTCATGCTTATTATTGGGAAGAACCCTTCTTTTTTAAGTATTGTGCAGATCAGATCATAAGGAAGTGTGTCCCTGAAGAAGAGCAGCAAGGGATTCTAAACCATTGTCATGAGAATGCATGTGGAGGTCACTTTGCCTCTCAGAAAACAGCCATGAAGGTGTTGCAATCAGGGTTTACTTGGCCATCTCTTTTCAAAGATGCCCACATCATGTGTAGGAGTTGTGATAGATGCCAAAGGCTTGGAAAGCTAACAAAAAGAAATCAAATGCCTATGAACCCCATTCTAATAGTTGAGCTATTTGATGTATGGGGCATTGACTTCATGGGGCCTTTCCCAATGTCTTTTGGTAATTCTTACATCTTGGTGGGTGTGGATTATGTTTCTAATTGGGTTGAGGCAATCCCTTGTAGACAAAATGATCACAGAATGGTTCTCAAGTTTCTTAAAGAGAATATTTTCTCGAGATTTGGGGTGCCCAAAGCCATAATCAGTGATAGAGGTGTTCATTTTTGCAACAAACCTTTTGAAGCTCTATTATCCAAGTATGGAGTGAAGCATAAGGTAGCTACGCCTTATCATCCTCAGACTTCCGGGCAAGTTGAGCTAGCTAACAGGGAAATAAAGAACATATTGATGAAAGTGGTGAATTCAAGAAGAAAAGATTGGTCTATTAGGCTTCATGATTCATTATGGGCGTATAGAACAGCTTATAAGACTATTCTCGGCATGTCTCCCTATCGTCTTGTCTATGACAAAACATGTCATCTCCCTATGGAAGTTGAATACAAAGCTTGGTGGGCAATAAAGAAGCTGAACATGAACTTGATCAGAGCCGGAGCAAAGAGGTGCCTAGACCTTAATGAGATGGAGGAATTAAGAAATGATGCTTATATCAATTCCAAAGTTGCAAAACAGAGGATGAAGAAGTGGCATGATTAACTAATTTCCAACAAAGAATTTCAGAAAGGACAAAGAGTTCTACTCTATGACACAAGACTCCATATCTTTCCTGGAAAGCTCAAGTCAAGGTGGATAGGCCCGTTCATTATTCATCGGGTATACGTCAATGGAGTGGTGGAATTATTGAATTCCAATGGCAAAGATACCTTTAGAGTCAATGGATATCGTCTCAAGCCGTTCATGGAGCCATTCAAACCAGAAAAGGAGGAAATCAACCTCCTTGAGCCACAAAAAGCCTAAGCAAATAAGGGTTTGATGGACTTGGTTTTACCACAGTCCAAAATTTTTGTAAATTTTTTAAATTTCAAAGTTTTTTCCATACTTTTCATTTTAATTTTTGATCTTAAAGTATGTTTTTATATGTAATTTAATCTTTTTGGATGATCTCAGGTGAGATAAAATGCAAAGAAATTGAAAGGAAGAAATCGGAGCGAAATCGGACCAAAAATAGAGCAAAACAGAGTGAAAACAAAGCAAAAACAGGAGTCTGCGAGATTTCGCAGTTTCTGCGAAATTAGCACTTCGCTGCGAAACCGTTTCGCAACTTAAACGAAGTTGCTACGAAATCAACATGTCTCTACGGAAGCGGCCATCCTTTGCGAAATCATTTCGCAACTCATTTGACTCCTCTGCGAAAATTTTCGCAACTGCGAACCAACTTTTGGCACACGAGTGCCACTTTGCAGAACAGGAGCCCCCATTTCGAAGCTGCGAATCGGCTGCGAAGCTACAAAGCGTGAAAATACCCGTTTTCGCAGTCAAAGCTTCCTTTCGCAGGGTATTTCGCAGCTGCGAAACCAACTTTGGCACACGAGTGCCATTTCGCAGCACAGTGACATCCATTTCGAAGCTGCGAAGTGGGCTGCGAAGTGGGCTGCGAGAACAGCTTTTTGCTGTGAAATCAACGTTCTTCTACGAACCTCAAAATGACCTTTAATATTCCGTTATTTTTATATATACCTGTCATTTGAGTTTCAAAAGGATTTCAAAATGAGGGAATGCCATAACAGCCGTCTGTTCATCTCCTTGCCCGAGCCCGACGACGCGCGAACCTCCGGTCATCTTCTCCGGTCATCACTTCTGGCCAAATCTCGACAGTCCGATATGGCGCGAACTAGAGGAGCCAAATCTTCATCTCCTTCTAGCCGCAAACGAGTTCCGCGAGAGGTACCTGTTCAAAGCCCCATCTCTGAACCTCCGCGGCCAAAAGCTGTTCCCCCTCCGGCGAAGCCCGTGTCTAAAAATCCTCCGGCGAGGCGTTATCTCACTAGGTCAGGGGGTCGTCCCCTGCAAAAGAGGGCCAGGGTTGAAAGCTCAGAGCCCATAGACTTAACAGAGCAGTCCCTGGTTCCCTCACCAGAGCCCTCTCCACTGCCATCTCCGGTGCCGTCTCCGGCGCCGCCAGCACAGCCTCAGGAGCTCCAGCCGCCACTTTCTGAATCCCAAATTCCATATGGGGTAACTCCTGAAGTGCTAATTAGGCGTCCGATGCTTACTCAGCCGCCAATAGAAGGGAATTTGGACTGCAGAGCTCGGCCATTCCACTCTGAGCTGTGCTTTGACACAACCACCTTCCAATTGAGGTCGGAGCTTGCAGATTCATTCTGCCTATTGCGTAGATATCATATGAAGCAGTTGCTGGCCCAAGAGACTTCTTCTACCCCAGAGTAGCCATGGATTTTTATCAGTCCATGACTACCAAGCAGGTCAGAGATCCTACTTTAATCTATTTTACTATAGATGGTCGGCATGACATTTTGGGAGCTCGCCATATAGCAGAAGCCCTGCATATACCATACGAGCCAACTCATTTTGAGGATTTCAGAGTGTGGACTAGTCCCACTGAGCTGGAGATGGTACATATCTTGTCCAGAGGAGCTTTCACGTGTCCACATCTGTTGAGGGGGGAACTTCCTCCAAGCATGTTTCTTATTGATGCATTTCTGCGTCATAACATCTACCCACTCCAACACTGGACTCAGAGGAGAGGAGTGCTTTTAGAGGCCCTGTTCAAGATTTCTGAGGGATATTTCTTTGGCCCTCACCACCTAATTATGGCTGCCCTTCTCTATTTTGAAGAGAAGGTGCATAAGAAGAAGCTGCAGCGAGCTGATGCCATTCCACTTCTTTTTCCACGGCTGCTGTGTCAGATTCTAGAGCATCTGGGGTATCCATCAGATCCTCAGTTGGAGCGCAAACGTATTTGACGAGAGGTCTTTACTCTCGACAAATGGAACAATATGACAGCATATAGAGTTGAGCAGCCAGGACAGCCACAGCCAGCTGCGATACCAGCAGCCAGGAGAGCATCTCCACGTCATATACCTGAGGGTATACCCATTGCCTCTCCTACCATATCCAGAGCCCCTCCAGTCACTCCAGCCTCATCTCAGCCATCGAATTCAGCTGAGCCAAGGATGGCCATTCCCATTTATGAGTATAGGGAGTTATGTGGCTCACTGTAGACCCTCACCGCATCTCAGAGCAGCCTTGCTCAGGAGATGGCAGCTATTAGAGCATGCCAGGAGCAGATGTTGACCACCCAGGCTCAGCACACTGCCATCTTGAGGCAGCTCCAGCATCATTTTGATCTTCCATCAGCTACTAAGCACTCCACCCCCACCACTGTAGTGCCACACTCGCAGGCCACAGAGTCTCAGGCCCCTTCTGAAGCAGCTACTGAAGAGGCAGAGCCATCTGCCTAAGCCATTAATTCCAGCACCATCCACCCATCTGATCATTATATATATCCACTACATATTTTCTTTATGTATTTCATTTTTTTTCTTAGTTTTTTATGAAATCCCATTATTTTGGTATCATATATGGGATTGCTTGTATTGCCTTCTTTTTCATTGTACTCAAATGAATTCAAAGTAATACAAGTTTAGCATATTTTTTTGTTAACCTTTAGCATTAATTTATTCTTATTTCCTTTTCTCACATCTTTTATTCTTTTTGAAACATGTGGTTTCTCCAATCAGTATTCGAAATTGATATCACTCAGGAGGTACCACTTCCTCCCTTTAATTGCAATCACCCATATCACATTGAGGACAATGCTCAGTTCGGTTGGGGGGGGGGGAGAAATGAGGAAGGAAGTATGCTAAGTTAAAGGAAGTATGCTAAGTTATTTTGACAATGCAATTATGTTGATAAATTAGTTGTAATCTTTTATTGTCCACTCTAATCTCCATGGATTTTGAGGAAAAATTTTCAAATTAAAACAGGAGAAACTGAACTGTTGTTTTTCACTTGACTTAGAGTATGGATTATGCTTACTAAAGTGGTTCAATTGTTGAAGCTTCTATTGAAATCGAGTTTAGTTCTTCCACTTTAAGCTATTCACACACTGTGCACAATAGGTTCCGAGTATAAGATGAAAAACTATTTCCCTCTTGACTTAGGAAAATTTTGGGACTTGGTACCTTTGACCTCATTTGATAAAGTTGAGACACCTTATGAAAGGCCAATGAGCCTTTGAAATAAAGAAAGAAAAATGTTTGCTTGCCTTGAAACCCAAGCAAGGTCTGAGGGGTATATGGTGAAAATCTTTAAAACCTGGTGCCCTAAGCCTTAATTGGTTGGGAGTCACCGACCTCAATGCTCGTTACAAGGGTGGATAGGTGGAGTTAGCATATGGTAGGTGCTTGGGTATTAAAAAATCAATCATTCTCAAAAGTCCGGGGTAAAATCCAAGGAGTTAGTGGTTGAAAGATCCTTAAAGCTTGATGCCCTAAACCTTAATTGGTTGGGAGTCATCGATGGACCCCCGTTACATGGACAATTCAGAAAGAATACCCCTTTAAGCCTCTTTAAAAAAAAAAAAAAAAAAAAAAAAGAGTGTTCTTTTCTTATTGATTTTGGTCAGTTTGCTAAGTGTTGAAAAGAGATAGGTTGGGGGGAGAGATTAGTTTAGCATACTATATTCGGAAGCTAAGGAATCATACACTTAGATTTTTGTGGAAGAATAAAGTTTGGTTCTTTGGAAGTGAAAATGATTTTAAAACTTCAATTTGCATAATGCATTCCCTTGATTAATAGTGTTTAGCATAGTATGTGATAACTCTTGTTGAAATTTGGGTTTATATTTCTTTAATGCCTCATGTGAGAATTAGATCATCATGCCACTTAAAATTTTTTGAAGTAATCAGCATGATGTTGTAAATTATAGTTTTTTTTTTTTTCTCTCCTTCATTGCTAAGGGACTAGCAATATGTCGGTTGGGGGGAGTGATTACTACTCAAAATGTGCTATTTCATAGCTTGTAATTAACTCTTTTAAACACTTTTGAGTAGTAGTTATTGTCTTTTAACCCAATTAACATATTAAAGACCTTTGCAAGCACTTCTAATCAATGTGTTAAGTTTTGGTGTTTTGATAGCTTTTTGATCACCAAAGCAATCCGAGATTGAGGAGAGTTATGTGGAATCTTTGGCAAAGCAATTTGAAGCTCAGAAACGTGAAGAACTAAAGCTTTGAAGTCCTTTGCTGCCATGAGTAAATCCGGAATGTAAGGAGAAGAAGCAAAGAGAAATCTGTCATGAAGCATATTCTTGATGACAGTCATGTCAGCCACTTTTGGAGCACTTTCTGAAGTCCAATTTATGCATGCTATATGTCGTTTCAAAGCTCAGGAAGCCAACAATCAAATGCTTCAAATGGTACGCAATTTGGAGTTGAAATGAAGGAGTTACAGCCATTTCAAGCCGATCACTCCAAGCTGAAGGAAGAATTTTGCACAGCGCTGCGAAATCACCCTTTTGTTGCGAGATGATTTCGCAGCCTTTATGTACAGTGCTGTGTTTCCCCCCTGAAGTTTCCCGTCATGATGGAAGCCAAATACCACAAGTTGAAAGACCATTTCGCAGCATTGCGAAATCAGCCGTTTGCTGCGAAGTGATTTCGCAGTCCTTTTTGTGCATCTGCGAAATCTCGCAGACCTCGTTTACACTTGCGAAATGATCCTTAGTGTGTCCCGATATTTGCTACCGACATTGGGAGATATTTTTCATCAAATTTTTGTTGTCTAAATCCCAAAATTCTCCTTGAAAGCCACCAATTATAAGATTCCTTAGCTTTTAAGTTAGTAAAAAGAGAAAATATCCGTGTAATAATTAGTATTTGTTTTTGTTGTTATAAATAGCTCTCAAGAGCCTGTTCTCAGGGAGGAACCCTTTTGAAAAAGTTTGAAAGTAAGTAAAATTCAGGACCTTTGTTTTGTCTTACCTTCTCACTTTGTATTTTTCATTTTTTCTAAGTTATGCACTCTCTGAGGAAGTTTCCCCAGAGAATGAGTAACTAAACCTTTAGTTCCTTGGAGCTAAGGTTGTCGGCAAAGGTTCCAAGTGCAAGAATGCAAAGCTTTGTGGTTTCAGCCATGAATGAAGAGGAAGTGAAATCCTTTAGTGATTTCTATGTTTTTAGTTAACTTAAAACACCTTAGAGTCACCTGGGCCAACACTTGGTAAGGCAAGTGATCTCCAACCATGGAGATGCACTAGTTTACCCCTTGCGAGCCTCTGGGAGGTGACTTGAAGGTAGGATTTTTTGGAATTGCCAACACTTAGTAAGCTTTTGGACTCTAAGGAGACATCCATTAGTTATCTCTTGCGAGCTTGTGAAGGGAAGTCCAAGGTTAAAGATCACCTTGAATGGTTAAGGCTTAGTGAGAGGCTCGAACCGTTGCAAGTTGCATCAGTGAGAGAATTAAAGCTGAAATCTAATTAAAGGATGTATCTGTACAACATCGGTTAGAGAATTGACTATATGTTGCTTCTCTAATGCGAGGAAATGAACCAACTGACCGGAGCTATGTCTTTTGCATGAGGAACCTCCCCAGTGAACCTGACCCTCCAAGGAATGTTTTTCTTCCTAAGTAATTTCCATCACTTGCTTTGTAGTTAGTTTAAATCTAAATCTTTACCAATCAAAGTTTGTGTTTTATTTCTTAAGCTAACCTTGAAATGAAACAATACCAATTCACTTTGAATTGGTATCATTGATAATTTGTTAAACCTTCCCAGTGAACGATTCTAGAGTCGCTATGCTATAGTAGCTTTGTCTTTGCTACCCTAGTATATGGTGTAATAGGTTATAAATTTTGTTGATTACTCCCTCAATCAAGGAGCACCAGCTGAACACAAATCAGCTGAGACACCAACTGGGCATGAATCAAATCATCATAGTTGCCCGCCCAATCCGCATCAGAATATGTAATGAGTTCAAAGCTGGATTTTTATTTTTATTTTTTATTTGAAGTCCATGAAATATAATGTGCTTTAAATAGCGAAGAAGTTGCTTTGCAGTTGTCCAATGTGTCACTATAGGCTTATGCATAAACTAAGAAAGTTTATTTATAGAGAATGAGATATCCGGTCTAGTGAGGGACAGGTATTGAAGAGCACCAATGACACTTCGAAACTCTGTACTGTTGGTAGATGAAGTACCATCAACCAATTTGAGGGACGTGGTGGTGGACAATGGGGTTGAGACATCTTTAGCACCAATCATATTGGTTTTGGACAATAGGTTTCGAATATATTTATGTTGAGAAAAAAAAAGCCCAGATTTTGTAGAAATAGCCTCCTTTCCCAAGAAAAAGTTAAGTTGTCCCATGTCCTTTAAGGAAAACCAATTACCAAGTTGTGCAACAATCTCAGACACAAAGCACAAATTATTGCCAGTGATAACCAAATCATCCACATATACTAATAATATAGCATATGACAGAGTTCTAACTATAGATAAAAAGATATGAGTCAGCTTTGGAATTTTGAAAACCAAGACCCATAATTGCCAGTTTAAGAGTTGAATACCAAGCTCTTGGGGCATGTTTAAGGCCATAGATAGCCTTACATTACCTGCACACATGATTTGGCTTATTGACATCTTTGAATCCTGGTGGTTGTGTCATATACACAGTCTCAATCAAGTCACCATGCAAAAAAACGTTGTTAACATCTAATTGTCTTAATGACCACCCCTGCATTACAGTCGCTGTCAAGACAGTCCTAATGTTGCATGTTTTACAACTAGGCTAAAGGTTTCTTTGTAATCTAACCCTTCTCGTTGATTAAATCCTTTAGCGACAAGCCTTGCTTTGAAGCGGTCAACTGAACCATCTGAGTTTCATTTCACACGGAATACCCATTTGCACCCAATAGGATTACAATTTTTGGGCTAGGAAACAAGATCCCAAGTGCCATGACGCATGAGAGCAGTAAGTTCATCTGACATAGCATGTCTCTAGTGAGGTTCACGAAGTGCTTGGCCCACACATGTTGGTTCAATGGTTGGTGGGAGTGGGTGTTTGGTCATGGAGTTGAACTGTTTGAGCTTATGAATGTTATTCATTGACCGAGTGGTCATGGTGTGGATGCGGTGAGAATGAGGCAGTGGAGGGTCACTGTGATGGTCATTATGGACAACCATGGGTTCTGAGAGTGGATTGGTGTGTGAATTTGAGTTAGAATCCAAGTGTTCATGTGATTGAGAGGAATTAGGGCATGAGTTTAGGGATTGCATATCTTGAAAAGGAGAAGAAGATGAGTCGAGGCAGTTACTTGGAGATGAGGCGAAAATGGCGTTACCTCTCGTTGGCACTGGCGGTGGTTGCGGCAAAAGTGTGAGCAGCACAGGTGAGGCAGGCGAAATGGACATGGCTGGTACCTGTGTTTCAACTGAATGGAGGACTGTGTTTCAACTGAACGGAGGAGATGATGGGTTTCACTTTAGTCAAACAAAATGTGCCAAGATAAATATAGTTTATGGGCTTGTGGATCAAGACATTTATACGCATTCTAGGTTGGGGAATAGCCCACAAACAAACATGGTGTTGCCTTGGGCTGCAACTTATGTGTGTTATAGGGCTTGGTGAGAGGAAAACATAGATGCCCAAATTTTTTTAGTTTAAGATAGTTGGGGGGCTGATGAAATAATGCTTCAAAAGGGGGTTTGTTATGTAGGAAAGGGGTTGGCTGTTTGTTGATGAGGTAAGTAAACGTTGAAAAGGCATAAGGCCAATATGAGAGAGATAAATAAGCATCATGTAAAAGGGTAAGACCCGTTTCTACCAAATGACGATGATGACGCTCAGATACACCATTTTGTTGTGGTGTGTGAGGAGCTGTGGTGTAATGACTTATGCCATGTATAGAAAAATATTTTTTTAAGGCAATAAATTCACCACCATTATCTGAGTAGATACTTTTGATTTTTGATTGAAATTGATTTTCAATGAGATATTTAAATTGAGGAAATATCATGCTTAGTTGAGATTTGGTTTCTATTGGATAAAACCAAATATACTTTGTAAAATGATCAACCAAAATCAAATAATATCGTGATCCATCAAGACTAATTGTATTTGAGGGACCCCAAACATCAGTATAAATTAAATCAAGAGGTGCATGGCTTTGAAGGCTATTGGTCCGAAATGGTTGTTTGTGCGCTTTAGTAATAGAACAAGAGGTAAAAAAATGAGAACTATGTTCTTTTTGTATTATTGGAAGATAAAAATTCTTAACAAGGTGATGAACTATTTTTTGAGAGGGATGTCCAAGACGCTTGTGCCACCCATTGATTGAGGTCCGTTCATGCACATTGGTAACCATTTTTAGAGAATCTTGCACTAGTAAATCCAAGAGAGTGTAAACACCATTTTCACATGCACCTTTGATTAGAACCGCCCCCATGATCTTGTCCTTAACAAGGAAAAACAAGGGATGAAATTCAACAAAAACATTGTTTTGTGAGGTGAAGTGATGGATAGAAATGAGATTTTTGCGAATATTAGGAACACAAAGAGTATTATTTAAATGAAAAGTGTGTGTGGGTGATTTGAGAACCAATGAGCCAACGTGTGAGACATGCAACCTGAACCGTCACCTATGACAACTTCATCAGTGCCGTCATACTCAGAGTGAATAGATAAATTGGCTAAATCACCAGTAATGTTGTGTGAAGCTCCAGAATCAATAAGCCATTTTGGGTTTGTTGCAGGTGAAGTGGCAACATAATTGGCAGTGGGCTCAACAAAGCGCAGACGTGGACAATGTTTTGCAATGTGGCCCAGTTCATCATAGATTTGGCACTTTGGAGTGTATTTGTGTTGCCCATTGAAGTTACCTTTAGAATGTTGGCCGCCGGATGAAGAAGCAAGATGCCGATTGGAGTAGTTGGTCGATGCAACTAGTTTCCGTGTGGTGGTTTCAAGGCGTCGGAGGTAGGCATCATGGCCTACGAGTAGATCATGCAATTCTTCAAACGCGAGTGGTTTTTCCCTTTCTCGTATAGGTGTCGCGATTTCTCGAAAATCACTGCCCAATCCATTGAGAATGTACAATGTGAGATCATCATCTGCAATGAGATGATCGATGAGGGAGATTTTGTCAACAAGAGCCTTGACAATGTGCAGGTATTCTTGAACTGTCTGTCTAATTCCCTTTCTTAATCATTGTGAGTTCCTCCTTCAATTGCATGGCCCGAGTACGAGATTTGCTCACATACATGGTATGCAATTTTTGCCATGCCTGTTGTGATGTTTGTGTAGCGGAAATGAATGGGGTGATTGTGGAGGTGGTGGATGCCAAAATGGCACTGGGGATAAGTTTATCTTATCTTATCCAGTGGGTTTTCTGTGGATTGGTAGCAGAGGAATCACTCGGAGGAGGAGGAGGATTGTCACTTATGACATAATCAAGTAGATTGTAGCCAATTAAGAGAGCTTCAAACTGGGCACGCCATTGAGGGAAGCAGGGAATAAAATATCGGGATATTTCGCCGAAATATCGCCGATATTTCGGTGTATCGGTACATGTCGACACGACATTTGCCACAGAAATATCGAAGGTCAACGCGGGTCAACGCGGAGCGTTGACCGAGTCAAACCAGCTAAAAATGTTCTGTTGATGCCCAAAAGCCCTCCATTTCGCTTCTCACAGGACTTGAACCCCCGACCAAAAGTTGGAAAGGACACCTAGCAACCATCCAGGCAACATTACTGCTTGTTTATAATACAACACCATACATATATATATTAAAAGTGTTCATATACACAAAATATTAAAACAATCCTTTAAATTACGAATTAATTATAATTATTTTATAAGTAAATAAAAAATTTTCATTTAATTAAGTAGAAATAAGTTTTTAATATCATTAATATATTATTAATTAAATATTAAAAAATTATACATTTATTATCATTTAATACAATTAAATTAAATATATCATAATTTTAATATTAAATATATTTTAAAATTAGACATATTATAATCAAATATCACAATATTATTATTGAATAATATTTGATGTAATTTAATAATCAATGTATATATATATATATATGCATGACATGTTAGAATTTTTAACCAATATAATCGAGGCTTATTGAGTTGGGACCAATATTGTCTCTAACAGCAAAACGGGGTTCCTTCATCTATCAATCCCATTGAACCACATCGATCCTCATTTTGGTACTAAAGGGACATTGCAATGTAATGTGTACAAATTATTGATATTTAATAAAATGAAGTATTTTATGTAACTTTATAATAAGAACAATTACAAAATTAACATTTCTTATAGATCGACATAATATAATTACATCTAATATCGTAAATTATATCATATGTATATCAATTTTTTCAATAAAACAACTTTAAAATGTCTATTATACTTCTAATTATATTATTATGAGGTTTTCCTTACATTTCAATGAGTTTTTAACAATTTTGAGTCTACCGATATTTTTTTCCAAAATATCCGCCGATATATCTCCGATATATCCGATATATCCGTAAAATCGAAATACCGATATATCCGTGATTACCGATATTTTCCTCCTTGGAGGGAAGGTTGATGGTGTGAGTTTTTCATTTATTTGAGCAGAGATGTTGAAAGCAATGAGAGGAATATTGGTTGGGGATGTGATTACTACCAAAAAGTGTTATTTTGTAGACCTAATTATAATGGTTTTAAGCACCTTTGAGTAGTAATCATATTCATTTAACCCAATTAATTCATTAAGGTCCTTAGTAATTGGTTTTAACCATTTTGTGGCAAGTTTACATGTTTTTATCAGCTTATGAATCAATTCAAGCATGCCAAATGATGGAGGAGCTACTTGGACAAGTTATGGCAAAGCTTTTGGAAGCTCAAATTCATGAAGAACCAAGCTTTGGAGCTCCATAGCCCTTTGCCAAAGTCGTTCAAAGTATGCAAGGAAAGAACAATGGAGAAGAGGAAAGCAAAGTGAAAAAATCATAGGACAGCAGCTGCAGTCTTCTTTCACACTTTTGGAGCACTTTCCGAAGTCCATTTTTTACATGCTATATACCATTTCAAAGCTCTGGAAGTCAAGAATCCAACGCTTCAAACCGTGTACGATTTAGAGCTGAAATGAGGAAGATATGGCCTTCGGAAGCCAACTGCTCCAGGTTGTGCGAAAATTTCGCACGACACAAGGTGTTATGCGAAATTCGCATAACACCTTCAAAATTCGCATAACCCATGCGTGGTGCGAATTTTCCTCTGTTTTTGCCGACTCCACTTTAGATATTTTCCTTTGTATTTTGTGATGTAATTTCCTTTCTTATCCTTGTAACTAACCAATCACAAGCTTTTGCTTTTGTAAAGACTATATAAGGGGTGGAAATCACCTCTTGGAATATAGAATATAATATAGATATTACTTTTTACACTTAGAGAAAATATACAGAGCTCTCTCGTTTCTCTTTTCTCTTTACTATTTTATTTTCTTGGAAGCCAAACAGCCTCTGAGGGCTTTTCCTCAGAGGATGATTGGCTAAAACTTTTAGTTTCTCAAAGTATGGATGTTATGTGATGGCTTGGATTGCTCCCATGGAAATTTCTCGTACCCGGAAGGTAAGGTAGTCGTTTTTCATTAAAGGTTCATTAATGCAAAGTTTGGTTTTTATTTCCTTTGGACAACTTCCAACGGCCAATACTTGATAAGCTTTTGGATTTCTATCCATTAGTTATCTCCTACGAGCTATTGGAAGGTGAGGTTTTCAATTCCAAGTTTTGCATTAATCCGTTAGAACCAATTTCAATGGCCATTGAAAGGTGAGTTTATCACCTGGAATGACTTTGAGTTGCCAATATTTGGTAAGCTTTTGGCTTTAGACCATTAGTTATCTCTTACGAGTCATTCAAAGGAAGTCTAAGGTGAATAACCATTGATGAAATTCACTACCATCTGTTTTGTCATTTTAAAGGATTAAAACTTGATTTGCTAAATCCATACCGGTTCGGGAAGCAAGCATCACCATAGTTGCAACCCCAACGCGAGGAGCCTATCCTGAG
This sequence comes from Vitis vinifera, assembly GCF_030704535.1. Lineage (NCBI taxonomy): Eukaryota > Viridiplantae > Streptophyta > Magnoliopsida > Vitales > Vitaceae > Vitis > Vitis vinifera. The sequence goes on along the minus strand of NC_081817.1, from coordinate 18,592,741 downwards.
ATTTCCAATTTGCATAAGAGCCAGAGCATAGCTATCCTATCTTTGAGAAACTTGTTTTTACACCCTTTCATTTTAGTCTTTAATGTTAGCTTAGATTAGTTTAAATCTTTCTAAAACATTTACATCTTCTTTTAAAGCTAACATCCATAAGAAAATCACCTATTTTCCTAATTTGAATATCACTTGTGTTTGCGAAAACCCTTCCTAGTGAACGATCCTAGAACCACTATGCTATAGTAGCTTGGCTACTTTAGTAATAGTATTTAAGGTATAAATTTTGTTGATACGCCTTTAAAGCTAAGCTACCATGAGTCGCATCAAATGGCGCCGTTGCCGGGGATGAATCAGGATGGTGGAGTGGAAATCGGGTGGTGGGTGTTTTCAGAATTATGGATTGAGTTCTCGTGAGAGGAAGGCTGCTCTGATACCATGATGGAGTTTGAGAATTTCTCAATAATGTATTACTGCTCTGTTTGAAAAATATTACACCGTAACAAGAGATTGTATGAGAAAAAATAAATACACGTTAACAAGAGCTATTCTAAGTAAGTTTCCTAGAATTAAGGCTATCGATTACAAGAAAAATAAGGACTGTTACATCCTTGAATGAAGGCTAAAAATCTGCAGTCATTTTTGTTGCTTGATTTGAGGGATTTTCTTGATTTGAGAATGCTTCCGTTATAGGGAGAACCCAAAATGCAGTGGGGTGAAGAAGAAATGGAGAAACCGAACAGTTTGGCTTGACCAAAAGAGGAAGAAACTGAGGAAATAGAGGTACAAATAAAGAAAATGGCCTTAGCTCTTGGTCCCGCTCTCCTTTCCTATCATTTATACAAAGATTAAGAATGAGAGAGTAAAGAGAGGGAAGATACAAGGTGTTAATACCGATACAAGGTGACAAGGTGCTACTAAAGTGATGCAGCGTTGCAAACAATATATGTAAGGTGATTTCTATCATAATATCACAAGATGAGTTTTGTACATCTATTTTTGGTTCATTAAACTAGAATTATGAAATCCTATGTACATGATTTTCTAACACTTTGATTTAGATTTTATTTATTTATATCCAATTTTTATTTATTTGTACCTAAATATCATTTTTTTGTTGTATGCTTTAGTTTTATTTTTTTATACCCCATTTTATATATTTTTATTTTTATTTAATAATTTGGACTTGATTAAATATATTAATGATTTATATTTAGAGTTTGATATGATATATATTTTATATGCTTGCATTTAAGTTTACATTTATAATATTAACTTTTAACTTTTGAATAGTTAGAATTAATTGTTTTTATTTGTTTTTGGAAGAGATTAAACAAGTAAGGAGGGGTTTGTTGAGAGTGAATGAGAGAGAGAGAGAGAGAGAGAGAGAGAGAGAGAGAGAGGTAGAAAGCAAAGCAGTGTGTAAACAAATTAATGAAGCAGATAGAAGTGGAGGTGGAAAGACCTCCTACAAAATTATTGCTGTGAGATGGCATGCAACAACTTTAAAGTTTAGCAATTATTGAATTTTGACGAATTATGTGAAAGGGGTCATATCCTCATCCCAAGTTCCCAACCCATCTTGATTACTTCAACAAATTTTTATTCCAACCCAAACATGTACCAGAATAGGATGGGGTCAAGGAATTTTTTTAGAAGTTATAGTCATCCTATCTTATTTAAATATATTTTATGTTATTTTTATCATTTTTAAATTTAATTTTTATTAAATAAATATAATTTATGATTAAATAAATTATTTTTATAGATTTTATATTCTATCTTGATAAAAAGTAAATTTGTAACTTTATTTTAAATATGATTAAAGAGGGGAAATGGAAAAGGAAAGTAAATTATTTTTACTTAATTTTATATATAAATGAGGTGGAGTGAGATAATACTTAAAATTCTTTTGGTAGTGATTTTAAAAAACATTTTTAATCTAAAAAATATTTTAAAAAAACAGCAAGTTCAAGAAAATATGGTCAAATTGATCCATATTTTCCTTTTTTTTTTAAAAAAAAAACATATGAAAACAACTTATACTTGTTCTCTAAAAATTGTTCTCTATTTCACTTTGTTTTTATAAATTGCTTCCAGATAACAATGGCCAAACAGTGTTGTAAATTTTTAAAAATAGTTTTCTATTTTTAAAAGCAGAAAACTGTTTTTAAATCATACGACCAAACAGACTCTGTTTGTAAGAAAAATACCTCCAAGCATTATAAAAGTTTTCAACCTCTCCTTATATTTGATGTTCCTCAACCTTTTTATATTTGGGTTTAATTTTTATATGGTCAAAATTAAAAATGACAATTATGGATGGATTTAGGACAAGTTTAAACAAATTAAGGATATATTTGAGAATTTTTTTTATAAAATTAAATAAAAATAATTTAGTTTCCTTTTTGGTTTTCCCCCTTTTGGAACATGTTTAAAATAAAATTGAAAATTTTATATTTATAAATGCTAAATATTAAATTTACGAAATCTAATTTATTGACTCATAAATGATATTTATTTGAATAAAATTTAAGTTTAAAAATAATAAAAAAAATAGTATAATACCTTAAATTTTTAAATGATTTTTAAAACTATTATTTTATTTTTAATATAATTCTTTAAGAATTCTTATATCCCTCCTTATTTTAAAAACATAACAACAAAAAACAACAAGTTTATCCAAATAGACATGGAGTATATTTATGATTTGTGTGATGCTTGGGTGGATATTTTTATCAAATTAAAGTAAGATCTAGAATAATTATCATATGAATGGTTGGTTTTATCAAGTAGCTATATCAACTAAAGCTAATACAAATATTAAGGTTGGTTTAGAAATTATTTTGATAAAAACACTTCTAATATGTAGCATTTCTATTGTAAATATTTTCATAGAAAAGTAGTTAGTGTTATATATATATAGAGAGAGAAAAAAAAATACTAAGATAGTGTAGTGATACTAACCGAAGTTAAGATTTTGACCATTGAATATATATGGTGAGATTTACATTGTTGAACAAAGGTATAAACAAATAGAGTGAAGGTACAAAGGCACAAATTATGAAACTTAAAAATATATACATGACACCACCTAATTGGTAGAACCTTTTTTATACCTACTTAAAAAGTATCGTTCACCCTATATATATGTATAACCAAAAGAAAAAAAAAATTATGTGAGGCACTATCAATTACATAGAATGTGAACTTTAGTTTTTATAAAATGTCTAGTTTGTGTTATAAAAACATTTTCAAGCATTTGGAAACATTTCTAACTTTCCAAAATCATTGTGAAATGGTTCTAATATTTTAAACTTAAAATATTCATCAAATTATTTTGTTATGAGGCTTTTTTTAGTTAGAAATTTAAGATATGTACTATCTCCATCAATTGTATTATCCAAAACAAATTTGTTTCAAATTAATTAATGAATTTTAAATCTAGTAGGAGTTTGAATTAGAAATTTTGAGATAACACATTTTGACTTGTTTCTTATTAAATATGTATCAAATAAATATTAAAAATTGAGAAGAACTTAGAGGATGTTGATAAGATTAAGGCAGTATTTGTTTTTTAGTTGAATAGAAAAAATCAAATTGACTTTGTTTTATTAAGCTAAAAGTAACATTGATGTCAATCAACATAACTAAAGTAAACTTGTAATTAATATGTTCAATTTAGTTATATCAGTTGACATCAATAGATTATTTTTAATTAAATAAAAGAAATCACATATTTTGGTTTTTTTTATTCAACCAAAAACCAAACGCCACATAAATTTAAGTTGTTAAGTATATTAAGTATATTTGATAAAATAACTTAATGTTATAATATAAAATATAAAATTATTTTGATAAATCAAGTTAATGATTTGATATGACTTAACCACTTAAACTTTATTTAATTTTAAAACTAATTTCATAATTTAAATTAATGGTTTAAAAAAATAAAAATGTTACAAAAATCATTTTTGTTTATTTTTAATTCCATTTAAATAGGATTTTTTAATCTGTACTAATAACAATAAAATTATGTTTATTAGGGCAAAATAGTAAAAATATATATTTCATTTAGTTTACTTATAATGAACAATTCAAACATGATTGATTTTAATTTTATTTCCTATGTGTTAATTTTTGTAGGGAAAGTATTAATGACATAGTTTGGTAAAATAAAAAAAAAAACTATTGATAATCGTCTTAATGTCTAGCCCAAATTGTTTAAAAATCGTACAAACCTATTAAGAGTCTTGTACATTTGACACATTTCCCTTGTACAATTAGTATAATATCCTTGTACAATGACGCAAATAAAGTACATATCTCTCTTAAGTTATGTGTCTATGTAGGTATGTTAATCATGTTTTCAATGGTTTGATTGAGAAAATGGTGGATAACTTAGGGTCAAATTTTTTTTCCTAAACATCATTATTGCGAAAGTATTTGAATTTTCATATGGGAGTTAAATAAAGTGTTTGACATATGTGTTCAATCCTTATGTAACAAGGAAAATAAAAAAGTTGTTCAGAATTAATTGAAATATTTCACAAAGGGTAATCTTGTACACCCTTGTTCACTTAGTATATTTCTTTTGTACAGTTAGTATAATACCCTTATACAATGACACAAATTTCATATCTCTACTAAGTTATATGTCCACGTAGATGTGTTTAACCATGTTTCCAATGGTTTAGTTGAGAAAATAATGGATGACTTAGGGTCAAAAAAAATTCCCCAAACATCATTACTGGGGAAAGTATTGGAATTTTCATGTGGGAATTAAATAAAGTGCATGACATAAGGTGTACAATCCGTGGGTGACAAGGAAAATAAAGGAGTGGTTTAGAATCGATTGAAATCTTTCACAAATGGTAGCTTTGTACACTCTTGTACACTTAGTGCATTTCACTTGTGCAATTAATGTAATACCCTTGTATAGTGGCACAAATTTCATATCCCTCCTAAATTATGTGTCTACATAGGTATGTTAACCATGTTTCCAATGGTTTGGTTAAGAAAATAGTAGATGACATAAGTCAAATTTTTTTCCCCAAACATCGTTACTAGGGAAAGTAAGTGGAATTTCCATGTGGGAATTAAATAAAATGCATGACATAGGTGTACAATTCATTGATGATAAGGAAAATAAAGGAATAGTTCATAATCAATTGAAATCTTTCACAAAAAGTAGCCTTGTGCACCCTTGTACACTTAGTACATTTTCTTTGTACAGTTAGTGTAATACCATTATACAGTGGTACAAATTCCATATCCTTCCTAAGTCATGTGTCCACATAAGTGTATCAACCATTTTTCTAATAATTTACTTGAGAAAATGGCATATGATTCAGGATCAAATTTTTTTTCCCCAAACATCATTATTGGGGAAAGTATTGAAATTTTCATGTAGAAATTAAATAAAGTGCATGACATGAGTATGCAATCTCTGGGTGACAAGGAAAATAAAAAGGTGGTTCAAAATTGATTGAAATCTTTCACAAAAGGTAGTCTTGTATACCCCTTGTACAGTTAGTGAATACCCTTGTATAATTACACAAATTCCATATCATGTAGTGAATGTGTGCCTATAGGTGTATTAAACATGATTCCAGTAGTTTGGTTGAGAAAATTGTGAAAAACTTAAATCTAATTTTTTTTTTTGTGAATATATTATATTTTTGAGAAAAAATTACACAATTGACCAATTCCTTTGTTTAATTTTGAACATATTATATATATTTTATTTTATTATTAAAACAACTAATAGAAAGAAAAAAAAGAATCAATAAATGAAATTTAATTCTTTTTATTATTTTCATATAAAACAATAGTACTAAATAAGGCTTTTAATTTTTATTTTTAAAAATAGCTTTCATTTTGTAATCAAACGTATTTTCAAAAAGAGACAATATAGAAAACAAAAATTAGTTTAAAAAATAAAAACTAGAAAAATATTTTTAAACCAAAGTCAAACATAACTATATAATTTTTAACTACTTATTTTCATATAAAATGAGTAAATATATCTTTCAACCATTTTATATAAGAAAATTTCAATTTCTACTCTATATTGATATAATTCATTTCTAAAATTTGGTCATAGGAAAAAAATTTAATTGGATATTTAAAATAAAACTCTCCATCCATCATCTTTCTTTCTTTTTATTTTTCTTATTTTGATAAATTTTCAATTAATTCAAATCATTAAAAGAAAATCCTTAGCAACATTTTATATAACTTATTACTAAAAGTCATGTTCAAAAAGTTATTAAAATAAGGACGGAAAAAAATTTAACAAAAAAAAATTAAACCTTTTATTTTATAATAGTAAAAAAATATTAAAATACTTTTTTGTATAAAAGAAAAGAAAATAGTGAATATATTTATTTTAAATAGTGTTTTAATCATTAAATTATTTACTTCTAAAATGTAAAAGATAATTTTTATTTATGAACATTTTTTTAGAAAGTATTTTCCAAAATAGTTTTTGAATTATTAATATAATTTTTTTATTTATAATTTAAAAATAGAAAATAATGTTGATTTTTTAATTACATTTTATCTACTTATTATGAGTATAAATTGATATTGAAGTAGAAAGATCAGCATAAAATAGAGATTCTCATCCATTGCTGAAGGGTACCTTTTAGTAGCTTCAGACTTCCTCCACACTTAGATTAAGAGTAGGCTCTATGAGAGGACCAATCACCCACTCTGGATGTATTGTAACCATGTCAATCCCATTCACTTTTGCAAACTTCCAAGAAGCCTCCTCAGCTAACGTCTTTGCATATATCATAGTTAGTAGAAACCAATACATTTGAAAACATATAATGAGAAGCATTTCCAATAGATAATAGAACACAGAGACCATGCAATGAACTCAATGATGAAAATATCGATAATTACAAATATATTGGTACTTTGATTTTACGGATATATCAAATATATAGGAGATATATTGATGGATATTTTGACACAAAATATCGATTAAGTAAAAAATAATAAAATATTAAGACAAATTCTAAAAAATTATATAAGAAGTAAAAAATAGATTTTTTTTTTATTTTTATTTTTTAAAATTGATATATATATATATATATATATAGTTTGTCATATTTGTGAAACCAATATCTGGTTAATCTCGATTTTGATGATAACAAAAGAAAGTTTAGAACTAATGATTATATTTCAAGTGTGATTAGGTAAAACGATTTCCAAAGTGACAATCACAAAGACAAATCAAGCCAAAAAGAAATCATGAAGAAGAAGACCACCTCAAAGAGAAGTGTTTTTCAAGACCCAAGCTTCATAATATCTCTTTGAAAGGTTATTGGTGCACTAGGATTTTCATGTATTACATTATTTACTTATGCACCAAAATCATCTAAGAGTTATTTTGCTTTAAATATTTTAAAATTGGATGATTTCATGTTTTCAACTAAAACCTTGTGTCAAATGTTTTTCAAACTTGTTTAAAATGTTTTAAGTTGAAAAAGTTAGTTGTTGAGCCAAAAACGGCTCAATCGGTTGAACCAAATGAGGAACCGGTCGACCGCCAGCTCAACTGGTCTAGGAGCAGGTTGACCCCCAGTTCAACTGGTCAAGGGTGTGAACAATAATTGGTCGATCGCTAGCTCAACCAATTGACGGGTGTAAAAAACCTTCTCTCTCTTCTAGAATGGTTATTCAACCGAATGAGGAACCATTCGACCCACACCTCAACCAGTCGAGGTTTGGTCGAGGTCTAACGGTCACGTGCCAAACATTAAATGCTAACGGCTAGTCAACCGGTCGACCCCCAGTTCAACCGGTCGAACCCCCAACGACTAGTTTGGCTTTTCTCCTCTATAAAAAGGCTTCAAATCTTCATTGTTCAGGAACTAAACCTTCCCAAACCTTTCTTGAATATATTTGAGTCTTGGAAGAGTGTTTTGAGTGCACCATTGTTCTAAAACTTGCATATCATTAGTGCACCTTTCAATCTTAGTTTTCTTGTATCATTTGAGCTTAAAGTTTTTGTACTAGGATTTTGCGAGATCAATTATTTGTATATCTTTGAGAGGAAGATTCTCAAGTGTGGGGTATCACTTGAGAGGTTGTTCAAGAGTGGGGTATCTCTTGAAGATTATAAAGGGTGCTTGAAGCCAAAAGTCCAAGTTTATTAGAAATTATGTGCACATTTTATTTTTCCACAACTTTCATTTTCTATGAGACCCACCACTGAGATAAGGCATTACAAAGTTCAAATTTTGGAATCCAAAGTCATTTTCATAGAATAATTCATTTTCTTATGAAACCTAGCAATGAGAGATTATATCACGAGAACATAAGTGTGTAATGATGAAAAAATGTAGAAATGTAACTTATTAGATTACACGTAATAGGTTTGTTAGTTTGCTTTAGAAATATGAATCACACAATTATGAAGATTATAGTATAAAAAAGCAAATAAAAACTTGATAAATAGAACTTATGGAATTAATTCTCATAAATGTATTTTTAGCGTGTAATGCTTCCATTGATAGTGGTTAATGTTTAGATACAAACCAAAAATGTAATTTGAAAATATTTGTAGTTATAAGATATATAATTAAAAAAAGAAGATGATTCTTGAAAGAAAAATGTTTATTTAATACTACAGTTTCCTTTTTTTTTTTATGGTATACGATAGATTTTTTATTTATTTATTATTTTTATAGTAAAAGTTAGAGTTGACAACTAGGGATGGGCTTATGAGAGGTTTAAAAAATATGAGGGAAGGATTGGAGTATTCTTTTTTAAACTCGGCTTGGTTTTGGTAGGAGGTTGAGTATTGTCCTGCTCCACCTCATTTATGTATAATGATGATACATAATTATATAAAGCTGTTTCTTAAAAACAAATATCTGTTTAAAAAATTTTCTAACACCTCATTTGGTTGTTCTCTTGAAACAATTTTTAAAAATTAAATTAAATAAATAACAATTTTTAGAAAAACAAGTAGGTGTTGTTTTCATCAATTTTTAAAAACAAAAGGAAAATATGAGCTCTTTGATCATATTTTCTGAAACTTGTTTTTAAAATTTATTTTTCAATTAAAGAATAAAAAACAATTTTTAAAAATAATTTTCAAAAATCATAGTAAAACGAGTCTTTAGTTTTCTTTTTCTTTCTTTTTTTTCATTTCCACTTTTTGAACATGTTTAAAATAAAATTACAAATTTACTTTTTATCACATAAAAATGTAAAATTTATGAAAACCAATTTATTTAGTCATAAATTATATTTATTTTAATAAAATTAAGGTTTAGAATAATAAAAAGGATATAGAAAATTTTAAATAGTATAGGATGGGTATAACTTAAGTAATCAAGATGGGTTGGATGGGGTTGACATGGTCCCATTAACATAGCTATCGAAAGTACAATAATTGCTAAATTTTAAAGTTGTAGTCGGCATGAAGATAACATGACCCCATTAGCATGGTTGTCCAAAATACAATAATTGCTACACTTTAAAGTTGGTGTATGTTATCTCACACTAATAATTTTTTCTAAAGTCTTATTTTCCACCTCTAGTACTTTTTATCTTTTTCATAGTTTTCTCCTACGAGAAGTTCATCCATGAAAATTTTCATAATTTTCATTATATTTAATAATAAAATCAAATTAAATATTGTATGATATTATATGATTAACGTCTTAACCTAACATGTTTATAACTCAATTATGACTTATCAAACATCAAATTTTAGATGAGTTAAATAAGTTAAAAATATAATTTGATCAATTAATATAATTATTAAATAAGTCAATTTGAGTCGTATTATGCAAATTAACCAAAAAAACAATTCATTTATTAAATGAATTATATAGATCATCACAAATTTGAATCAAACACAAATTATATTCAATTAAATCCATAAATAAATACATAAATAAAACAACTAACAAATGGTATCACTTTATCCACCATACCTAAATAAAAGGCACTTATCATAAGGTTTCCTTGTCGTTTTCCTTAAAAATTCTAAAATTATGTTAGGAGTCAAGACATAACTCTAGTGAAGATGCATTCATCCCACTATAATGTTTGTATCCGATCAGGGTCATAAACTTATTGAAAAAACAAGATATATTTATTACTTGTCTCTATGTAAAAACTTTTATATGGAATATAAAAACTCCTACAAAAAAAACTATAGATTTAGTTTATGCACTTAAAAATATTTTTTTTTTTAAATTTAAAATTTTGAGGTAGCTAGGAAACCTCAATTTGAAATTAGAGTGATTCTAAGGTGATTCTTTTCTTTTGTTATTATTTTTAATTAATTTTATCATATTTATTATTTAAATTATGATATAAAAGAAGTTAAACAAAAAAAATTATGAATAGGTTCAATCTAACTCAACCTTGCAAACCCTAATTCTGATCCATAGAGTCTAATCAATTCAATTGAACCAAAAGTATAACCTAGTTAATTTAAACCTAACTTCAGCTTATAAAAATGAGTTTGACTTGAGTTTAGGTTAAGTAATTCGGATTAGATTCAATTTAGCTACCAACTTGACTTAATTCACTTAGTATTTAATATTAATTTTAGGGTTTTATTAGCTTGTCTTGGAATTTGAATTTGAAAATTTAAAAATTTTTAATTGAAAAGAAGAGAACATGTACAAAGTTTAGATCTTGGAAAGTTTGGACGAAGTGGGAAAGATTGGGAAGAAAAATTACGAAAGGAAAGAAAAAACAAAAAATAAACTCTAGTTTTAATATATTTCACAAACTCATAAAAATTTATTTGTTTAATTTTAATCTTTTCTGTAAAGGACGAATATTAAAAAGAATATAAAACTCTAAACAATTTTCATTATATTTATTTATTTTTCATATTTTTTTAAGATAATCAAATAAAATTTGAACTTTTTTTTTTAAAGCAATTTCAACCATCTAAGCATAGCTTTAACCATACATTTAATGTTTCAAAATTTCTAATTCTTAATTATTGTTCACATTTTTAAAGGAACTTGAAACCTTACCGTCTGCAAACAATAAATAAATAAATTATAAAAACATTCTAACACCAACATAAATTTCTTTCCAACTTGATAATGATATTGTTTTAAAAGATGAGTGATATTTTGTTAATTATCTCTCCATCAAATTTAATGTTATTTTAAAATACAATAATATATCACTTTCAAGTAACTACTTGAAGGAAGTAAAAAATTCAGTCCACATTATACTCTGTAACTTTCATTTTCTATGAGATGCACTAATGAAGTAAGACATTAGAAATGTTCAAAAATTGAAATCCAAAGGTATATTAATAGTATAATTTCTTTTCTTATGAAACCTACTAGCTACCACTGAGATATTGCCAGCTTCAACACTAAAAGAAAAATGGGATATATTAAAAAATGCTAAATTAAATTGCTTTCCGACGTGACACAATAATAAGATCATAACATTATTTTAAAAATTAGGTGATATTTTTATTAGATATCTCTCCATTAAATTTAATATTACTTTCAATGCAATGACCTATTATTTTCAAGGTAATTACTTGACAATGTTGTAACATCACCTCATAAATCAAAACTTGAGTCAACATTATACTTATTCATAACTTTCATTTTCTATGAGACCTACCAATGAGCTATAGTATTAGAAAGTTAAAAAATTATACAATTGCAGGCTTCAAAACTAAAAGAAAAATGGAATAAAAAATAATAAATAAAAAAAATTCTGACACAACATAATTAAATTGCTTTTGAACGTAAAACAATAGCAAGATCATAATATTGTTTTAAAAATGGGTGATAATTTTGTTTGATATATCTCCATTAAATTTAATATTATTTTCAATGTAATTACTTGAAGGTGTTGTAGCATCACTTCATAAGTCAAAATTGAGTCCACATTATACTTTTCCACAACTTTTATTTTCTATGGGACCCACTAATGAACTAAGATATTAGAAAGTTCAAAAATTGGAATTCAAAGTGTAGACCCCATTTGGGGCTCATTCCTTTGCATCTCTACAGGTTATAATTCTTTGCAGGTGGAGGGCTCTCAAGGAGCCACGTGTCGCCTCGTGGTTGGTGGTCATAGAAACAGATGGTGGAATTGAGGAGCGAGTGAGAGTTTGACACGTGGCATGGAGATATTCTGGCCGTTAGAGAGGAGGTACGTTTCTGTTGAGGAGCAGCAGGCCAGCTAGAGGAACAGGGGGGGTGCCTTTTCAGCAGGAGGAGATTATGAGAGAGGGAGTTTTTTTTTTAGAGAGAGGAGAGTTTCTGGGGGGACGGTGAACTTGAGAAAAGGGGAACTTGAGAGAGAAAGAACCAGAGAGTGAGAGTTTTCCAGAGAGAACAGAGAGCTTGGGAGGGAGGAGGAGCCTTTCCTGGAGCTGGGGAGGCTAACAAGACCCTACTGCAGAAGGGCATTTTCAGGTATGGATGCAACTGATATATGGTTTGATTCACATTCTTATTATTCCTACCCGTTTTTTTATTGATATTTGAGTGTTAGTTGTCTTGCTTGAGGTGGATAATGAAGGCCACCTATTCCTTGTTGAGATATAGTCTTGGATTCATATTGTTAGCCTTGGTATGCTTTGTCTCTGATTGTGAAATATCCAAGAGTCCTGTCATTTATTTGCATTCGATACTGTATTCCTCACCCTAACCCGAGAAGGTTCCCGGAAAACTCATGATGTGAAGCCTTCTTTGAGGACCTTTTTATTTGTTTCCCTTTGTGCCCTGTTTTCATGCATTTTTTTAATGGTTGAGGCCACCCCTGTTCCTGGATCTTGTTAATTATATGGATTTTGAGAGAAGAGATACCTTTGAAAGAAGAGAGATCATCTGAGGATGAGAGGAGGAGGAATTGTTCAAGCAGAAAATGAGCTGAAGGGTACAAAGGAAGTATTCTCGGCTGCTGTGCTCTCCACATTTTTGTTGTGCAGGGCTTGCATGACATTGTTCATCTGTTGGTAGAGCCTATCATTATTTGTACATAGGTGTGGGAGAAGGCATCGCTTGGTTGATTGGTTGGGCATTAATATTGGAATACATAATTGATAGCTCAGTTGTTGCTCGTGACATATTTCTGAATCTGGCTTTATTTTTGGAGGCGAGGATAAGCTACCTGTTCTTGGCTTGGTATTGTGGTTAATCCATGCACAACAATTCTGGTTTTCATTGTCACTGGGATATTGTGTGTTGGGATCAAGAAGACAAGTGCTCCATTACTCTTGATGCTTTAAAGTGGGTTGATTGAGGAATTGAGAAGTTGTCCTCGAACGAAGCCGCCGGCGGCGAAACGCCTCCGCCGTCACCACCTCACTGCCAACTTAGTCCATCTGGGTACCAAACTCAGCTGCGACATCCATACTCACTGCCCATTTCATCCCGCCACCTTCTCTCTCTCTTCATCCCACTAAACTCATCCTATCGTACCACCTCTCTTATTTATCCCCCCGCCTTGCATGCACTGGAGGTCATCTTCCCAAAGGCAAGGTTGATGATGAGAGGTTCTCAAGTGATGAGGATTCGCGAAGTATGGTGAAAGCTAAGTACTCAAGTCTCCGAGGCCCATAAACGTCAAATGTCATATCATCTATAACAGCAACTATAGCAGCTCATCGGGTGGCCCTAGGTACGTTATTCACATATATCTGATGAATAAAAAAAGCGAGAATTTATGGGAGTCAGAGCAGAAGCATGTGACTTTATGAATTGACGCCTCTAAGGAAGCTGCTCTCGTGGAATTCTTGAATTTCGTGTGTGTCAATACCCTATCTACAAGTACAGCTCTTGGTTTGCTGAAATATGCTGATGACTGTTGATAAACTTGAGGTTGCTTCATGTATGTGGCGTTGTGGTAGACTCTCGAGGAACTCATCCACAGCACTTGAATCTGCATTGCTCTATATCTAGAGCTTCCTTCTAGTTATTTGATGGCTGAGGCAGTTTAGCTTTCAACAGATACAGTTAGGCAGCACCTTGCTAGTCGATACAAGGACATGACTAAATTTCAAGAAGGGGCGACGGACTTGCCTCTCACTGGGATTGAAGCAGTTTTGTCCAGTGAGGATCTCCAGGTTGCGTCAGAATATGTAGGGGCACATGGTGTCTTCTAGCATACAAGCCACGCCACCTCCTGCTTCTGTATGAAATGCACTTGTGTCAGATCAAATCTTCCACCCAGTTGCAGCTTCAAGCCATGGAACTTCTGACTCACCCAATATAACTGCCACGTGTTCTCTTTTTTGTCGTGATAATCCCTCCGGGATGCATCCAAAGCAACCACTGCTAGGCAACTGCTAGAGCTATTCGGTGGGCCAGTTTTGCTAACACGCCTCTCTATGTAGTTCATGTGATGGGCATTGATGCGATGAAAGAAATAGCTGAAGCTCGAAAATCAGGACAGAGGGTTATGGGAGAGCCAGTAGTTCCTGGGTTAGTCCCTGATGATTCTGGGCTCTAGGATCTTGACTTCATCAACGCAGCAAAGTATGTAATGAGTCCCCCTATTAGAGCATCGGGACATGACAAGGCCCTTCAAGCTGCTCTTTCAACTGGAAATCTACAGCTTGTAGGGACTGATCATTGTGCCTTCAATTCCACACAGAAAGCTTTTGGAATTAATGATTTCCGAACAATTCCTAATGGTGTTAATGGTATTGAGGAGAGGATGCATCTAGTTTGAGACACAATGGTGGGGTTTGGCCAAGTCTCAGTCATTGATTATGTCCGGATAACAAGCACTGAATGTGCTAGAGTCTTCAACATGTATCCAAGGAAAGGAGCAATACTTGCTGGATCTGCTTCTTTGAGGAGCAAGGCAGGCGCTGTAGCAACTTTCCAGGCACGACTCGGGACACGTTTGATGGTAAAACAGTTCTGGAGTTGAGATGTGAAGCTTATGTTCCGATGGCCATCCTCTGCATCAACGACATTTGTTCATCCGCCCGCGCATCCTGGAGCCTCCTCTCCATTGCAGTTGCGCACCGCTTGGGCCCAGTTCCAGTGGGGGAAACCAGCGTCTTCATTGCAATCTCTTCTGTCCACCGCGCAGATGCATTGGACGCTTGTAAGTTTGTGATTGATGAAATTAAGGCACCAGTTCCGATATGGGAGAAGGAGGTGTATGCAAATGGAGAGGTTTGGAAGGAGAACTCTGAGTTTTTGGAGAGAGGATCAAAGCTTGGTAGTGCTGGGTTGCAGTAGGGAGGTACATGCTGTTCAAGAAAAGTAAAGATGGAGGCATAGGAGATGAAGGGTTGCTGTGGGGCTAAGGTGAAGGTGGATGTTGAATGACCACTTTATGCATCCATGGAGGAGAGCTTTATTGGTCATTCGATGATGATTGGAACTTCAGAAAGCGCACAGTTAAAAGGACCCTAAGCTACCAGAGGTCTTCATGATGTGTTTCCACTGAAGATGAGCTGACTTCACATTGAGATTTCTCCTCATTAAATGAGGGCATTCCCAGCGTCAATAGAGGAATCTCAACACAATTGCACCCAGCTGAGGATCTTTCTCCTTAATGACAGCCTATATCCACCCTTGCATGGTCTGAATGGTCACTCTAGGCCGTGTGTCACCCTCAGGTTCACCATCTTTAATTTTTAAAGTGTTTCTCTTCCCAAATAATATTCTTCAAATAAATTTCCGGATTTCAATTCTCTCATTTTTACCCTTAGCATTTTTTTTAGGTTCCGAAAAATTCCGTTTTTTTTTATTTATATAAAATTGGTTGTCATTTTCTTTCCTGCAAGCCACTTTTGAATTTTCTTTGTTTTTAAAAATATTTTAAAATACGCAAAAATCAAATTTTGTAATTCCTAGTTATGGAATTTACATATTTGGTTCATGCAAAATAAATGGGCTTTGGTGGGGGCCCAACATCAAATAAATTTTCTTTAAAATAAAAATGAATTTTGAGTGAAGTGCCATGCATGCCTTTGATGATTTTGTACTCGATTTAGTGACATGTGAGCTATGTTTATGCTCTTTGTTTTGCACTAACCCTCTCTCTTGATAGCGCATAGTGGCTCGCTGCTCAGGTACACACTCATTCCCACTCTGGTTAGTTTATATGCATTCTCTGACTCTCATATGTGCCTGATTGATTCGAGTATTTATTGATTTTCCCATTGATTGTCATGTCAACTTCATCTCATTAGTAGAGACCTGACTTAGGGACTTAGAGGGGTACTACGGTCTTTACCGTACCTTCCCGATAAGTAACCTGACCCCCGAACCTGATCCAGTTTTTCGTAGATCACCTTTTCCAAAATAAGGAGTCGCACTTAGGGTTTTCTTTCTTATTTTGTTTACCCTGTTAAAAATAAAACAAAAATAAGTGGTGACTCCAAGTCATTTTTAAATAATCAATAAAAATCATTTTTCAAATAAAAATCGAGTTCGTCATTCAAGTGGGAAACGCATTGAGCCGAAATGCGGGGTCCACACAAAGGTATATTCATAGAATAATTCCTTTTCTTATGAAACCTACTGGCTATCACTGAGACATTGACTTCGACTATTCATATTTTCGAATGAACTTGAAACCTTACAATTTGCAATTGCAAGCTTCAAAACAAAAAGAAAAATATAATGTATAAAAAAAATGCTAACACAAAATAACTAAATTGTTTTCTAGCATGACATAATAGTAAGATCATAATATTGTTTTAAAAATTAGGTGATATTTTTATTTAGATATCTCTCCATTAAATTTAATATTACTTTCAATGCAACAACATATCATTTTCAAGGTAATTACTTAATGGTGTTGTAACAACACCTCATAAATAAAAAATTGAGTCCATATTATACTTTTCCACAACTTTCATTTTCTATGAGACCTACTAAAGAGCTACAATATTAGAAAGTTAAAAAATTAGAATCCAAAGTTATATTCATAGAATAACTACATTTCTTATGAAACCTACCACTAAGACATCGACTCCAACTTTTTATATCTCTAGATAAACTTGAAACCTTACAATGTATAATTGTAAGTTTCAAAACTAAAAGAAAAATGGAATAAATTAAAAAAAAACTTCTAACATAGATTAAATTGCTTTCAAACGTGACACAATAGTAGAACCCTGAGTTTGTTAAGAGAGATGGTTGCATGCCTAAGAAACATCGATCTCTTTCCCAGGGACAGATTTATATATATATATCTTTGGAGTTGTTACTGATTGGAATTATTCAAAAGTAGCAACAAGCCATTGTGATTCTTTCAGATTTCTAAATGCCTCATTTCCACATTTTTCCAAGAAGCTAACTTTCTACAATCCTAATGAAGGTGGAGATTCTGAGTTGCCCAAATTTGGAGTTCAAACTAAATGCATGTTGTCAAATGCAAATGTAGAACATCACTTCTCTTGAATACCGGTATGTTGCTTGTCTCTTATTTCTCGCATAATTGTCAAGAGATGCCTTACTTGATGCTTAAACATCTTGGTATTAATGATCATGGAAAACAGATTTCAAGTGGTAGAGAAGGGGATAATGCACCACAACATATTTCTTGTACATCTTGCAAGGATGCTCTACCATAATGATCAAAAGAAACAAAGTAGCCAAAACTAAGCAATGAGACGAGGAGAAAGAAGAGGGGAAGGAGAGAAAGCAACCTAATGCAAAGATGCATCAAATTGTTGTGTCTTGACAAAGGGATGAAGAGATGGAGAACACAAGATGCTGCTTTTTGGTAATAGGAGAAAGTCATGAAGATAAATTGTTTGGCTTGACCAAGAGAGGAAGAAACAAAGAAAAAAGAATCCAAGGTTCATTAGAGGATACTGGTGCGACATTACACCCATGTAAATATAAACCAACTGTCAATGCCACATTGAATAAGGTTCACATGATATGCCCATGAGTGCTACACTTCTATAATTTCATCAAACTGTCGTGCCACAAACTGTGTGCATCAATATACCATATGATTTTCGTGCCTAGCTGGTGTACCTTGATTTTGGTCCTCAGACAGGAGTAATCAACAAAATTTATAACCTATATCACCATGTACTAGGATAGCCTCAGCTAGTATAGCATAGTGGCTCTAAGATCGTTCACTGGGAAGGGTTTTCAACTTACTATTGACATAAATTCAAAGTTGAATTGATGTTTTTTCATTTCAAGGTTAGCTTTAAAAGAAAACATAATCTTTGGTTGAAAAAGGATTGGTTTTAAGCTAACCAAAAATAATAGTAACTGAAATTACTAATAAAGAAAAGCGTTTCTTGGAGTTTTAGGATCACTAGGGTCAGGTTCCTAATACAAAAACAGAGTTTCGGTCACTTGAATCTTTTTCTCGCATTGGAGAATTAACATATAGTTATTTCTCTAACCGGTGTGGTACAGATGCTTTCCTTTTATGGATTCCAACACTAAATCCCTCTCACTGATTCATCTTGCAATGGTTCATACCTCTCACCTAGTATTAGCCATTCAAGGTGATCCTTAACCTTGGATTTCCCTTCTTAAGCTCGCAAGAAATAACTAATGAATGTCTCCTTAGAGTCCAAAAGTTTACCAAGTGTTGGCTATTCTAGAAAATCCTACCTTTAAACCACCTCTCAAAGGCTCGCAAGAGATAAACTAGTGCATCTCAATGGACGGAGATCACTTGCCTTACCAAGTGTTGGCCCAGGTGATTTAACGGCGTTTTAAGTTAACTAAAAAGATAAAAACCATTAACGGGTCACACTTTCTCTTCATTAAAAGCTGAAACAACAAAACTTCCAATTCTTGCATTCGGCACCTTACCCAGCTCCCTTAACTCCAAGAGACAAAAAGTCTAGCCACTCATTCTCTGAGAAAACATCCTTATAGCTTGTTTGACTAATAAGAAAAATACAATCAAAGTGAGTATGTAAGGCAGAGCAAAGCTCTGTTTATTACTTCCTTCAAAACTATACAAACGGTTGTCTCTGAGAACAAGCTCCCAAGATGATTTTGTAAAGAAAATTACAAACTATATATATGAGGTTATTCACCCTTTGTTCTTACTTATTAACTAAGGAATCCTATGATTGGTAGATTACAAGGAGAAAATGGGGATTTAAACAACAAATATCTGAAGAAAAAATCTAAAAGAGTCGGTCGCAAATATCTGGAAGCACTCAGGTGGATTTCGTAGGCATGCAAGATGGGCTGTGAAATTTCGCAAGCTGAAGGTCTTCATTTTGCAGCCAAATGTTGATTTCGCAGCGAGCACCTTGTGATTTCGCAGCTGCGAAATTGGCCTTCAACTTGGTATGATTGGCTTCCAATGGCTATAACTTTTTCATTTCAACTCCGATTTGTGTATTGTTTAAAGCCTGGATTCCTGACTTCCTGAGCTTCCAAACGACATATAGTATGCATGAAATGGACTCCAGAAAGTGCTCTAAATATGTCCAACAATTGCTATCCTCTTGAATTCTTCATGTTAGATTTTTCTCTTTTCTTTCCCTCCTTGTATTCATGATTTGCTTTTGGCAAATGACTATGAAGCTTCAAAGCTTGGATTCTTCATGTAAATGAGCTTCCAATTGATTTGACATGGATTCTATATAAATCTCCTCAATCTTGGATTGCTTTGGTGATCAAAATACTATCAAAAACACCAAAACTTAACACAATTTGATTAAAAACGATTACAAGGGTCCTTAACATGCCAATTGAGTTAAAAGGTAATAACTACTACTCAAAAATGTTTAAAAGAGTTAATTACAAGCTACAAAATAACACTTTTTGAGTAGTAATCACTCCCCACAACCGACATATTGCTAGTCCCTTAGCAATGAAGGGGAGAAAAAGTAAAATAAACAGTAATATAATTTACAAAATCATACTGATCACTTCAAAAAAATTTTAAGTGGCATGATGATCTAACTCTCACATGGAACATTAAAGATATAAAACTCAAATTTCAACAAGAGTTATCAAATACCTTGCCTAATCACAATTCATAAAGAGAAGACATTATGCAAATTGAAGCTTTAAAATTGTTTCCACTTTCAAAGGTCCAATCCTTACTCTTCCACAAAAATCTAAGTGTTACTTGATAGTTTCTGAATATAGTATGCTAAACTAATCTCTCCCCCCAACCTAGTTTTTTTTCAACACTTAGCAAACTGACAAAATTCAATAGGCTAAGAACGCACCCTTTTGTTTCACAATTTTTTTCATTGTAGGAGTACAAGGCTTAAAGGTATCCTTTTCTAAATTTTCCATGTAATGGGGGTCCATCGATGACTCCCAACCAATTAAGGCTTAGGGCATCAAGCTTTAAGGATCTTTCAACCACTAACTCCTCGGATTTTATCCCAGACTTTTGAGAATGAATTTTTAATACCCAAGCACCTACAGTATGTTAAACTCCACCTATTCACCCTTGTAACGAGCATTGAGGTCGGTGACTTCCAACCAATTAAGGCTTAGGGCACCAGGTTTTAAAGATTTTCACCATATATCCTTCAGACCTTGCTCAAGTTTCAAGGTAAGCAAACATTTTTCTTTTTTCTTTTTTTTCCAAAGGCTCATTGGCCTTTTATAAGGTGTCCCAACACTATTAATTGAGGTCAAAGGTACCAAGTCTAAAATTTTCCTAAGTCAAGAGGGAAATAGTTTTTCATCTTATACTCGGAACCTATTGTGCACAATGTGTGAATAGCTTAAAGTGGAAGAACTAAGGTTGAATTCAATAGAAGTTTCAACAATTTATCAACTTTAGTAAGCATAATACAAACTCTAAGTCAAGTGAAAAACAAAAATTCAATTTCTCTCATTTTATTTTGAGAATTTTTCCTTAATAACCATGGAGAGTAGAATAAAAACTATAATTTTTTTTTTTAAATTAAGCATTAACAACTAAATTACCAAAATAACTTAGCATTTAAAATAAAAACTTCCTTCCTCAACTCTCTTCCCCCCAACCAAGCTAAACATTGTCCTCAATGTGGCAAGAGCGATTGAAATTACAGAGAGAAAGTGGTACCTCCCAGATGCTGCTGTATCTGCCTAAGGATGGCAGTATGCTGGGTATAGGTGGCGATAAGCTGATCCTGATGGGCACGTATGGCTGTCATTTGTTGAGTCAGGATGCTTTGAGAAGTGATCAATGTCTGCAAAGTGTGACATAGGCCTCTGAACTCGGAAATGGATATGGCTATCCTAGACTCAGATGGAGAAGGAGGCTCTGATGTAGTTGGTACAACTGGTAGAGTCCCTGGTGTGGCAGGAGGAGCAGAGGGTGCAACCTCAAGCATAAGTCTTGTAGAGGGCACTTCAAAGGCAGGTGCTCTCATGTCAGCAAGTATTTCAACTAGTTGTGGCTCCTCTAAATGCTATGGATGTGGAATCTCTGGATGCTCTGGTCCAGCTGGGGCTCCTGGCTCTACATCATAAGTTGTCATACTAGTCCATTTGTCGAGAGTGAATATCTCTCAACAAATGTGTCTGCGCTCAAGCTGAGGCTCAGATGGATATCCCAAGTGCTCCAAAATCTGATAGAGCAATCTCAGGAATAGAAGTGGAATGACATCCTCTCTCAGTAGCTTCTTCCTATGGACCTTCTTTTCAAAGTACATAAAAGCGGTCATAATGAGATGATGAGGGCCAAAGAAAAATCCCTTTGATATCCTGAATAAGACCTTTAGCAAAGTTCCTCTCCTCTGCACCATATGCTGAAGTGGATAGATGTTATAGCGCAGAAGTGCATCTATAAAGAACATGCTGGGAGGGAGCTCCTTTCTCAACAGATATGGACGTGTGGATGCTCCTCTGGACAGTATATGGACCATGTCACTCTGGACGTGCTGGCTCGTAGGGAATGCGTAGGGCCTCTGCTATATGTCTGGTTCCCAGGATACCATGGCGTCCGTAAATGGTGAAGTGGATGACAGTAGGATCCCGAACGCGATATGTAGTCATAGACTGATAAAAGTCTAATGCTACACGGGGATAGAAGAAATCCCTAGGAGTCATCAGGTACTCCATATGGTATCTCTGTAGTAGATGGAAGGAATCTCTGAGCTCTGGCTGAAGCCTGAAGGTAGTTTTGTCAAAGCAAAGCTCGGAGTGGAATGGCCTAGCCCGACAATCCAAATTACCCTCAATGGGTGACTGAGTGACCATGGGCCACCTGATAACCACCTCAGGAGTCATCCTAGAGGGAATCTGAGACTTTATGGCAGGTGGCTAAGGTGGCTGAGGCTCGGATGAAGGCTCTGATGGCTCAAGTAGAGCTGATATCCTTGCTTTCTTCTTAGGAGGACGGCTACTTGACTTTTTGGCAAGAGAGGAGCTTGCCCCTGGTGTGGTGGGTGGTTTTCTCGTCTCATATCGCCTCGAAGGAGAACTCAATGGTGCGTCCTCTACTGAAGGTGGGACGACAAGTGGCTGTGAAGGCTTAGTCATGGAGCCTTACACAGGGGCCACTCTCAGTGCTCTGGGGCGGCCTGAAGGAGATGAGGTCTTGGCTCATCGGGTTTTTTCCATGGCTGATTTAGAGAGGTTTGAGAGAGGGTGGCCAGAGATGCGCGCGGCTTGGGCTCAGACGGAGGTCCTCTAGAAATGGTACTCTGGCTTGGCCTCTATTTTGCACCAAATGGAGGTTTTCACAAGGCAAATGACCGGTGTAAAGTGAAAATTTGGAATTTAAAAAGTTAAATTAGAAGCCAAGTGATGGTTGGAATTTTTCGCAGATGAGGGGTTATTTCGCAGCGAAGTCCCCTTTTCGCAGCCAATGGCCATTTTCGCAGCCCATTTCGTAGCTGCGAAAAGAGAGGGGCTGCGAAATGGCACTCATGTGCCAAAGGGGTTTCGCAGGGGTTTTCGCAACTGCGAAATGAGGCTTGGGCTGCGAAAATGAGCTTTTGAGGGCCTTGGTGGTTTCGAAGAGGTTTTCGTAGCTGCGAAATGGAACTTGTGTGCCAAAGGTGGGTTTCGCAGTTGCGAAAATTTTCGCAAGGTGTGGCTATGGGGCTGCGAAATGGTTTCACAGAGGAGGGCCTATTTCGCAGCAAACCCTTAATTTCGAAGCGGGCACCTTGTGGCTGCGAAATTATTTTGCAAAGGATGGCCGTTTTCGCAGGAATCTATTTTGGGCTGCGAAATTTCGCAAACAACTGAAATTTCTTACTTCTAAGCTCCTTTTAGCTCTTTGAGACCTTCCTTCACCTCTTTTGCAAGTCCTCCTCAATTAGATCATTCAAAAAGTCTAAGTTATATACAAATAACATAAATTAAGACTAAGATCAAAATCAAAACAATTAATAAAGCTATTAAATTAACAAAATTAAACAAAAAATATGGACTTTGGTGAGACCAAGTCCATCTAACCCCTATTTGATTAGGATTTCTGTGGCTCAAGGAGGTTGATTTCCTCCTTATCTCTCTTGAATGGCTCGATGAATGGTTTGAGACGATGGCCATTGACTTTAAAGGTGTCAGTGCTGTTGGAATTCAGTAATTCCACCACTCCATTGAGATGCACTTGGTGAATAATGAAAGGGCCTATCCACCTTGACTTCAACTTCCCAGGAAAGATATGGAGCCTTGAGTCATAGAGTAAGACTCTTTGTCCTTCCTGGAATTCCTTGTTGGAGATTAACTGATCATGCCACCTCTTCATCCTCTATTTTGAAACTTTGGAATTGATGTAGGCATCATTTCTTAATTCCTCCATCTCATTAAGGTCTAAACACCTCTTTGCCCCAGTTTTGATCAAGTCCATGTTTACCTTCTTGATTGCCCATCAAGCCTTATATTCAACTTCCACAGGAAGATGGCATGCTTTGCCATAAACTAGGCGATAAGGAGACATGTCAAGAATAGTCTTGTAAGTTGTTCTATATGCCCATAGTGAATCATGGAGCTTAATAGATCAATCTCTTCTGCTCATGTTCATCACCTTCATCAATATGTTCTTGATTTCCCTGTTTGCTAGCTCAATTTGCCCGGAAGTCTGAGGGTGATAAGGTGTAGCTACCTTATGCTTCACCCCATACTTGGCTAATAGGGTTTCAAAAGGTTTGTTGCAAAAATGAGTACCTCCATCACTGGTTATAGCCTTGGGCACCCCAAATCTTGAGAAAATGTTCTCTTTAAGAAACTTGAGAACCACCCTGTGATCATTGTGTTTACAAGGGATTGTCTCAACCCATTTAGAAACATAGTCCACCCTCACCAAGATATAAGAGTTACTAAAAGACATTGGGAAAGGTCTCATGAAGTCTATGCCCCAAACATCAAAGAGATCAACTATTAGAATGGGGTTCATAGGCATTTGATTTCTTCTTGTTAGCTTCCTAAGCCTTTGGCATCTATCACAGCTCCTACACATGGTGTGGGCATCTTTGAAGAGTGATGTCCAACTAAACTCTGATTACAACACCTTCATGGTTGTTTTCTAGGAGGAAAAGTGGCCTCTACATGCACTCTCATGGCAATGGCTGAGGATTCCTTATTGCTCTTCTTCAGGGACACACTTTCTTATTATTTGATCTGCACAATACTTGAAAAGAAAAGGCTCTTCCCAATAATAGGCATGAATCTTTGCAAAAAAATGCTTCCTGTCTTGTGCTTTCCACTCTCTTGGAACTTCACCAGTAACTATATAGTTAGCAATATGAGCATACCAAGGAGTTTTTTCTAGCAACATAAGTGATTCCTCTGGAAAGTCATCATTAATAGGTAAGACATGGGAATTGTGTGCTATAGCCAACCTTGAAAGGTGGTCAGCTACCACATTCTCCACTCCTTTCTTATCTCTGATTTGGAGATTGAACTCTTGTAGTAAGAGAATCCATCTAACCAACCTTGCTTTTGCATCTTGCTTTGTCAATAAATACTTCAAGGCTGAATGGTCAGTGAAAACAATGATGAAAGACCCTACTAGATAAGCACGAAACTTGTCTAAGGCAAACACTACAGCTAACAATTCTTTCTTTGTGGTTGTGTAGTTCCTTTTTGCTTCGTTTAATGTCTTGCTTGCATAGTAGATCACATAGGGCTTTCCATCTTCTCTTTGGCCAAGCACAGCTCCTATAGCAAAGTCACTAGCATCACACATCACTTTAAAGGGTAGTTGCCAGTTGGGAGCCCTCACTATTGGATCCGTTGTCAAGAATTACTTCAGTTGATCAAAACTCTTTTGACATCTCTCATCCCATACAAACTTAGCATCCTTAGCCAAAAGTTCACAAAGAGGCTTTGAAAACTTAGAGAAATATTTTACAAACCTCCTATAGAACCCTGCATGGCCAAGGAATTGCCTTACTCCTTTTACAGTTGTTGGGGATGGCAATTTGACAATAAGTTCCACCTTTGCTTTATCAACTTCAATGCCTTTCTCGGAGATGATATGGTCAAAGACAATTTCTTGTTGTACCATAAAATGACATTTCTCCCAATTGAGCACCAAGTCCTTTTCAATGCATCTGTTCATAACCGCTTCCAAGTTGACTAAGCATTCTTCAAATGTACCTCCATATATGGTGATGTCATCCATGAAAAACTCCATAATTCGCTCCACCATATCACTGAAGATACTTAGCATACATCGTTGGAATGTTGCAGGTGCATTACATAAACTAAAAGGCATTCTTCTGTAGGCATATGTTCCAAATGGACATGTGAAAGTGGTATTCTCCTGATCTTCAACATCAATTTCAATTTGAAAATACCCGGAGTAGCCGTCCAAGAAACAATAGAAAGGGTGGCCAGAGACTCTCTCCAACACTTGATCAATAAATGGCAACGGAAAATGATCATTCCTTGTCACAGCATTCAATTTTCTATAATCAATACACACCCTCCAACCTGAAGTGAGGCGTGTAGCAACTTCTTCTCCCTTTTCATTTTGAACCACCGTGATCCCTGACTTCTTTGGGACTACTTGAGTAGGACTTACCCAAGGGCTATCAAATATGGGGTAAATAATACTTGCTTGAAATAGCTTCAGAACCTCAGCTCGCACCACCTCTTGCAAATGAGGATTCAATCTTCTTTGAGGTTGACGAATTAGTTTAGCTTCTTCTTCCATGTATAAATGATGTGTACAGACCAAAGGACTGATGCCTTTCAAGTCAGATATTTGTCATCCTATTGCTTTCTTACACCTCTTGAGAACTTCAAGTAGAGACATCTCCTGAGGAGTAGTAAGAGATGAAGACATAACAACAGGGCACTTTTAATTTTCTTCCAGGTATGTATATTTCAACTCCGTGGGTAGAGGTTTCAGATTGAGCTTTGGGGTCTCCTCTTTAGCAGCTTCTTGTGCCTCCTCTTTATTGAACAAAGGTAGAATCTCTTTTATCCTTCTCCAACCTTGTAAAGTAGCAAGCATATCAAAGGGTTCAGGCAACCCTTCTTCAAGATCCCCAAGACTTTCATTCAACTTGTCTTGCATTTTCTTATTACAATGCTCCTCCACTAGAGTGTCAATAATGCACACTTCTTCTGGACCTTCTTCTTCTTTCAGAGTGATTAGCTTTTTGGACATATAGAAGATATTGAGCTCCAGTTTCATGTTGCCAAACGTGAGTTGCATAAGTCCATTCCTACAATTTATGATTGCATTTGACGTAGCAAGGAATGGCCTTCCAAGGATGATAGGAACATAATTCGTTTCCTTGACAATTAGGTATGTGTCAAGAACAACAAAGTCTACTCGATAATAGGAATTATCAACTTGAACTAAGACATCTTCAATTATCCCCCTTGGAATTTTCACTGATCTATCTGCTAGAGATAGAGTGATTGATGTTGGCTTCAATTCACCAAGTCCCAATTTCTTGTAGATAGAGTATGGTAGCAAATTCACACTTGCTCCCTAATCTAACAACCACTCATCTAGATATATCTACACTCATGATGACCGAGCTAACGTTTTCTTAAAGCACCCATTTGAACAAACACTTATAATTGTCGTATTAACACTAGTACGATCGTCTAAGTTCAAACACTTATTTTCAATTATAAATAATTATTAATCAGGCCAATTAGAGGATGACATATAAAGGCTTGACAAAATATAAATATCTATGAACATTCGAGAGAAGAAAAACAAGTGGAATTTTGACGTACTTACGAACACAACTTAAAATTTATCTTTTAAAAGAAAAACGTCCAAGAAACCAATCACGTAAATGAAAAACCACGTTAAAATAAAAGTCCATGAAATGTTTTAATAAACTATTTCTAATATAAAAAATATTTTTTTTAAAAGAAAAAAATAACTAATAATATAAAAAAAATACTTGATAAATAATCTTTCTAATAACACTCTAAATATATATATATAAATCTGAATACAGAAAATCTTCAAAAACATATTCAAAATCGTAATCTTTTAACATTATGATGAAGAAGCATCAATCTGTGATCCATGGATGAAGATGTTTTGACAGCACAACAACAATCATTTTAAAAATGAATAAATTAAACAGTTATGCATGACTTGCATAATTTTATGATTGTACGCATGATTTGTATGAATGTCAAATCCTAGATAAAACAAGAGGGCGGTGACCACGTGTCCATGTTTACCTTTCGCGAATAGAAAAGATGGCAATCAATTTACGTGAAATTCATTGCAGCAACGTGGAAGACACCCATTGGCCAGATCTTTTCAACCATTAATATTATCATATTCTTTTCTTTAAGAGGGAAGTTACTTCCAAAGTTAATTTACTGGCTGCATCAGAGACATTTGATGGGACTTTCATATCTAAAAACCCTCACCGGATGCTCCATCCGTCCCGCAATTTGATCGGATCCACCTGTGTCCAAAGACACCATTTTCAAACAACAGTTGGTAGTTCGGACTTGTACACTCAAAACTTTCTATTAAATTAATAAAAGATTATATGCCGAAGGTTCATCTTCACATGACTCTTTCCCTGTCCCATTCTACCCTGAATCCACGATCTCATTAAATTAATATAAATCTGGTTTTAGTGTTGATGGGTCAGTACCTAAAAGACAAACACCATGGATCAAATCCTACCACATTTATATTAAGGTTTCATTAATTTATGTTAGGTTCGAGCTTAGTTTTATTCTTTTATATCTTAATCTTATTATTTAAATTTATTTTTTATACTTTATTTTTATTATTTATATCATCGTAAAACATGATATGTATATTGAACTCAAATCCTATAAGTTTAAATATTTAGAAAAATTGATATATCAATATAGTTTGGTTTGGAGAGGAGTTGTAGTTTGAACTACTCCATAATTTTCATATTTGTTTCTTCATCTGATATCTATTCTCTTTTTTAACAATTCTTTGGTATATCTCCCGTCTTGTCATTTGCAATTATATGAAATGAGATCGTATGTTAGGGAGGGGGCTAACTCAAATCTTATAAGTTTAAACTTTTAAGAAAATTAATAATTTAACATTTATCACAATCAAACTGAAATTTTTTATAAATACTTTTTTAGTGCTTTAAGTTATGTTTGATTGTTCAAGTATTACGAAAAAATGTTAATGAAATATTTAGTTTTACTTTAAGTTATATATAATTAAAATTAATTAAAAGTTTATGTATTTTTAGATTCATTTAATCTTTATAAATAAAATAAGATTTAAATAAAATATAAAAATAAATTATGAATTTTAAATTTATTTTATATTATTATTATTATTATTTTCTAATTTTCCTCTTTATTTTCTTTTTCGAACGAGCTTTACTACTTCAATTCACCTTTTGTTTTTGCTTTTTTTTTAAAAAATAATAATAATTTTTATTAAAATAAATGTAATTTATGAGTAAATAAATTATTTTTCATAAATTTTATATTCTATCTTAATAAAAAGTAAATTTGTAACTTTATTTTAAATATGATTAAAAAGGGGAAATGGAAAAGGAAATTAAATTATTTTTACTTAATTTTATATATAAATGAGGTGAAGTGAGATAATACTTAAAATCATTTTGGTAGTGATTCTAAAAAATGTTTTTAATCTAAAAAGTCTTTTTTTTTTTTTAAAAAAAAAAAGTGTGTAAAAACAAGTTTAAGAAAATATGGTCAAATGGGCTCATATTTTCCCTTTGTTTTTAAAAATCAATGAAAACAATTTATATTTGTTCTCTAAAAATTGTTCTTTATTTCACCTTATTTTTAAAAATTGCTTCCAGATAACAATGGTCAAACATTGTTAGAAAATTTTAAAAACAGTTTTTTATTTTTAAAAACAAAAAAAAAAAATGCACTATTTTTAAATCACATGACCAAACAAGTTCTATTTGTAAGAAAAAAACCTCTAAGCATTATAAATTTTTTCAACCTCTCTTTATATTTGATATTCCTCAACCTTCTTATATTTTGGTTTAATTTTTATATGGTCAAAATTAGAGATGACAACTATAGAAGGATTTAGGACCAGTTTAAACAAATTAGGGATATATTTGAGAATTTTTTTATAAAATTAAATAAAAATTAAAATTAAATCATTTTTATTTATAAAATTCAATAAAAATAATTTAGTTTCTTTTTTTGTTTTCCCCCTTTTGAACATGTTTAAAATAAAATTGAAAATATAATTTTTATCAATGCTAATATAAAATTCATAAAAATTAATTTATTAACTCTTAAATTATATTAATTTTAATAAGATTTATATTTAAAAATAATAAAAAATAGTATAAAAGTTTAAATAAGACATGGTGACTATAACTTATAACTTAAATAATCAACATGAGTTGAGACAAGGATGACATGACCGTTAACATAATTATCCAAAATACAATAAGTACTACAATTTAAAGGTGATGAGGATAACATCTTCCCATTAACATAATTGTCCAAATTAAAGTTGATGCACACCATCTCACACATAATTTTGTCAAAAGTCTTTCACTTTTATCTTTTTCATAATTATTGAAAATTTTCATAATCTTCTTATCTAAGGGGCAAGGTGAACCACTAAAAAAATAAGAAGCTAAAGTGTCCATTTAATACATCTGTTATTTTTTTTTTTTAAATTAGAATTTCTATATGAAAGTAGAACATGTTATACAAAAAAATATAAATTTATGTCATATGTTTAAAAATCACATTAAAATTTTTTAAAATTTGGTTTAGTAAAATTCTTTTAATACCTTAAATTTTTAAATGATTTTTAAAACTATTATTATTTTTTTAATATAAGTATCCTTATATCTTTTTGTGGACCCCGCATTTCGTGCTCATGCGTTTTCCACTCGATGGCGAGCTCGATTTTATTTGAAAAATTGATTTTTTATTGATTAAGGAAATGACTTGGAGTCGCCACTTATTTTTGTTTTATTTTTAAAAGGGTAAACAAAATAAGAAAGAAAAACCCTAAATATGACTCCTTAATTTGAAAAAGACGGTCTGCGAAAAACCGGATCGGGTACGAGGGTCAGGTTACTTATCAGGAAGGTACGGGAAAGACCGTAGCACCCCTCTAAGTCCCTAAAATGGGTCTCTACTAATAAAATGGAGCAATCATAGCAATTAATTAAGAAATCAATGGATACCCGGAACTATCATGCACATATGAGAATCAGAATATGCATAGAGAATAACCAAAGTGGAAGTGGATACGTACCTATTCAGCAAACGACAACACGCTATCACAAAATAGGGTTAGTGGACAAACGCAGGTTGATTATGTACATATCATGGAACATAGCAAATCAATCACGCATGGCAAATAAATCAACCAATCGATCAATCGATCAATCAATCATAAAATCATGTATGTGGGGCCCCCACCAAAGCCCGATTAATCTTGCACGAATTAATATCACAAATTCCATTATTTAGGAATTATGAAGATTGCATTCACGCTTATTAAAATCAAGAGGAGCATAAGATTGTTTGAAAACCAGAGTGGAATCAAAACTATTTGAGAGAAAATTGGATTTTTGAAATTTATTTGAAAATTGGAGTCTTAGGGATTATTTGAAAATTGGAGTTTTAGAAATTACTTGAAAAACTAGATTTTTAGAAATTAAATATAAAAATGAGAATTTTAGAAATTAAACTTGAAAGGAATTGGAATTTTAGAGAGCTAAATTTGGGAATCGGAATTTTGAAAAAATTATTTAAAGACGGAATTTTAATAAACAAATAAGTGGATAAATAAAGGAATGGAATAATAATAATGATGAAATAATAAATATTAAGTAAATAATTGCGAAAAATAGAATTTTAAAGATTGAAGATTGAATTTAGAGATTGAAATTTTGAGAAATTATTTGGAGATGGGATTTTAAATATATGAATAAGTGAATAAATAAATGAACGGGATAATAATAGTAACGAAAATCGTCATTAAACAGCTGAATGTGAATAGTGAAAATTTTGAGGTTGAAAATTAAATTCGGGAGTCGAAAAATTGGAATTGTCTAATGATGGAATTTTAAAAATTAAAATTTGAAAATAATTAAAGTTTGGGAAGTTAAAGTATTGAAAACTAAATTTTAAAAAATCGGAGCTTTTGAAAAATTAAATTAGAATTGGAGCTTTGAGAAATTAAATTAAAACTAGAGTTTTTTTTTTTTTTGGTATATTATTTTAAGATTAAAATTTTGAAAATGAAATTTTTGGGCATCAAAAGTTGAAGAAAACTAATAAAATAATAGAATGAAATAAAATAAAAAGAGGCTTACCATCAAAACGTGTACACAACATGAGGAATCAATAAATGGAAAGAAAAGGCCCCACAAACCTATTTTTTTAAGTCTCTTCCTAGAAAGTCCACTTATAATTTTGCCCATTGGATAATAAGGTGATCCCATACTTTGCAACCATATCCATATGACCATATAGACCAAAAAAGTGTTGGAGCTAGTAAATAAAGTCAAACCACTTACCCTATTATAATAATAATTCTACTTGGAAAAATGCTCCGAGCCTTCACTGTTGCTGAAACTCTATGCATATATATGTAAAAAAACAACTGACATACCTAATGGCCGTGAAGGTACCAAAAAAATGGGGTGTGCAGTTGGTGCGGCGGCGAATGGAAAAGAACCAGCTGTGACATGGAGTTGATGCTATGGTGGATGAGCAGCCCGGTGATAAAGAAAAGTCAGTAGCCCGGTGATGAAAAAGAATAGCAGTCCGGTGATGAAAAGAAATCAACAGCCCGGTGATAAAAATATGGCAGCCCAGTGATTGAAAAAAATGGCTCTCTTCCCTCACTGTTCTTACATTTGTCACTCTTGTTTAACCTCAGGCCCAACACGCTGCCAGTTTTGGATGATGAACTCTTTGCATGCAAGCTTCTCTGTTTACAGATATTAAAAGAAGAAAAAAGATCCTAAAAACAGAGCATACATCTCGTTAACGTCTCTGCTTCATCTGAAACCATGGGTGGCTCAATCGGTTTTATCAAATACAAGAAACAACCTTTGTGTATAGGCCTTCATTCATAGAAAGGATCACAAATATAGGAGCCAAAACAACAAAAAACGAGGGAAAGATAATCAAGGAATAAAGTAGAAAAACATGAGTGTATCAAGCCTCATGTCGGGTGGTATCCATGGGCAGATACAGGTGGGAAGATCTCAAGCCAGAGCCACAAAATACGTGAGAAACAGATCTCATCAACTCCAAACTAAACCATAAGGATAACGGCAAGATCAACGACAACAAACAAGTGATCCAGAAAAATCAATGAAATTCAACATGAAATCCAACCCGGACTGATGAGCAATGCAAAGCAAACCAAAATGAGAAAGGGATGAGGAGAATATGAATCAAAAGGGAGCAAGAGACTCACCCCAAACTCACCTGCAGCTGTCTTCTTTCTCTGTTATCTCTTTCTCTAGTAAGTTCTCCTCTAAGATCAATGGAACCAGCAAGCTCCCTTCTCTGTGACTCCCCTAATGGCTGCCTCTCTCCCGTCAGACTCCCCCCTCGTATATCCTTTTTCTCTCATGTTTCTATCTTCCACCGCAAGCCACTCTGCCCGCTGCTACACGTCCCATTTGGTGGCTACCTTCATCATCAGCATGGCGTCTCTGCTCCTCTCCAGCTGGGGGTCCCCTACCCCTTCTAACAATATAATGAAAATCCCCAAAAAAAAAAAACCTCCCGGGTCCTCACTACCAAAGGGGGTCTACACTTATATAAAAGTTATTATTATTTTCTGATTTTAAAAACAAAAAACAAGAAGTTCATCTAAATAGATACTAATTTTATTATTATTTTTCTTATTATATATTTATGACTTGCATATAGAGATGACAATGAGACGGGTTTTCACCCCATTCCTAATGGGATGAATTTGAAATTTAAATAAACGAGTTAAAAGCATTTTTTAGAATTTTTTTAAAACTCGAGACAAGTTTGGGGTATGTTTAGATATTACCTTGTCCTGCCTCAATTAGATATAAATTGTTATTTTCCTATTTTTAATAATGATAATAATAATAATAATAATAATAAATAAGTTATAAAAAAAATTTTAAATTTTAAATTATTTATAAAATATATTTATTTTAATGTATTTAAACAAATTTAAAAATAATGTACAGGAAATTCTCATACCTACCCCATTCCATTTAATTTCTTCAATGAGACGAGAATGAGAATTATTTTGAATAAATGGGGTGAGATTGGGATAGGAATGACTTGTCTATATTTCACCCCATTGTCATCCCTATTTGCGTAATGCTTGGGTAGATATTTTTATCAAATTAAAATAAGATCCATAATAATTATCATATGAATGGTTGGTCTTATATGTAGCTATATCAACAACTAAAGTAAAAGATATTATATGTTAAAGCTAATGCAAATATTATGGTTGGTTTGGAAACTATTTTGATAAAAACACTTCTAATTTGTAGCATTTCTATTGTAAGTGTTTTGATTAAAAAAAAAAAAAAAAACTAGTTAGTATGATGTATATATATATATATATATATATATATATAATACTAAGGTTTTGTAGTGGTACCTGACGAAGTCTAGATCTAAACTATTAAATATATGTAGTGAGATCTAAATCGTTAAACAAAGGTATAAACAAATGTGGCCAAGGTACAATGGTATTAACTATGAGACTTAAAAATATATGTGTGACACCACCTAATTGATGAAACTTTTTCAATTCATGTTATAAAAAAAAATGTAAATGTGACACCATTTAATTGGTGAAACCTTTTCAATGTCTAATATATATATATATATAATGAAAAGAAAGAAAAAATTATAAGAAGCACTATCAATTACTTAGAATGTGAACTTTAATTTTTATCAAATGTTTAATTTTCGTTATTAAAACATTTTCAAGCATTTGGAAACATTTCTAACTTCCCAAAATCATTGTGAAATGGTTCTAAGTTTTTTAAACTTAAAAACATTCATCAAATTATTTTGTTATGAGGTTTTTTAGTTAAAAATTTAAGATATGTGATATGTCCATCACTTGCATGTTCCAAAACAAATTTCTTTCAAATTAATTAATGAATTTTAAAATCTTGTAGGAGTATGAATTAGAAATTTTGAGATAATATATTTTGACTTGTTTACTTTAAAATATGTATCAAATAAATATTAAAAATTGAGAAGACCTTAGAGAATGTTGATAAGACTAAATTTAAGTTCTTAAGTATATTAAGTATGATCGTTAAAATAACTTAATACTATAATATAAAATCAAAAATGATTTTGATAAATTAAGTTAATGATTTGATATGACTTGACCATTTAAATATAATTTTATTTAAAATCATCTTAAATCATTAAATATTAACTTTTACCAAAATTACTCTCCTAATATCTCGTAATTTTTTATTAATATGTTGGTGGATTGTGTTTGTCTTGTATCAAATGTTAGATACTCCACGAAACAACTCAACCCAAACATGACATGAATAATAATCAAAATTAAAAATATAAACTCAAACACTATATAATTATTAACCAGGTGATACATCATAACCTGTTTAACCAATTTAATAATAAGATAATGTTTAATAATCAAATCAAGTTAAATGTTGAATGAAATAATATGCTTAATGTTCTAATATTATATAATGACCCAATTATGGCATACTACTTGAAAAACAAATCTTAAATGAGTTAAATATGAGTTCAATAAATTAAAGTTATTATTAGGTTAATCAATACCATTTTTAAATAAGTTAATTCGAGTCAAATGTAGGTTATCTGAGTTAATTTAAAAATAATTTATTTATTAAATGAATTATATATATTCACATGAATTTAAATTAAATACAAATCTATTCAATTCAAACACCTAAAAAATATATTGGGTTTGAATTATGTTTACAAATGACATCAAACTGTACCCACCTTAACTAGAAAAAAAACACTCACCATAAAGTTTCTCTTAATATCTTGCTAAAAAATTCTAAAAATATATCTAGGACATGACTCACGTGAAATGCATTCATCCCACTCTAAAAATTTTATTCACTTAGGGTCATAAACTTTATGAAAAAGCAAGATATATTTATTACTTAAGTAAAGCAATTCTTATAGTTACTTTATGAGATTTAATATCAATTTTCAATGCAATGACATCTCACATTCTTAGACAGTTATATGGAAGGTGCAGTGACATCCCCTCAAACCTTAAAAATTTGGTTGTTTCACTCTAATTTCCACTTTTTTTTTTGTTATACCCACTAAGCATTGAATTGGCTCCAACTTTGGAAAATCTCTCATATGATCAAATTTTCTTTCACTTTATAACTTTTCTCATTCCATGCCAATAAAGTATATAGATAAATGAGTTGGATTTGGATTTTTGGGCTCAAATAAATGATTTCATTTTAATGAAATTGAATAAAATCGAGTCGAAAAGATGTAGCAATTATGTAGATTAGAAAATAATTTCTTAAATAATATTTTTTTTAAAGTTATTTTTAACTTTGTCCTTGTATAAGACTAGTTTAATAAACAAATCATAGAAATATTCAAGTAGGGTCTTGTATAGAGTTTGATCACATGATGTCATTAGCCTTTGTTTTTACTTTTTTGGAAGAAAGCAAAAGCTTTTGTCACTTTTTCTCCTACTCTTCATTTTTTTTTTAATTACGGACCCACCTCAATCTTATCTCTATCTTCTTTTTCTTTTTCTTTTTTTCATTCTTTTATTTCATTTTTTTAAACCCACTTCAACCTTATCACTGTCTTTCTCACTTAAAAACAAAGTTAATTAGCCCTCCACCAATATAATTATAATTTTATTTAATAAAAATTATTTAAAGCATCAAACAAAAAATAAAATGTAATAATAAAGTTGTAAACCCCCTCAAAAAAACGGATAGCTTTTCTTTTATTTTAGGACCACCCGGGAGAGTGGAATTCTTTCATTTTTTTGAAGTAGGGGGGAGGGAGCTCTTTCTGGAGACACACGAGAAGCATAGGACGTGTGGTGAGGGCCCGAGCAGAGTTGTTTTCTTTTCTTTTCCTTGCATTTTTGGAGGGGGACCTCCTTATGCTGAGAACCGGCTGCATGGCTCGCCCATGGTGGTGGTTTGGAGGGTGACGCATTGGCGGAATGGTGCACAGTGGAGCAGGTGGTGGCTTGCGGGAGAAGATGGAAACAGAGAAGAAATATTTAGAGTATAGCTTGGAGGGGAAGCTAGGGAAGAGGGGAGAAGTTTTTTTTTTCCTTGGAGCTGTTCGAGAGAAACAGAGGAAGCCGATGGAAGAAGGATATAGTAGGTGCTGAGAGTGAAAAGAAAAGAAGAATCTGAAAAAGGAAAGGGTTGCGGGTTGCTTGAGGGTTGTGATTTTGAGGTGACTTGAGGAAAAGGCAGCTAAAGGGAAGAAGAGGGAACCAGTGGAACAGCTAGAAATCCGACACGGCTTCTTGGGGAGGATTGTTTTTCAGGTATGATTATTATGGGTTTCTAACTCATTCCAACTGGCATGCTTTTCTTTTCTTTTCTCTGCTGATTGTTGAGTGCTATTTGTTGATTGGGAATAGACATTAAGTGCTACAGGTATATTTTGGCTGACCTTCAGGTCGGTTTTGTGGAATTATAGCACGTTCATGTTCCTCATTTATTTGGTTTTTGTTGAATGTTAACTTGGCCCTGTTTAAGCTTCCTCATGAAAATACATGCAATCATGTTTTGTCTTCCATTTGATTGCGCTCACCCTCACCTAAGCCCATTGATCCGGATATGAAACACGGCTTGTATGGGATTATTTTGTTCCTATCCCTTGTGCTCTATTTTTCTGGTCTTTCCCTGTTCCTGACATTTGCCTATTCCATATGTTAGTTTTGTGATGTTTATCTTATTGGTTAATGTTAGTTTTTTATGTTTATCTTTAGTAGTTAGTTACCACCACGTTTAGGAGTTATCTATTATTTTGGGTTCTGATATTTGCTGAGGGTTATCTTCTCAGCACTTTTAGGAGTTATCTAGATATGGGCTATTTTCTGTAAGGCTATATATTAGCCAAGTTTGTTATTCAATTTAGTAAAGTTGTTTTTCTCCAGCTTCATCTATACTCCTATTCAATTTCCAACATTTGGTATCAGAGCCCCATCATAGGGGCCTGATTATTTAGAAGCAGCAGTCTTCTACGTGTGTTCTGTTTGAACAATGACGACAGAGAGTTCATTTGTCCAGCCAGCTATTCCGAAATTTGATGGCTACTATGATCACTGGGCAATGCTCATGGAAAACTTCTTGCGTTCCAAGGAGTATTGGGGACTTGTGGTGAATGGAGTTCCTGCAGTGGCTGAAGATGCTGTTCTCACAGATGCACAG